>NW_020948983.1:28940783-28990065 GCF_900497805.2 Vombatus ursinus | reverse complement strand
CGGCTATCATTTTCGGTGGTTTTTTCCCCACTACAAACAACCCCGCCTCCCCCCCCCCCAAAAAAACAAACCAACCAGGATGGAGAGTATCCTGCAGCCGGCAGAGCTGGTGTCTCCTCCGAGGCCCGTCACAACTATCCCGACCTCACCTGACGCTTTTTCTCGGTTCCCATAATCCCACCCGCCCTGTTTCGGCACTCCGTGGCCCTGAGTCCCTGCGTTTCTCGTGGGCACGGCCGGACTTGCCTGCCTGGGTGCCGATGGGAGTCACGCGCGCCGACGGGCGAGTCCTGACCCAACAAAGGCCAGTTCGGGGCCGGCCTCCGGGGTGCAGGGGGCGCTGTGCTTGGCTACGGGCGCCAAGGCCGCCTCCAGCGCGTCCCGCGCCGGCTCAGAGACAGCCGCGATGAACTCGGACGCGGCGCTGCTTCTGGAGGCGGCCGACTTCGCTGCCAGGAAGCATCGCAAGCAGCGGCGGAAGGACCCAGAGGAGACCCCGTACATCAATCACCCCATCGGTGGGTCCTTGGTGTGGGCGATGGCGCCGCTGCCCCTTGGGGGCCGCCCAGCCCCCGCCTGACCTCTGTGTGCTCTGCTCTACCCTGCAGGTGTGGCTCGAATCTTAACCCACGAGGCGGGAGTTACGGACATCACGGTGCTGCAGGTAACGAGGGCCCGCCCCGCGGGGGGTGGGGGAGGTGGGCGCCACTCTTCCCCCGACCCCCAGCGCCCGGCAGTGCCTGCCCGGCAGAAGCGGTGGCCGAGACGCGGCACAGCAGCGTGGGTTGTGTGCGTTTCCAGGCCGCTTTGCTTCACGACACTGTGGAAGATACGAACACCACCTTGGAGGAGGTGGAGGAACACTTTGGGGCGGAGGTGAGGGGCATCGTGGATGAAGTGACCGATAACAAGGCGCTGCCCAAGCTGGAGCGAAAACGACTGCAGGTGGAGAACGCCTCGCACAGCAGCCAGGGTGCCAAGCTGGTGAAGCTGGCGGATAAGCTGTACAACCTTCGGGACCTGAACCGTCGCACCCCAAAAGGTATATGTATATGTATATATATGTATATGTATACATATACATATATATACACACGCATATATGCTTCCCACCGGCAGCAGAGCTGTGGGTTAGAGAGGGAGGATAAACAGGCCCATCACTTATCGAAGAAAAAAATGATTTTTAAAATTTCTTTGGCATTTCAAGTACTCCCAGAATACAATGTACTTTGTGGTCCTTTTGGCCTCTCATTATTTATCTTGGACTTTAATCCAAAAAAGCCTTGCCAAGGGGAGATGTTTCTTTTTAATAAGAATCTCAGTATTTTTGGATGACCATCACATCCTTTCTCTTTTTGTTAAGTGCCACAGCATTACACTAACCCTTCCACGGACAATGGAAGGCCTGGTGCAAAGCCACATTTTAATTGATTACTTGTAGTTGTAAAAACAATTCTCTCTGTCTCCCTATAGGATGGTCTGAGCAGAGGGTTCAGGAGTACTTTGAGTGGGCAGCACAAGTGGTAAAAGGCCTTCAGGGCACAAGCCCCCAAATGGAAGGTGCACTGCAGAAACTGTTCCAAGAACGAGGACTATCACTGTGAACAGCAGGGTTAACTAGAAATGTTGTCGACTTCAGCATGATTTAGTCAAGAAGAGGATTCAAAAATCAATTCTGACAGATATTGAAGCCCCCAAGGCATATTGGTTCCTTTAAATGATCACAGACAAGGAAAGACTCCAGTTTTCTTCCTGCTACCTAAGCTAAACACTAATTTGTGAAAGTTAGAATGCCTTCTATTCCTGTTGTAACCCTGTAATACACAGTGACATTGGAGACTGATTCTCTGGGTCTGTGAGCTTCTTTCTAAATTGGCTTCACTGATCATACTGAAGACAGAAAAACGCCGATTTCTGTTTTGTTTTATAAATGCAATGAAAATAAAAAAGCCTGCAGAAATTCTTATAATAGTTATAATTGTTCCCCATAGACCTTCCTGTTCATTGAGAGGGAATATGAAACAGAGGAAGGAACCCTGGGTTTGTAGTTAGAATGTCTCTAATTTGAACCTTAGCTCTGGTGGTTTCCATCTATGAGCTATTTAATGTCTCTGTCTCAGTTTTTTCATCTGTAAAACAAGATGATTGGACAAAATTAACTCTAAGCCCGTTTCCAGACTCCAAGATCTTTTGATGCCAGCCTTACATGGGATAGTCATAAGATAGTTAGCATTTAGAGGGTGTTAAATTTAGCTTTTAATCTGGTCTATAGAGCAAGACCTTTTTATTGTGCTCTGTGTAAAGTTTTGACTGTCATCAACCAAATATAATTACGGACTTGCTGGTAAACTGAAGCACCTTCACCCTGCCAGGAAGGGAAGCCCCAAACATTTGTTTATTCATTGAACCAGCCAACAATTGGCACCTACTGTGTGCCTGCTGGGAAGAGGTAACAGGATGAATAAAGTTGGCCCTCCAAAAGTTAATTACCTGGTGGTTTCCACAGTAAAGAAATATCTGAGTACTACGTGAATTGCCAGGTACACTGTGATGAGGGGTGGGCGTTCAGCTAAATACCCTTCTCCCAAGTACTCTCCCAGCACTCAGAGCTTTCGAAGTCTTGTGATGCTGCAATATCAAAAGAAAAGGCAAGAGGCCCAGGCCGCGCGCCCCCGCCCCCCATCAGGGTGCGGGCTAGAGGCAGACGGGTTATTTAGGGTTCCTCTACAATAGAGGGACTCCGCTGTACGAGCTGGCTGGTAGACTCGCCAAAGCTCGCGCCAATGCCTTTGTTCTCCGGGCGAGGGACCGAGCAAGGGCGTGCAGGCAAGTCAAAAGGGCTTCTGATTTCGAGCTCTGCGTCCCTCTGACGTCACTGCCCTCTCGCAGCTTCCAAGTTGTCCTTTCCCTTCCGGACTCGATGGGGTTGCTAGGTGATAGAGACTTCCGGTGTGTTCCGGAAATGGACCTGTTGATCCCATTCCGCCGGAGCGATTGATTCTGAGAGAAGGTGGTGATTTGCCTTGGGGAAGGTAATCTGCCCCCCTTGGACGAGAGAGTGGGCGGAGGCCTTTGAGGTGGTGCTGTATAGACTGTGGGGCTTCGAACCCAAGACGCCGAGGCCTGTCCAGGGTGGGGCCTTTTCGGGGCCGGGTGTGGCGGGAGGAGGGCTTGGGGAGGAGGCTGGTGGGCCTTTTGCGGAGAATCAGCCCCAGAGCCTGAGGAGGTGCCTCGGCTCTGCTTCCCCGCCGCCTCAGCTAGTGTCGGAAACGCCGCTTTCTTCTCTACAGCACTCCTGCCATGGCTTTTCCGCATCGGCCTGATGCCCCAGAACTGCCCGACTTCTCCATGCTCAAGAGACTGGCCCGGGACCAGCTCATCTACCTGCTGGAGCAGGTCGGTGCACACCTGGCTTCAAGCTTCTCCGCCCTCTCTGCTCTCGTAAATTGGCCAAGAGCCACTTCTCAGGGCAGAGTGGACAATATGCATAAATGTGTGAGGAGTGGGAGCCACCTGGGGCTCAGTTAGGTTGTTTACAGAAATAAGAACCACATGTTTCCCTTTGAGTCCTTAACAATAATGCCTCCTCTAACCCGTGCTAGGCAAGAGAAGAGTCACAAGTCATTCACATAACAAATATTTATTAAGTTCTAGGAATGGTGGGCAGTACAGAAACAACACCTATCTGCTAAGTGTTCATAATCTTGTGGGGGAGAATGATAGAACTGCAATATAAGGGATAGCTGATCAGTGCCCTTTGAGTGGTTACAAACCGTGTTATGGGAGTTCAAAGGAGGGTAAGATTGCTTCAGGCCAAGGTGAGCAGAAATTTCTTTAGGATTTTTTGATAGTTCATGAAGAGGAAAAGAGTATCCCAGTACAAAGGAAACTTGAGTAGATATGGAAGTAGAAAACTCGTACTTGTCCATACTGATAATATGAGCTAATGTTTTAGTAAAGTAGGAGATAGAACTGAAAAGGTGGGTTTTGTCTGTGTCCTGTGCTTCAGTGGCTCCTGAACAGAATAGACTTCTCGGAATGTTTAAAGCCCATTACAATCTGTCTTCCACCTATCTTACTATATTTACCTCATTATTCCCTTTTAAGAATTCCACATTCTACCTAAATTGGCTTAGTCGAGACTCCCTAAGGTGACATTCTATTTCTTGCTTTTATACCTATAATCCACTTCTTCTTTACCTCTGCTTCTTGTTATCCTTAGCTTTCTCGCCTCAAGTGCCATATCCTAAGGAAGTCTTTCCTGACTCCTCTTTAAATTATCCTATTTATTTATTTATTTATTTGTTTACATGGTCTTTCTCCCAGTAGAATGTAAACTCCATGCCAACTCGAACTGTTTGTTTCTGTCATATTTTCAGGGCCTAGCACAGTGTCTTGTATTAAATAGGTGCTTCATAAGTGTTCCTGAAATTTGAAAAAATTAAAAATCAGCTTACTGATTCTTTGAGAGGCTCATCGTACTATTTGTATCCTCTTCAGCTTCCTGGGAAGAAGGACTTATTTATTGAGGCAGACCTGATGAGCCCATTGGATCGAATTGCTAATGTCTCTATTCTCAAGGTACGAATTTTCTCTACTAGGTTCACACATGACCCTTTTCACTTTCTTTTCTTTTACTTGGTATGTTTACACCACAGTACCTCACTCCAACTGAATTTAATATATTAGCTAATGAATGTTTAGTGTAGCATATAGAAGGGTCATGGCAAAACTTTTTGATACCAGTACCCAAGAGGCTTTTACAATAGGGCCATATAGTTTTATGACATTATATACTTTTCAGAGCATTTTCATATATGTTCTTTCATTTGATCCTTCTTTAGCAACACGAAGTGGACAAACTGTACAAGGTGGAGAACAAACCTGTCTTTAGTACCAGTGAACAGTAAGTTTTACCATCCAGTGAGTCTCAAATTTAGTTGGTCCTCTTAATTGGAGGTAATCCTTGGAAATGTCCATTTGATTTAGAAATCAGCACCAGGACCAAGAGTAGTATCTTGTCTATAACTCTAACCATCACTTCTTTGATGCTATACTGTTCTGGTTCATCTCTCTGTCTAATCTTTCATTATTTCATGCCTCAGTTATTACTATAGCCTTCTAACTTGCTTATCCTGATTACCCTGATTATCTATATTTTCTAAAACACAGCTTTCATCATGTCATTTATCTGCTCAAAACTATTTAATAGCTCCGTTACTTACTGATTAAAATTCAGAATCTTAATCTAGCATTCAGACCCTACTTAATCTACCCTCTACATCCTCCATTCCAGTCATATTTTTCACTGTTCACTAAAAATGCCATGTTATTCGGGCCTCAGCCTTTGCTTACCCATTTCCATTGTCTAAAATGACATTTTTATTCCTCTTTGCATCTACAGATCCTACCCACTCTTTGAGGTCTAGGCTCAAGTTCCTAGTAGTCTCTTCTCTCTGTGTGTACTTGCTTATGCCACTCATTTGGTGGTCAATTATAAACTGCCTCATAACTTTTCTTGAATTATTGTTACTAAACTTTATGATTATATTTTGTCTCCCTCAGTAGACTTTAGACTCCTAAGGTCAGGAACTTCTTTGTCTCATCCAGAGTACCTAGCATGGTACAAGGCGCATACTAGGTAGCTAGTAAATATCTTTTTTAATGAAGCTTCTGCTTCCAGCTTCTGCTGGACAATGGGTTGTGAAGTGCCAGGACAACTTGAAAAGTGCCTATATCATGACATTAGGTGCTCTTAGGGTGGAGCAAATGGCTCAAGAGTAAAGAATTTCCATTCCCTTTTTAGCTTTATTACAAATTTCTTGATTTCGTCACAAACATTCCTTCTCTTTCTCTCATATCTTTGTTTCTGCTCAGGTTGTGCTTCCTTGTCCGACCCCGAATCAGGAACATGCGATACATTGCAAGTGAGTGTAAAGTGGTGCTAAGATTATATTGGACCTGAGGGTAAGCAAGAGTGGTTGACCTTGGTACTGATAGACCTTTGTTGGGAAAAGATGTGATTTAGTTGGCAACAGCTGGAAGACAGCTGACTTCCCTGCCTCTGCTAGGTCCATTCTACCTGCCATCACCAATTTTCCTATAGAAGATATACTAAATAGACTGCTAATAAAGACTGTGGCTCTCTTCTCTCTACAGACCTTGTCAATACTGACAAAATGGCTGGTAGAACTCGAAGGTACAAAGTGATCTTTAGCCCACAGAAGGTGAGTACAGATTCAATATAGAGATCTAGGGTGGAAGGAGGTGGAATTGGGGGCTAGAAAGGCACAGAGAACAGCAGCTATTTCCCTACACAAGTAAATTATCTTCTCATCTCATAACTATAGCTAGACAGCTCCAAACTAGACTCAATACCACCATCATATTTTTGGAGAATCCTTATAGGGCTGATGATGGAAAACCCCCCTTCGATATATAGAACTGCAGAGTGTTAACAGGGCCCTAGAGACATCCAAGCCATCTGCCTCAATTTACAGAGGAGGAAACTGAGGTACATAACTATTAAGAAGATGCCCTTCTTCTGTGCCTACAACCCTCTACTTCCATTACAGTTCTGGACAGCTTCAGCATTCACACTGATAACTCATTTGGGTACCTTAACTCTGATGACTTCTCTCATTCCATACCCACCGTAGAGACCTACCATCAACTTCATTTTAGGGAATGAATACATAAAGCCTTTCTGTTGCAAATTGTAGACTTACAAAGCAATACCAAACAGTATGTCTGTGTATTCAGAAGGAGAAAAGTTAAAATTTAAAGGACACTGGACGATAATCTCCATGATATCTATTTATGAATCATCTGTAGCTTATTTATGAGATTGCTAATGTTATGGAGGAAAATCGTAGTGGTTCTTAAGTTACTCTTTATCTTGATATGTTAAGGAAGTTACAGAGACAAAAAGGGTCTCTCTGCTGAGTCAGCAGGAATATAAGGTGGTTATTAGAAGGGTAGTGTGATGCATTAGAAAGACGAGGACTTGGAATCGGAGAGCCTGAGGTTCAGTCCCATCTCTTCCACTTAACTGTGTATCTATCACTTGGTTTCCTGATCTCCCTGATATGGGATCCCTCACCTATAAAATGGGGATGATGATAATAATTACCTTACAATGTTGCAGAGTAATTGGGAGAGTCAGATGAGCTATGTTATATAAGGTGATTTATAACTATAAAGCACTATTTAAATATAAGCTTCTATCACTTTTATTATTTGGAAATAAAAGGAGATTAAGATGAAGTGAAGGATGATGCTAGGCCAACAGAGGAGGGTAGAGTAAAACTTGAGGAATCATTCTAATAACATAACATACATACATGTACAGTCAATATGATTTCAGTGGACAAGGAAGCATCTTGTTTACAACAGAGACTATTCTCGGAGTTAGAAAACTTCGGTTTTAGCCTTTAGTCAGCAACTAAGTAGCCTTGTGACCTTCAGCAAATCACCTCACCAGGCCTCAGTTTCCTCATCTTTTAAACGAAGAGGCTGGAACAGATGGCTTCTAAAGCCTCTTCTAATTCATATTTCTTGTTCTAAGTCCATGGGGTAGTACGTGATAATATGCTGTATCAGAATTCATCATAATAATTGATAGTGTTTTTATACTGCTTTAAAGTTTGCAATGCCATTTGCATACAGCATTTCCCTTGATTCTTATGACAACACTGGGAGGCAGATAGTTCAGATATACCCATTATCCTCATTTTACAGATGAGAACACTGAGGCTCAGAGATGTTAAGTAAACCTTCCATGGTCATCCAGCTAATCAGTGTCTGAAAGTGAGATTCCGACCCAAATCTTACCTAACTCTAAATCCAGTGTTCATTCCACCAAACCATGCTTCCTTTAAGTTTATGGAGAAAAATGAAAATAGAAGATAATGTGGGGAAATTAACCCAGTTTTTCTTTCTTTTTCAGTTCTATGCATGTGAGATGGTACTTGAGGAAGAGGGAATTTATGGAGGTGAGAAATGGTGGAAGTGACTGGGGAAGGAACAGAAAATGTGGAGAAAAAACTTTTGGGCAAGCATGTCTATCATGAACACTTTCTCTACTTTGTTGCCAATAGGCTAAAGATGATAGGTGATAAAGAATCATGGAGAAGTAGAGTAGGGACCAAAGAGATAGCATTGTCTAGTAGTGAGGAAGCATGGGGTAGTAGAAAGAACACTGGATTTTCATTCAGAAAATATGGGTTCAAATCCTGGCTTATCTACTTACTATCTTGGGCCCTTAGACAAGTAGCTTAATTTCTTTTGTGTTTCAGTTCTTTCATGTTTAAAGTAAGGGGGTTGGACTAGATTAGCAGTTCTCAAAGTGTGGGCCATGAACCCCAGAGAGTCCCAAAGACCCTTTCAGATGGTCAGTGATGTCAAAAATATTTTCATAACAATGCTAAAATTAATTTGCCTTTTAAAATAGAACTTCCTTTTTCACCTACATATTTGTGAGGCCAGATTTTCTCCCTCTTCTTCAACCAAAATAACACATCGCAACAGATTGAATGCAGAAGCAGATATCAGAATCCAGCTGTCTTCTGTTAAACCAGATATTAAAGAAATTTGCAAAAAGGTGTAAAAGAGTGCCATGCTTCTCACTAATTATTTTTTGGTTTGGAAAAATTTTATTTATATTAACATCCAGTAGGTTTATTCTTTTTAAGTAAATTAATGTTTTTAAAATGAACAGTTTTAATTTCTGATATGATAAATATTGATAAATATAACCCTCATAAACAAAAACTCTTTGAGATCCTTAATAATTTTTAAGAATGTAAAGGGGTCTTGAGAGTAAAAAATTTGAGAACTGCTAGACTAGATAATTTCCAGTCCTAGCTCTAAATCTTGTGAGTGATAGGAAAAGAGTCTGCACGTTTTGGGCTAACCTTATTGTGTACTTTGACTGTGATTAGAGAGAGAGCATGAAATAGCAGAGAGAGCACTGGATTCAGACTTGGGAGACTTGGGTTCAGCTCCCAAGGCCAACGTTCCCTAATTATGTGACTCTGGGAAAGCCATCTCTCTGTGGGTCAATTCCTTCATCTGTTAAATGAGAATGATAATTCATAATTGCCTGCTTCACAGTGTTATTCTGACAAAAATGCTTTGTGAGCTTTAAGCCCTCTGCATGGTGAGTTGTTATGATGGCTGAAAAACAGTAGTTACCAGCATTGTCACTCCCTGTAGCTGGCTGTTGTTAATACCCGCAGATGTGAGCTGTGATGAGTGGGCCTTCTCCTTGCTGCCTCTTGATGTGGATCTCCTCAGCATGGAATTGCCTGAATTCTTCAGAGACTACTTCCTGGTGAATGCAGGTCCTGGGGTATAGGGTATAAGGCCTTGGGCAATAGAACTAAGACTTGATGTCTTTGTCTTAATTTTTGCCTGTAATTTGTGACTGAAGAATATAACCACAGATTGGATATTTAAAATATTTTACCTAGGGACCAGTCAGATATATCTTTTTCAAGATTTTTTCCATACTTTGCTTTGTTGCATAGGGATATATCAAGGCTAACAGCCTCTTGGGTTATAGTGTTGTGTTACAGAACCAGGTCCTGAGCCCAAGAAATCATCACTCCATTTACCCTTGTGACTCGTGTCCCCTGTAGGAGGGAAACCAGCGTTGGATTAACACTGTGGCCCAAGCTGTGCACCTTCTCAGCAATCTTTATGGACCATTTGCAAACTGCTATGGAATTGGCCGATGTGCCAAGGTAAGAGCCCTCAAAGTCCTTCTTTCCTCATTCTTCTTTTACTCTTTATCCTCCTTGGTTCTGTGTCTACTGAGGCTCATTCAGGGCATCTGTTGTGTGGAGGTGCTTCTTAACTTTACTTAGTGTTTTGGAGCACTTCCTCAGAGACAAGGACTGATTCGTATGGTGAGCCAGAGGTTGGCAGCTAGAGATACCACCTAGGTTACATTTCTGTCTGTGGTTTATCTTTGTTATGTCCTTCTTCATCTATAATATATGGAGCATGGTGTTACCCAGTGTGGAAGGAAATAGAATGGATTAATGGTATGAGCTCTTATCCCCCAGGACTTCAGGATCCCCACAAGAGGCTGAGCAAATGTCTTTTGGACCCTGATATTAGTCACTGCTTTGTATTGGCATGCAGTAGGGGTTGGTAGCATGAACATAAGACTGAAGACATCTTGGGCTTTGAATAGATGGTGTACGAGACATGGAGGGAGCTGGAGGAGGAAGAGGAGGGTGAGATAAAAGGCCAGAAACCAGAAATTGGGCGCATTTTTCTTCTGGATAGAGGTAGGTACTCAGTTCACCCTCTCCTTTGAACCTCAGAAGGTATGACAAGGTGGAAGAAGGGATAGCAAAATCAGAATTGGGCAGGAATATTGAGTACTTGGTCAAGGGGAGAAACTTGGCATTGAAACAGTGACTTTGGGAAGAAGTCAGTGGGGAAGAGTGCTTTCTGAGAAACCTCTTTTCTCCATGGACTTTGCTTTCAGATGTGGACTTTGTGACTGCACTCTGCTCCCAAGTAGTGTATGAGGGGCTAGTGGATGATACCTTCCGCATCAAGTGTGGTAAGTGCTGCTGCCTTCTGCTTCCTAGTGAGGGTGGAGAAAGCAATCTACCAGGAACTTCTGCAGTCATAGGTTTCTGGGATACCTCAAGAACCTTACGCAGCTGCTAGTTTTCAGAACAGTACTAAGTAACATCTCTGGTAGTCCCTATTCAGTGAGGAATTAGAACAGAAAGGTGATTTTTTAAATAATGTTGTTCCCCCAGTTACATGTATTAATAAATTTTAACATTTTTTAAAAATAATTTTGAGTTCCAAACTCTCTCCCTTCCTCTCCTCTGTCCTCCCTGAGATTGTAAGCAATTATGTGTAGGTTATGTGTTTGCAATCATGTAAAACATTTCCATATTTGTCATTTTGTGGAAGAAAACTCTAACCCCTTTCCACCCCCCCGCCCCCCAAAAAAATAAAAAGTGAAAAATAGGATGCTTCAGTTTGCATTCAGACTCCATCATTTCTTTCCCTGGAGAGGGATAGCACTTTTCATCTTGAGTCTTATTACTGAGAATAGTAAGTCATTCACAGTTGATCATTATACAATATTGCTGTTACTGTGTACAGTTTTCTCCTGGTTCTGCTCATTTCACTTTACATTAGTTCATGTAAGTCTTTCAAGGTTTTTCTGAAATCATCCTGCTTGTCATTTCTTATACCACAATAGTATTCCATCAAAATAACATACCACAGATTGTTCAGCTATTCCCCAACTGATAGGCATCCCCTTAATTTCCAATTCTTAGCCACCGCAAAAAGAGCTGCTGTAAATACCTTTGTACAAGGAGGCCTTTTGAGAAAAGGTGATTTTTAAAGTCAGTGGGGTTACTGGTGATTTGCCTTTTACTTCCATAGGGAGTGTTGACTTTGGCCCAGATGTCACATCCTCTGACAAGAGCCTCAAGGTGCTGCTTAATGCCCAGGATAAGGTTAGAGTATGGTTCTTAGGGAATTGGGAACACTGCCTGAATTCAAGAGCTCTGGGATAGTGGGCTATGTCCATATCAAATAGGCATAACACATTGACTAACATATAGTAGATATTCAGCAAATATCTGTTGATTGATGCCATGTGAGCTCATTGCATTTTTCCATTGGATAAGATGATGTTATACCTAGGGGTGGGGTATTGTGACTCTTGATAAAATTGGATAGAAGAATCTGAGTACAAGATAGGGTTCTTTGGTCCTGACCTAGTTCTGGCTTCTTCACAGGTGTTTAATGAGATTCGTAATGAGCATTTCTCCAATGTCTTTGGCTTCCTGAGCCAGAAGGCCCGGAACCTGCAGGCACAGTATGATGTAAGGCCCAAGTCCATTAGGTCTCTAATCCCTCCCCAACAGCTACTTCACTTACTTTCCATTAGTGATATTATTACGTGACTCCCCGATCTTCACTGCAAGCATTATAATGTACTGTAAAGAGTACTGACCTAGAAATCAAAAGACCTAGGTTCTAATCTTAATGTTGCTACTGAGACAGTAGGTGGTCATTCTCTGTGCTTAAGTTTCCTTGTTTGTTAATGAGAATGTGGGGCTAAATAATAACTAAATTCTTTCAATTTCTAACATTCTATGATGCTATGATTCTAAAGTAGAGGAGATGAAAGGAAGTGTAGGAGTTGCCCTATTTATTGCATAGTGGGAGGATTGTCACTCACTTGAACCTCTCTCCAGCGCCGGCGTGGCATGGATATCAAGCAGATGAAGAACTTTGTCTCTCAGGAGCTCAAGGGGCTGAAGCAAGAGCACCGACTGCTGAGTTTGCGTAAGTCCCAGGTGGAGGGAGGGTGAAGATAAATACAGAGGTACTATAAGGAGAAAGGGATTGAGGGATTTATTTGGGCTAAAGGAAAAGTGGTTCCAAGTGTTGTTTCATAGAATTGTACCCTTCTGAGTATAAAACAAAATGCTATTCTGATTTTAGGGATGATCTAACTTCCAGTTTGTCCTCTCTATAGATATTGGGGCCTGTGAGTCTATCATGAAAAAGAAAACCAAGCAAGATTTTCAGGAGCTGATCAAGACAGAACATGGTGAATAATATTCTTGCCAGTCTGCTTTTCCCTTTTCTGCTCTCATAACATCTCTTTCCCATAACCTACTACCCTCTCTGGAGTCTCTGGTTCTTTTGTTATCCCTCTTTCTAGCTGATGCTGGGACTGGCCCCTGCTCCAGGCCCTGTGAACTCTTTTGTCTGAGTTGGCTGTTCTCAGCATTGGGCAGTCACAGAGGGAGCTCTACAAGTGTAACAGGTACAGTTTCCCTAAACCCAAAGTAATATTCTTCCATTCCTCCTAGCACTGTTAGAAGGGTTCAACATCCGTGAGAGCACGAGCTATATTGAGGAGCACATTGACCGACAGGTGAGTCCAGAAGGCAAAGCAGCAAGAGGTTGTCTTTTACAAGTGTGGTCTGCCAGAGGCAGAGAGGAATGGAGAAAAGCATGTAAACTAATGGGGTTTAAGTTCTCATTGATTGCTTATTTTGCCTTGCAGGTATCACCTGTTGAAAGCCTCCGTCTCATGTGTCTCTTGTCCATCACTGAAAATGGTGAGTAATCACAAGGATCAGAAATAATAGTTTGGTAAAAGAGGAAGACTTTTGAAAGATATAAATGCCCTAGCAAATAAAATACAAAACATCAGTCCAGCAGCTCGTTGATATGAGATCTCTAGCTCTAAGGTGTCACTCGTGGCAGTAGTGCAAATCTCAGTGTACCTACTCATATTTTTACATCCTTATATAACTCTTACCGATGTCTTCTCATAAATTCTCCATAAAAGATCCATCCTATTTGCTGCCAGAGAAGAACTTCCTTTAGGTGTTTTACCTTCAACTGGGTACCAGAACAGCACTTGGCCTTTGAATCTGTTATCCCTTCTTCTCTAGACATGATTGGTCCCCCTTCCTTTCTCATTTATACCTAGATTTGTGAAGGAAGCACAGAAAAACAGAATATTGTTCTATAATTGCGGTTATACTTTCCTTAGAATGCAAAGTCCTGGCAGTGAATGGAACTTTTAGGATCATTGGGTCAGTTCCTTTGTCCCAGAGAGTGCTACATCTCAACCACTGAAAGATAATAGCAAAATTGCAGGTCTGAAATGAGAATTCTAGCAGTCATCTCATCTATGCCCTTACTTCCAGCAAGGTTTTATAGAAAAATAAATCCTAGAAAAAGTGAGAAAAGTAACACATTTCATAAGGATTTTGATGAGGGGAGATTCCACAGCCTTTCATGGTAATTTATTCCAATGTCTAACTCTGTCAACAAGTAAATTCCTAATTATGTTTACTGTAAGTCACTTTTCCTGCATTTGAATATGATTTTCTCTTATCTCCGTATAAACTGAAAACAACTGATCACTGCTCTCCTTAAGAAGGCACTTTAATAATTCAATTCAACAAATAATAAGTTGCTCATTGCCTTCTATGGGCTAGGCACTTGGAGATCATAATCAAATGATCTTCGTGGTCTCTTACATTTATAGAGCACCTGACCATTTTTAAGGTACTTTTTTGTGTAGTTTACCATTAATCATAGGGTTGGAATGGCTATCAGGATGCCATTTGTCTGAAGCAAGAGTATACCTAAATCAGGTCAGACAGATGGTTATTAATCTTGTTCTTACAGATTTCAAAGAAAGAGTTCAGCTTCCATTCTCCTGGCCACCTTCCCTTCCCTCTCCCCACCCCCCTTTCCTGCCCTAATAATTATAAGACTTTTGGTTTAGAGCTAGACGAGATCTTAGTGGCTGTCTAGAGAAACTTCCTCAGATGGAGTAAACTGAGGTACAGAGAGCTTACATGATTTGCCCAGAGTCTGTCTTGTGGCTGGGGAGTCTTTGAGGCAATATTCAAACACAAGTCTTTCTGATTGAAAGTCTAGCTCTCAATCCACTCTGCCATCTAGTCTCATTGGTTTTACTGTTCCTTGTTCAGTTCCTTTATAGTTTAGTATTCTGCATGCTGGCTGCTTTCTTTGGTCCCATAGGAAACAAGCTTCATACTTAAGGTGAAAGGGTTAGTCAAGCAATCCTAGATTTGAAAATTAGTTAATAACTTATGAATACAATACAGTGTTAATGATAATGTAGTGAATGTTTTTTTTTTCTTGGCTTAAGATCAATTAGTTAGGCTTTTTGTGTTTTGCAGGACACTTCAGTTGAAGCCAGTTTAACTTACATTATCTCCTTCATCCACAGGTTTGGTGCCCAAAGATTACCGCTCTCTGAAAACCCAGTACCTTCAGGTGAAGGCCTAGAATAGAACTTTGAAAGACTGGAGAAGGGAGGTGTTGGTATGGGCTTTTCAGGAGAGTTAGTTGAAGGCACCCATTCTTGTTCCCCTCTATAGTCTTACTCTCTGTAGATTTAATAATGTTCCGGGTCCAATTCTCACTTTCTTAATATACCTGAAATGAGTCTGTAGCAATGGTCTTTTAAGTGACTCAAGACTCATTAGGCATTTCTGTTCATACCATTTAACTGTCTTGATTTGTGCTCAGCACTGAGAGAGCCTCCTCTGTCTGATCCATTACAGATTTCTTAACCCTTGGAGGCTCCAGCACTCCCTGGATTTAGTAGGGTGGTAATTGGAGTTTCCTTCAAGTACTATTTTACTCATAAACTTCTGTGGTAATTCTGATTCTTGGCCAATCTTCACTTTTATTCCTTTTTCACCATTCATAGTCCTTAAGCCATGCATTTGACACCTGATTATATTCACTTTCTTTCTATCTTGTATCCTTTTTTGTTTTCGTGAGTGGAAATCACATCTCTGAAAAGCTCCTTGAGGGCTATGTCATATTTCCTCTATCGTGCCTAAGATGTATCTGGGCATAAAAAATAATGGGAAAGAAGTTATTCTTTGTGCCTAGAAATAAATCCTTTCAGTAAATAGTGGTTGTGTTGCATTTCTTTCAGAGCTATGGGCCTGAGCACCTGCTGACCTTCTCTAATTTGCGTCGGACAGGGCTGCTAACAGAGCAGGTTCCAGGAGATACTCTTACTGCAGTAGAGAATAAAGTGAGCAAATTGGTGACCGATAAAGCTGCAGGTGAGCCCAGGAGCAGTGGTAATCACAGCTATCTGATTGTTCGATTTCTCCATTTCTTAGCATACCAGAGCAGACTAGCCAGTCTGACCGTTGTTAGGAGAATGAACTGAGGAAGAAAAAGGTGATGGTATTGGGTCCATGGCCACTCATAGAGTGACCATCCACTTAGCCAATTCCAAGGTCCTCCTACCACCCTGGACTTTGTGATCATACCCATCTCATTGAGATTGCTTTGTGGGAAGCAGCTACTAAGTTGAGCTGGGGAAAAGGGGTAGAAAAGGAGGTCTGATATCCAGGAAGGTGATAGTTCTGTTATCCTCTGCCATGGTCAGATCATTTTGAGTATTGTATGTAGTTCTAAGTACTACATTTTAGGAGGACATTGATAAGCTGGAAAATGCCCAGAAAGGGCTTCAGGTTCATGCCATGGGGGAATTAGCCAAATGAATTTTGGACGTTTAGCTTGGAGAAGAGACATCTAAGGGGCATGATGATAACTGTCTGTGAAGGGGGATTAGACTTGTTCTTTGTGGTCCCACAGGGCAAAAGTAAAAGCATTCATGAGTAGTCACAAAGGTAAATTTAGGTTTGACTTAAGAAGAAGACTCCTAGAAATTAAAGCTATCCACAGATTTAATGGGCAGCTGTGGGAGGAAGTGGGTTCCCCCTCACTGGAGGCCTTTCAGCAGAGTCCATGTGTGCTAGAGGGATTTTACCTGTTCAGCTAAGGGTTGGACTTGACAGTTCCTGAGATTCTTCTTAATTCTGAGACTCTCTGATTTCTTTGTCCTTCCTTGTGAGCTACAAGGGCTCCTTCAGAAGTGACCAGTTATGCTTTCTGGGGAGAGACAGTTGCTTAAGCCCTTGAGTTTAACATAACATCCTTGTGGTTTGAATAATCCATAGTAGTGCTCCTAACCAGGGAACATTTGATGGGACCTACCTCCTATTTCTTCTCCAGGAAAACTCACTGATGCTTTCAGTTCTTTGGCTAAGAGAAGCAATTTTCGTGGCATCAGCAAAAAATTGGGCTTGGTATGTTGATTGGGTCTGGATCTCTGGGTGGTAGGGAGGAACCAGCCTATAAAGCAGTGTTTCTAACACACCTACATTCTAGTAAAATCTAAATTCTTTATTATAAACCACTCAACCATTTACAGCTCAGCACCATAGAGAGAGAGCTGGGGTGGAGGGCAGGGCAAAGAATGGGGCAAGGAATAGGTTTTATTATTTAGAGAGAACAAGAATAGAGGGAAATGGTAGGAAGAGTTGTTAGGGGCGGGGGTGGGGGGTAGGTTGTTGTTTATAGGTTTTATGAAGTAAGATTTTTTTTTTTTAGTCAGAAAAAAAGCTTTGTGGACTAATCTAAATTGCCTCAGAAGGGCAGTTAGGAAACATTGCTCTAGAGCATTTTGCATTTAATAAGATATTTTTCAGTCTTTTTCATTATCATATCTCCCTGTGTGATAGCTTCATTTTAGCTTAACTTTAGGGATAAAAGAATGAGAAGATACACAAAAAACCATAAATGATTCATTCAAGATTATTGAGCAAGAGAGGAAAGGAGCCAGGAAAAAAAAAAAAGAATTTATAATGCCTGAACCTCCAGTATGTCGTTTAGTCACTGAGCCATATAATGTACACTTGATTTTCTGTCCTCTGCTGGGTAAGTGGTTGTGTATTTTAAAGAATAGTGGTACCCAGCTGGTATTCCATAGCACCCCTGGGTAACGTAGATGCATGTTCCCCTTTCCCAGGGAGGTTGAATTGTGTCACGGAATCTCTTAAGTATTACTTGCACCGGTCCCCTTTCCAGCAAGCACAGAGGTAACTACTCTAGATTCACAAAGACAGCATGGTATGATAAAAAGAGATCTCTCTGGAGTCAAAGGTCTGGGTTCATCTCCCACCTCTGACACTCACTACTTTTATGACTGGGCCTTAGTTTGCTCATCTGTAAAATGAGGAGGCTGGACTTCATGGCCTTTGAAGTTCCCTTCTGACTTTAGATCTGCCATCTCAAACAACTGTTCCATACCAAACATGTAATAACTACTACTTCTATGAGACTCCGTAGTTTCGATGAGTATTTATGATAGTGAGGAGGGAAAATAATAGATTTAAGGTGTTCTCTATAATAAAAGTTAAGGGCTAATCTATAGAAAACCTTTGCCAGGTTTCCAGCAATGGGCTACAATGTAGTTTTTAGGTAGCCCTGGCCTAGGGACTTAGTCAAGGCTATGCACTAATTTTTAGACAATGACTAGCCCTGGAATATGGGTTTTCTTGAGAATATTGCCTGATTTCTGTCTTTGGTTAGTGATGTGGCCCTCATAGAATTTCAGAGTAAACTGAACACCTCTTCCTGGGGCTCCCAAACTGGCATGGGGAGGGCATGGGCTGAGTTGCCACTTGCCTGATGTGCCACTACATGCCCAGTGTAGATTCCACGTGGGGACAGTGAGTATGACTTGAAAGTGCCACGGGATATGGCGTATGTCTTCAGTGGTGCCTACATACCCCTCAGCTGCCGCATCATTGAACAGGTGAGACCAGGTCACCTTTCCATTCTCCAATATTTTGATCTTTCTGCCATTCCTCATCCCTCTTGCCATTTGATTCCTTCCAAGCTCCCTACCCATTACCAGTCATTTGGTTACCAGCAGAAACACAAAAGTCTTGAAGGTGAGCTTTCCTGATCTTACTAACTGAAATTCAACCTCAACCCCACTAGGTATTAGAGCGAAGGGGCTGGCTGGGCCTTGAGGAAGTTGTTCGGTTACTCAACGGCAATGAATTTGCAGTCACAGGTAAGGAGAATTTCGAAGTAGAGGGCAGACTGAATAAAGAGGGGGGAGCAATGTAGGGTACTGGAACATAATAAAAAATTTGAGACTAAGCTACTTTGTCTCCTTATAGACATGATACCTGAAGAAAGTGCCCCTAGTGATTCCCTGCGTCTTGTCCTTGTGGTTTTTCTGGGTGGATGCACCTTCTCTGAGATCTCAGCTCTCCGATTCTTGGGCAGAGAGAGAGGTAAGAAACCTCTTGAAATGAAAACAAACTTGATTGGTAGTTGAGAGAAATAAATCCATTAAAACAATCCCTGCCACTTAACCTCTGGATATAATATTATCATTTGGAGGCAGAGAGTTGTAAACAAAATAACTATGAGGAAGAGCAAAGTCATTGCCTTTAGTCAGGTACACCAGGGAGACCTGTTTCAGTGAGAATGGGGAGTAATTAAGGACCGATTGCTGTACCCCCTTAGCTCTACCAGGGGATGGTGTTCGTCATATGTCAAAAAATAAATTGCCCAACATCTAATGGACATCTTTGGAGATGGATGGTATCTGTGCCAGCCTTCCAGAAGCACTTACCTAGGCCCAAGAGCATGTTCTCCCCTGCTTTTGTCTCTTCAGGTTATAGATTCATTTTCTTGACAACAGCTGTGACAAATAGTGCTCGGCTCATGGAGGCCATGAGTGAGGTGAAAACATGAAGCCTCCTCTCTGGAGGCTGACACGTGAGATGTGGCCACGGGAGCGTCCAGCAAATAGTGCCCTAAGGACGAGGGAAGCTTGAAAGCTTTGAGGGGTGAAGATAAGCAAGCCCAACCAGGAGAATCCCATTTCTTGGGCTTGTTGGGGGTCTTCTCAGAAGCCCAGAGTCTAGACTCAACAGTGCTCTGAATTGTTCCCAGGATGTTTCCACCTCTGTGTAGGACATGTCAATGTACTCAAGATCTATGGGGGAAAGTTGTCCTTTGGCAAATCACTGTCCTTGCAAATAAATGTTGTGCTTTCAGTCACTCAGTCAGCAAGCATTTATTAAGCGCCTACTGTGTGCCAGGCACTGTGCTGGGCACAGGGAATACAAATCCAAAAAACTGAAACAGCTCTACTTAAAAGGAGCTTAAATTCTAATGAGGGAGACAGGGAGCACACATGTAAGTACATGCAGAATAGATATAAAGAGAACAGATACAAATAAAGTATTTAACAGGCAAGGTAGTTTAGGAGGGATTCCCCAACACTAGCAGGGGGAACCGAGAAAGCAGCTCTGGAGCTGCTTCTTGAAGAAAGAGAGGGATTCAGTGAGGCCCAGGAGAGGATTGTGCATTCCAGGCATGGGAAACGACCAAAGCAAAGGCATGGAAATTGGAGTATCAGGTGATATTTAGAAAAAAGGCCAATTTGGTCTGGAATGATAGGTTGTGAAGGGCTTTAAAAGCTTATTTAACTTTGTTTAAGCAGTTTCTTTGCTCTTAGAGGCAATAAGGCATTCCTGGATTTGATTTTAAAAAGTGTAACATGGTCAGATCTGCATTTAAGGAAAACCACTTTGGCAACAGTGTGTAGTAGGATGGGCAAGAAAGGCAGGGAGACCAGTCAAGAGGCTGTGGCAAACATTCTAGCCATATGAGGGCTACCCCTCCTTAATGGAAGGGCAGGCCAAGGTGAGTTCTGATGTGGTTGAAGCAGAAGAACTAACGATGCTAACTTGGGAAGAACTCGATGGCCCATACAGCACTGTTCACACATTTTCATCTTCCACTCCACAACAGTTCTCTTGGTAGGAAGTACAAATTTCATTTTCCCTGCAAAATAGATGAGAGAACAGGCCCAGGGAGGTTAGGTGACTTGTAAATGGCCGAACTTGGTTTCAAAGCCAGATCCTCTTTTTTATTTCACCAAAATGAACATTTCCATCTACACTGTGGAACAGAGAACGGAGAGGATTATACCTGGAACTGACTGTCTGTTAAGTATCTAATAAATTCAACCTATAACTTTCAAAGCAGTCCTGATTGTGATTCCTTCTGGTCTTTCCTGCCTTTCCCTCCCCTCCCCCCCAATATCCTTTTGACTCTCTCCAGTGCACTTTCTTTTTACCCAAGTCCCTTTTTCATTATACCAGACCTTAACACAATGCTAGGACAGTTCTGGAGCTGCCCCAAGGGCATAGGTCAGAACCAGGACAGAGCCCTAGGAAACAGTCCTCTTGGGGAGTATTCTCTAGACTTGGACTACATTTTGGAATGGGAAACAAATTTCAATTAAATTTGGCGCAGTAGAAGAGGCTAGAGAAACAAAGGATTGTTAACTGAGATAATATTGTTTACAGAATAACTAGTTAATATCAAATGCCAGTATAAAGAAAATCAGGCTCATGTCCTTAAGGAATTTGTTGCTTGAAAATTCCTATAAGGTATTCTGAACTTGACAAACTGTAAAATGATCATTTTCGTGTAGTAGAATGGAAAGAAGGGATTATACATGAAACTCGATCTCCTAGGTAGAGCTTGTTTTTCTAGATATATAATAAATTCTTCATGTAACATTCAAAACACCTGCTTGTCTGTGATTTCTTCTGGCCTTTGTTGTAATGATTATTAACATATTTTAAGGATCTACCACATGCTGAGATGGAGATAGGGAAGGTCTGAAGGCATAAAAAGGAAAAACATAGTCTTGATTCTGAGATTTTCTTTTCAAATGGTATATCAAAATAAACTGAGAGGGGTTAAATTTAATTTTTTCTTCTCCTGTAACCAATGTCGTTAAGTTCAATCCATTTTTCTTTCAGAATGTATCTGAGTCTTGTGCTTTGTGTTCTCACATTGGTCCAGGCCTTCACTGTCTGAAGTCTGAATTATTGAGAGCCTCTCACTAGCACAAACTCAGCTTAACTAAGACTATTTTCCTGTCTTCCCACTATAAGTAGCCCATTTCAGCTTTTTGAGCTTTTGCTATTCCCCACCACTACTTGATATATCTTTTTTTTTGTTTGTTTTTTAGGCAGTTGGGGTTAAGTGACTTGCCCAGAGTCACACAGCTAGTAAGTGTCAAATGTTTGGTCTGAGGCTGAATTTGAACTCAGGTCCTCCTGACTTCAGGACCGGTACTGTATCCACTGTACCACCTAGCTGCCCCATTACTTGATATATCTTCTCCCCAACTCTGCAAACCCTACCTACCCTTCCAGGCCTGACTAAAGTCCTGTCTCTTCTTCTCTAGATAATCTGACCCATGACACTTAGTGTCTGCATTTAGAAATGTAAAATTTCCAGTAATATTTATGCTATTGGAGAGAAAAACTGTGGGAGATGGGAACAAAGCTTTTGGAGAAAGTTGAAATATACATCAGATTTCTTTTTGAATTCTTTATGGATTTATGTGGATTTTTATGCATCTATTAGGAACATAAAAGTATGTTAAACGATTTGATGTGCTCATAAAATTGTTTCACATATTTAGAGATGTAAAGCCTCCAAGAATTGTTTTGAAAAACCAGGAGAGTCATTCCCAAAAAGTTGCCCCCCCCTTCCCCTCTCCCCATTTTTGGTATATCTTTTTTTCCCCAAGTAGTCATATCTCATTTCAACACAATCACTGATAAACCAGCAAGTATCTGTGGGACATCTGTCATGTATGAATGAATAAATGAGTATCTACTAAGTACTTACTGTGGGTAAAACAGTGTGCCAAGACCTAAGGATACAAGTAGAAAACAAGACAGTTCCTGATCTCATTAAAGTTCATGATCTAACAGTGGGAGACAACATACATAGGTGGTTCCAACAAGTATGTAAAAAAAGCCTTAATGTGCAGAAGCAAAGCAGATAGTAATGTCTTTTCCATTGATTAAACCAAATATGTTTCTGACTTTGAAACACTGACAGTGCTGAGGGCTTTGGTGGTGAGAACTTTCTTTTCTTACTCTTCAGTAGCTGTAGCTGCTGAGGAGGAAGTTAGTACTACAGCCTTTTGGACAGGCAGTTGGCAGGTGGAATATCCCCAAGGATTGCTCTCCTAGCATAGCAGAAAAAACATTAGATATGACCTCTGCTCTCAGTGAGCTTAAAGTTGAATAACTGAGACAAAACAATATATATGAAACACCTGGGGAACAATTAAGTGCCAACATTTACGGTACCGATTATAAATGGAATAGGAATTCAGAGACGGGAGAGATTGATGTGGTCTGTAAATGAAGGTTGAATATTCAACAACTTACAGGGATAATGATTAATGGATGCTCTGGAAATAAAACACTTTTATCAGTAATTCATTCAAAACTTTATAAATCACACAAAGCAGCATCATACATAACAATGTTTCCACTGAGCCAAGCACATGCTTATTGACGCAATACAAAGATGACCCTACAGAGCTTCTATTTATCCTTTAATAGCTGAAGGTAATCACTGTCACTTGTCTTAGCTGTCTCGGCCTTCTCTTTTGCCTTTCAGCTTTCTCCACCATGGTTCGTAGAGGTCATCAGTTTATAGAGGTCTTCCCAGGTTTTTTTGAAACCATTCTCTTGATAAAAAAATGACAACTTTTTTATAGCACAGTAGTGTTCCATCACATTCATATCCCATAACGTGTTCAGCCATTTCCCCATTGCAACATCCTCTCAATGTTCAATTCTTTGCCACCACAAAAGAGCTGCTACAGATGTTTTTGCACACGAGTCTTTTAGGGAAAATTTCCTAACAGGGTTGTCCAAAAGTGGAATTGAATGCCTTCAGAGGTGATGGGCTTCCTCTCATTGGAGGTCTTAAAAGTAGAAGCTGAATGACTAGTTGTTGAGTGTATTATTGGGAAGAACTCCTTTTAGGTATGGATTGGTCTAGATGGCCGTGCCAACTCTAAAATTCTTTGTTTCTGTGCTGTGTGTTACTTTGACAAAGTATTTGCATTTTAAATGTTTTATTTCAAATTGTGAGATGAAAAAAGTGAATTTAGGCACCAGCAAGTAGGTGAAAAGAAACTGTTTTGGACTGGGAAGCTCATGAACTCACTGTGGAATTAGACTACAGAAGGCAAAACCTGATTGAGTACTGTGGTGATGGGGAGTCAAGGGGAGGGAATTATCCCTCCCAACTTATTGATGTCAGACGCAGCACAAACACCAGAGTGACCCAGACTCTGTGGTGTGCCACACATATGGCTAAATTATAGTCTGCTGTTGTTTTTCAGTCATTTTTTCAGTCACATCTGATTTTTCATGAACCCACTTGGGTTTTCTTGGCAAAGCTACTGAAATGGCTTGCCATTTCCTTATCCACCTCATTTTACAGATGAGGAAACTGAGTCAAACAGGGTTAAGTGACTTGCCCAGGGTCACACAGCTAGTAAGTTTCTAAGGCCACACTTGAACTCAGGAAGAGGAGTCTTCCTGACTCTGGGCCCAGCACTCTATCCATTTCACCAACCCAGCTGCAAAAATACAAAGATTTATATGAACAAATGTAGTTGCCTTTGTATATTTAGCCTTTCAAAGTGAAATACAGCATAAGGCTAAATACAGTTGATGAAAAGAAATATTCAGCAAATGAATACTACAGAATCATTCTGTGGCATTTTAAGAGAATTTCTTTCTCAACTATATCCATCCCCTAAGAAGATATGTAATGATGATAGAGCAGCTGTATTTTGTCAAGGCTTGCAAACCTTTATCCTATCAGGGACCAATTTAAATCAATTAGATCAAGCTAATTGTTCTTTCAAGTGTGCTAAAGCTTCTGTTCCCTTATAGTAAAACTTTTAGTGACTGAAAAATGTCACTGTCCTAAAGTTTTCAGAGGCATCACACACTTACAAGCATTGCATGTTTCCTCAAAAAGTGAAGACACGTTCATGGATAAAGCAATTTTTTCTTCCACTAGTTCCATCATCTTTCTTGCTCAATTAGAACCATAGGGTTACTTTACTAAAGCAGCCTTTCTATAACGGGGTGACTATAAAGCTTTTTCTAAGGAAGCAACAGTAATATCTTTATTCAGTATATAATGTATAATATGACATTTGTAGATCATATTAGAATATATTAGAGTTTATATAATGTATAAGATACAGTATATAATCATTAATTGTATATATTTTAATATATACATTATTATACATTAGATATTATTTATATATGCCATTTTCTTGCCTATAGAATCAACCTACATACTCATTTAGATCTTATTTAGAACATAAAATACTATTAAAGAAAAGGTTTTTTTTTACCTCTTCGCAAAGTGCATCACTGCCTCCATAAGATGGCAGGATAAGTAAGGACAGTCAGTACCAAGGAGGTCCCCGTCATTTGAGGAAACGACGAAGAGCTAGATGGATGGAGACTACAAAGCCTGCAGAGGTCCTCAGAGCCCCGTCGCCCCTACATCTCTACAGCTAATTGCCCTTTCCCACGGCACTCCGTTCCGGAAATTCCCCAGCCTTTCCACCCATAACTCCCCTTCCCGTCCGCTCCCGTACTCTGGGCTCCTTCAGGTAAAACCCTCCCGGGCAGGGCGGGCTGCGTTTCCAGGGGAACGAGGAGAGCGTCCCGCATTAGCCAATCACAGAGCGGCCCCTCCCCGCGGGCCGGTTTGAAATCCTTGCGCAGTTCAAACGGTTCTAGTCGATTTTCCCGAGAGTCGGAGCCGCAGCGGTTACTGGCGGAGCGGGCTGGCGAGCGCGGCCTGAGCCGGTTTGGGGTCGGATCGGAAGCGGCGGGGGTCGCCTACTCCACCGAGACAGGCTTCAGCTGGAAGCAGCCGCCATGAGGAGAAGGTGAGGGCGGCGTTGGCTTCGGGGCTGAGGCCTGGGGTGGGGGGCGAGCCCATTTTAGCCCCAGACCGGGGTCGCGACTGCCTCTGGAAGGTCGAGAGCCTTTGGGGAGCCCAGTACAGGCTTCGACCTAGCCCCGGGGGTCGGGGAAGGGGCGGGTCACCTGGGCTGGAGGGGTGGGGGTGGGGGTGGGGGTGGGGAGTGGCCGCCCAGGCTTGGATCCTTCCCTGACTCTAGAGGATAGGGGAGGGTCCCTCGGGGAGAAGGGCCTGCTTCTGGGGGGGTCCTTTATTTGGTCTTGACCTTTACTCTGAGCTCCTTGAAACCAGGGACCGTCTTTTTTTGCCTTTGTATCTCCCGGCGCTTACCACTGTGCCTGAGTAGGCGCTTAAAAAAATGCTTGTTGACTTGGGGGATGCACCTGATCCACCCCCCACCCCTCAGTGAGATTCCAGAAGGAAATGTCACGTAAACAGCTTTCCTGGCCCGCTGCCAAGTTTGGGGTGCCGCTCCCGACGACCCAGCGGAGCTGCGAAGCCTCAGCCGGGCTTAGCAGTTGTTTTGGGAATCTTGATTCCCACCTGTTCCCCGCGAACACTACGAGAGGCTGCCCTGAATCGGCCCCACCTTTGTTGCTGGAGACGCGCCCCTCGGGGAAAAGAGGAAAATTCCAGGAACTTTAGCTTTTTTCCAGTGGGTGTGTAGCCTAGTATGAGCCTTGGGGAAATAAAAAGCCGGAGGTAGGAAAACCGAGAGTGGTACTGAGTGTGGATTAGGTGAGGTAATCATTACTCTTTCCCCTGGTAGGCTATGGGGGTGGTGGCTAAACTGAGGAGTTTGAATACCACGTGGACTAACTTGTAGATTGGTTGTTCTGTTTGCATCCCCAGCCCTTTAGCGTGGTGCCAGGTACATACTAGGTGCTTAATAAATACTTATTGACTGACGGACCAGCATATATAGATTGGGAAGCCTACACAGCTTTACTTATGCAGTAGTGTTCACTTTTTGGTATAGTCAGATAAGGAATTGTCTCCTGTCAGCTCTTTAAGGTGTGGCATCTTATATATGCCAGCTGGGCAGGCTGCACTTGAAATTTCCTTGTCAAGGCCCTGTCTAGAAACAAAATATTCTGTGTTATGGGCAGTGTTTTGCTGTGACTCCCAGCCTGAATTCATTGAAGCCGAAACTTAGCATAACTTGAAATGAGGTTTTGTGCTTCTGCAGCATTAAAGTGTATGCTAGTTAGCTCAGCCAATTAAAGCAGGCTACCATGAGATCAACTAAGGTCAGCAGTTCAATCCTTAAACTTTAACTCTGGCCAGCCAGTCATCTTGTAAATATCAGTGGTCAAACTGGGCCCAGGCAGAGAGGCAAAATTGTTAACTGTACTAGAAATAGCAATTCAAAGCGTCCTTCCCTATTGCTTATAGTTAAAATAATTTCACATCTGAATGGAAGCCTAGCTATAAAAAGCTGTTTTTCATAATTAGTGTTGGATTTTGGTGTGACCTGTGTAGCCTTATGAAACATAACAATGGTAAATGCTATTTAAGATGCATCTACAGTTTATAGATTACCCAGATTCTTTACCTGGTTTGCTTTAACCATATATATACTACTAAAAAATGAACACAGAGGGGGAGGAGATAAAATTAATCAAGTTCTACTATAAGTTAAAAGGTCGTTTTAAAGACTGAAACCACTGTATAGGTTGATATCAAATTTGGGTTTTATCTGGATTATGGTATAGTGGAGAGAGTGCTGCATTAGGAGTTTGAAAGACAGAGATTCACATTTAACCTCTGATACTTTCTAGAAGTGTTGTGACCCTGGGCAAATAAATCACTTAAACTGATAACAATCTATATCATCTAAGTCAAAGACCCTTCTGTTCCCTTGGTGAAGAGGGGTCTCACACATGTAGTTCAGCTGATGGCTCACAGATTTCTAGAACTCAGTTATCCAGCGGTAATCAAGAGCTTGATGTACCAGAAGAAACAAAAAGATTGTCGGATTGATCACCTGAATGCTGATATTGACTGTGGACTGTCCATTACTGAAATAGGGCAATGTGATCTCAAGGCTTTATTATCTAGAGTGCATCCTCCAAGTCAGCATTACCAAGTGATAAGGTACCAAAGATATATTAAAAACAGAACTGATTGCTCAAATAGATGAGTTAAGGCTTACCTTCAGGGAGGGGACTATGACAACCCCTTGAGATCATTTCCAGGCCTGTAATTTTTGCTTGAGATTGTAAAAAGGATCAAAAGTCTAACACTTGAGTTTTTCAGGTGTTATTACTGTGAATATCTATAGGTTTTTTTTTTCCCTCCAGGAAAATATTGTAGGCAGTGTGATGTAACTGCATAGATACTGCCACTAATTATCTATAAAAACTAACCTCACTAGGCTTCTCACTTGTATAATTGGGGTTTGGTAGTAAGAGTCCTCTAGCTCTGTTTCTAGTTAAAATTAGTCAGGATTTCAATAGTTTTATTTATGGGGCTCTCCTTGGAATGTAGAGGTAGACATAGGGACTGAACCTGGGATCTTATCAGTGTAGGGAAATCCCTGGTGAATCCCCTTCTGCCAATATCAATAAGCACCTTTTCTGCAACTTCTAACCTTAGGGCCCTAGCATAACATGATTTGCCCAGGGTCACACAAACAGTATGATCAGGGGTGGAACTTGACCCCAAGTCTTCCTGGCATTGTGGCCATTGCTTTGTATTTTCCTGCCACATTGCCTCTCCAGTGTGTACTAGAGTTATGTGCATTCTGGTACTTGTAATTTCGTTGCTGTAGGTACCCATGGGACTATAGATTTAGAGGCATAAGGAACTTCAGCGGTCCTTTAACCGAAACTCTTCACATGGATGAGGCAACTGAGGCCCACTGAGGTTAAATGACTTCCTCTCATGGTCACATAGTAAGTGACAGAGCCAGGATTCCACCCCACATCCTTTGAACTGCAGTGACTGATGTAGATTACAGCCCCTCTATAACTTAGTAAAGGTCCTTGAGAGTTGCCATGGCTGGAAAAAACTCACACTCTGTGGCCAGTGTCATGACAAGCCTTTCCACATCTGTCTGGGCTTGTCTTCAGATATCAGATTTACATATAGTCAATCAATGGTCCTGTACAATTTAAAATAATATACAACTTCAAATGCAGGGAAGCCTGTAATTGCCAAGTTTTGATAGTGAATTTTCTTTCTCTTGGTTGCTACCACTAATACTGCTAATGTTCTCCACCCCTGCTTTGGGGTCTGCTTTGGGATTCCTAGGGTTTCCACTAAGTTGGTGAGCTATAATGCCCGGATTCAAATCCTAATTCTGATACCTACTAGCTTTGTGACCCTGGTCAAGTCACCTAATCTCTTGATTCATCTGTAAAATGTTAATAATACTATAATACCTATAAATACTATTGATAATTTGATATCGATAATAACTATAATACCTATAAAACCCTGCAGGGTTGTTGTGGGGAAAGCATTTTATAAGCCTTAAAGCTCTATATAAATGTAAGTTATCCTACTGAAAAGCCCCATCAGAGAGAATATGGAGGCCACCATGTATCCCTAAAGGAAATTTCAAGTGCGTAAATTCTGGTAGATCCTAGCCACATAGCAAAGCTTTGAACAGAGGCCTATGGACTGGTGTTGTCTAAGAACCAGTCTAGCTGAGATCAGAGAGGCTCATCACTAGAAGGCACCATCAGCAGATATGTTTTGGCCATACCAACTCATTAATCTTATCTATGACCCTTGTTAGGTCATGGAATCACTTGCATTGTGTTGGTGAACTGAATGTACTCTATACCGATGAAATGAAATAGTCCACTAAAATATTGTAATAAATTCCTGGGGACCAAAAAGTATGTAGATCCATTAAGCAATTTTCCAGGGAAAAAATACAGGTTATGAAGGGTTTTTAACCCCAGATAGAGCATTTTATATTTGATCTTGGAAGTGATAAGGAACCATTGGAGTTGATTGAATGGGGTGACATGGTCAGACTTGCTCTTAAGGAAAATCACTTCAGTAACTGAGTGGAAAATGCTAGATTGGGGAGAGACTTAAAGCAAGAAGACCAACGAACGGGTCATTTCAATAGTCCCGGGCATGAGGTGATAAGGGCCTTCACCAGGCTGATGCTAGTAGCAGAGGAGAGAAGGGGATGTATACAGGAGATATTACAAAGGGGAAAACTGACAGGCCTTGACAACAGATTGGATTTTGGGGGTGAGAGACAGTGAGGAGTTGAGGATCACCCCTATGACGAAAATCTGGGTGACTGGGAGGATAGTGGTGCCCTTGACAAATAGGGAAGTTAGGAAGAGGAGAGAGCTTGGGGGGGAAAGATAATGAGTTCAGTTTGGGACATCTTGAGTTTAAGATGTCAATGGGACATCTGGTTTGAGGTGTCTAAAAGGCAGTTGGAGATATAAGACTGGAAGTTAAGAGAAAAGTTAGGACTGGATAAGTAAATTGAAGAATCATCAGTATAGATTTGAATCAATGGGAGCTGATGGATGTCATCAAGTGTAATGGTATAGAGAAGAGAAGGTGCCCGAGGAGAGCCCTGATGGGAGACACCTGTGGGTTAGTGGGTTAGAGGTGTGGCCTGGATGAAGATCTAGCCAAGGAGGCTGAGGGGCTGTCAGATAACCAGACATTAGTATCATTAATACCTAGATAGAAGGGAACATCAAGGAGAAGAGGGTGATTGACAGTGTCAAGAAGGATGAGGATTGAGAAAAGGCCATTACATTTTCTACCTGTTAGTTGCTTTGGAGGGAGCAGTCCCAGTTGGAAGCTATTGTGTAGGGAGTAGAGAGTGAGAGGAAAGAAAGTAGAGACACCTATTGTCAGTGGCCTCCTCAAGTGAAGATTTTTTGAGGATTGGGGAAGACAAGCATGTTTATAGACATGATGGAAACATGCTATTGGTTATATCAATCTGTCAAATGTTTAAATACCTGTGTGCCAGGCACTATGCCAAGCTCTGAATTTATATGTTGTATATGCTGTGCTTTTCCTCTCAACTCTGACTTACATAAAATCTGCATATGACCTCTAACTGGGGTGTGTGTGTGTGATGTTTTTCTTTCAAGATGTGACCTGTAACTGAGGGTGGTCTGTTTTGACCAATATGGTATTTGTTGATTATTTTTTATTCTCCATATCTTTTTGGTGTGGGTGCTATCCTGGTGCCACTATTACAGAAAACATCAATTAATGGGGGACACACGTGCATATGTGTATATGTGTGTATGTATCCCCCCCCCACGTTGGTCTGAGTACTATGGGAGAAGTATGAAACATAATCCCTGACCATGAGGAGTTTTTAGTCTTTTTAAAAAGTAAAAACTAGCACAAATGTAATCATTAGGATATAATTAAATACTTCTGTCTTAGATGAGAGATCTCAGTGGGCTGGAATGTTAAGGAAAGCTTCATGAAAGAAATAGGGCCTTAGAGGATATAGATAACACTTGGGGTGGTCAGTGAAGAGGGGACTGCATTCTAGGGCAGGGTTTGGGTGGGGAGCACATACAGAGACAAGTAGAGAGAATGAATATGACTTGTACAAAGGACAGTAAAGAGATTGACAAATGGAATTGAGTACATGGGGGAGGGTCCTAGGAAATGGGTCCTTTGGTTTTGATTTAATGAAGCAGACACACAGAGACATTTGTAGGCAGGGGAGTGATGTGATGAAAAAAGCTTTATAAAGATTAATTCTGCCTTATGTTGATTTGAATGGTAAGAGATTGGAAGTGAAGAGATACTAGGAGAAGTAGAGAAATACTAGCTGGGAGGTGCTTGCCTTAATTCAGTTGTAATAACAATAATAATAATAATAAAGCTATATTTATACAGCATTTTAAGGCTTATAAAACTCTGTACCTGTGTTATCTCATTTGATCCTCAAAACCACCTGGCATGGCAGGAGGTATTATCCTACTTTACAGATGAGGAAATTGAGCCTTAAGTGACTTGCCTAGAGTCATATAACTAATAAGTGTCTTAAGTGGGACTTGAACTCAGGTTAAGACCTGGCTCCAGGTCCAGTTTTCTCGGGGTCTGGTGGGGGTGGGGGCAGAAAGAAAAGTGTCTTTTGACACTTCAGAGGAAAAATGAATGCATTTAGTGACTGATTGAATAATATACGGAATGGAGAAAAAAGAGTGACAAATTAGAAGAGTTAACTTTATTAAGAAGTGACTTCTTACCCTAAGATAGGGGGGGATAAGATGTGTGAAGACGCTGATGAGTTTTGAGGAGCAGAGTTTAGGGAAGCTCGAACTGAATGGTCTTCTCTTTTCTTGGAACTCTTGACTCCCAGCCAAATGCCTTGTATAGTGTTATGGAGGAAAATATGGTTGTTAGCTTAGTTGCCTGGATTCTGGATGGATATAACCTTGCTGTATTGGTATTTCCTTGATTCCTTTCTTACCTCAGTCTAATAGAAGATGAGATTTGAAATTGGAAGTCTAGAATTCCGTTTTTCTCTCTGCCAGGTAGTAACTATGTGTGTGATCTTGGGCAGTTCACATAATCTCTTCTGGACCTCTACATTCCCATCTGTAAATTGGGGATAGTAATATTTATATTGCCTTCCTCACAGATTATTATGATGAACAGTTGAGATAATTTAAAGAACTATTTAAATGTTGGTAGTGGTCATTATATGTGTCTCCTCAAAAAAGAAAAAGATTAAGACTATATGTTCAGATTATTGGATTTTCATGAGTTGGTAAGGATAAGTGAGTGGATAAAAAATGATTTATCAAGAATTTACTATGTGCCAAGCACTGGGCTAAACATTAGTGATACAAATACAAATAGTATTGTTTTTAGTCCTTGTAAAATATATTGCTTCTAGTCTTGGAATTCATCAGATTTATGTTTTTCTTCAGTGAAGTGCTGGCAGAGGAGTCGGTGGTTTGTCTCCAAAAAGCCCTGAACCATCTTCGAGAAATCTGGGAATTGATAGGAGTTCCAGAGGAGCAGAGGCTACAGAGGACCGAGGTTGTCAGAGAGCACATAAAGGTGAGTGACTTTGATTTTAATGTTATCTTGGTGCGTGATGAAGGACATTTGACATTGGCTGAGATATCGGACATGTAGCGGAGATTTTTGTCCACTACGTAAGGTTGTGTGATCATAAGGTCTGCCTGTTTTTGGGAACCTCCATTCTTGGAGTATGAGCCATCTCCCCACCACCCTTTTCTTCCCGGTTAACACCCCTAATTGTTCTGTGGATGATTCTCCTTTGCTCTAGGATCTATTGGACATGATGATCGAAGAAGAAGAGAGTCTAAAGGAGAGACTCTTAAAAAGTATCAACTTTTGTCGAAAAGAGCTTGACACTCTGTGCAGGGAATTAAGCCTGGTATCCTTTGAAGTAAGTCTTACGTGCAATCTCTCCGGAGATTTAGTTGTCGGAAGTCGGGTCTCAGTGCCGAGAACTGGATGTGGTACCAAATCAGAATGTGAACTTGAGGTCACAAAAAATTGAAACAAGGATGATTCCTGGGAAGAGAGGGGCCATAGAATGCAAAGACAAAACAGGAAGGCTGATGCTGAACCAGTAAAGCAGTAGGATACAATGGCCTTTTCTGTAGAAAGAGCTGACCAAGAGATTTCACTCATTCCTCAAGGAATATGGTACATGGGCAAGGTTTGGACAGGAGGCATATTGTTGGAAGTTAAGGGTTTGCACTTTTTCAATGAGGTACTAAATTGAAACATGATATTATGATAAATGCTATAATAAAATTTAGATACGTGTTTCATCATACACACATCCCACCTAGTAGAATGGTGAGCTCCTCGAGAGGAAGGGATGTTTTCATATGCTTGGAGCAGGTACTGGATAGAGTAAATTGCTTATTAGCAGGGTCCCATCAGAAGGTTCCTGATGAGCTGGGTGGGCCAACCTGTGTCTAATAACCATATAGAACTTCCCACTTATTTCACTTGAAACTGAAAGAACTGGAGATATTGCAGACATTCTATAATGTTCGAGTGTCCATCAACTTTTCCAGTTCTTGTGCTTTGGGGTACTTGCTTATTCACAAATTGGGGCATTGCCTCTTCTGCTGGCCTCAGTTTGGTAACTTCACCAATGCAGATCACAATCCCTGTAACTTAATAGAGGTCTCTGAAAATTGCCATGTGAACAGTTCTCCGCCATACAGCCAACCTTATGATGAGAATCTTTGAATTTAGCTAAGTTGGCCCTCTTCCAGCAGACATAAACTGTTTGTCCTCAAAGCCCCCTGTCCTTGCTTAATGTTGAAGAAGGTGATTGGGGGCCTTATAGCATTGATACACCCTGGTTTGATGCAGGAGAAGGAAGAGAGCACCATCTTGCAGATAGAGAAGGATTTGCGCACTCAGGTGGAAGTGATGCTCAAGAAAAAGAAGGAGAGAATGCAAGAACTAAAACTGCTGCAAGAACAAGACCAGGACTTATGTGAGATTCTTTGTACCAAACCATACAGCATCGACAGGGCTTCGGTCCCAAGCTTGCAGGAGCTGGACCAGTTTAGGCAGCACCTGCAAGCCCTGGCTGAAACCAAGGTATCATTGTGTGTGTTTGTCGTCTGTCTGGTTAGTTCAGCTATGGGTGCCGTGATAACTGCCTCCTTCTTCACAGGCCAGTAGGCAGGAGGAGTTCATCAACACAAAGAAGCAAATCATACTCTGTATGGAAGAGCTAGATCACGCCCCAGACACAAGCTTTGAGAGAGATGTGGTCTGTGAGGACGAAGATGCTTTCTGTCTGTCAGTGGAGAACATCGCTGCGCTACAAACGCTGCTCCGGCAGGTGAGCAAGTTCCTTTGTTGACAAATTGCACAACTCTCCCCACCCCAGTCCCGGTCCAATCCTCTACAATTCACTATACCTGAAAACAATTGTAGCAGTTATATATCTGTGTCAATATCTATTTATCAAGAGAGAAGGAGAATTTTGGTTCTTTTTTCCTCTGTATTACTTCATTCACACCTGCCCAAGAATTCTTTGGATTCTACATATTTGTTAGTCCCTTATATTCATAATCAAAATGTCTTCAGTCAATTCTCAATGGATAAACTATAAACTGTTTGTTTCTATTTGTCTTTCCTATACAAACAGTTAGGAATATTTTGGGACAGGTAGTTATTTTCTTATTGTCATTAATCTCTGAGGGATATATACCCAATATAGCCCTAGGCCAAGGGGAAGAACAATTTAATGACTCTGCTTTTATGATTCCAAATGGCTTTTTGTAATGGTTGGATCAATTTAAAGCTCTGCCAGCCTCAGTGATTCAGCAGCATGCCTGTTTTCTCCTTCATCCTTACTGACACTGAATTTTTCCATTTTTACCAATTTGATGGATGAGAGATTATATCTTAGCATTGTTAGTTTACATCAAGTTGCTTTCAGCTTGAGTATATAACTTACTGCTGGAAGAGTGTATGGTCAGGGCTTTGGAACTATTTTTCAGAATTGGGATTCTGAACTCTGACTTGGTAAGTTGGTACTTATAAACTTCAGAAAACTGGCTGTCTTTTTTTTTTTCTTTTCCTGTTTTAAGAAAAATGATCAAGCTAAAGAAATATGTAGGCAATGAAGTAGGAAAAAGTTAATAGCTAAACAAAGCTGTCAGTACATTTGTATTCTAGCTGTTTGGGAATTGACTAAAACACGTAAATGCACAAATATGGAATTCAGAGTTGGAGTACAAGATTACTTATTGTTACTTGGCAAGCAGTTTCTCTTTGGGAAGGTGTGAGACTTGGGTGGACTTGCATTGTATAATTCTTGGCTTTTTCTGCTTTAGCTGGAAATGAGGAAAGCTCAGAATGAAGCTGTGTGTGAGGGTTTACGATCTCGAATCAGAGAACTCTGGGACAGGTTACAAATACCCCCTGAAGAGAGAGAAGCCCTGGCCACATTCATGACTGGGTCAAAGGCCAAGATAAGGAAGGCGGTAAGAAAACTTAATGGGAGAAGGGGGGAGCTGACACCCTTTTAAAAGTGATGTGCTGAGACTTTTACTGGTGTGTCAGGGCATGATAAAAAGGACTCTGTGAACTGTTTTTTTAGGGATTAGTGGCTGTCATCCCTGTGTTGGTTTTAGTGTGTGTGCATGTGTTCACCATAGATTTGCAGACCCTTATAAATCACATTTAAGTCTCATAAACATGAGCATATCTCCATGGCTTGCTGCTTTGAATTATACTCCCAGAATATAAAAAACTCAGCTACTGTGAAAGCTATTCTAGACACTTCTATAATTCCTTAATGCCATTTGCAAGATTTAGGGAACCTCCCTCGTGCCTTCCCTATTGGAAACCATCATAGTTGATTCCTTTGCATGCCAGCCTGACCTTCCGTTCTTGTCCTCCTCCCTGTTCACTGTTCTTGCTGCTGCCCTATGCTCCATGAGACATCCCTTAGGGGGCTGACAGTTCAGTCAGGCCCGAGAACTGAAGAGGTACAGGATGCTTTTGTGAAGTCAGTGGGGTCAGCCTGATGGCAAAAGATTTGTCTTGTCTCTTCTACTCTCAACTGAGGCTCTAAGTACATTGCTGGCTGTCAGGCGAAAGCTGGGCAGTCAGTGAGAGGGGGAGCGGTTCCATTGTTCTCCAGAGTAGGAAGGTAAGTACTTTCTGGTGTTTCTCCCTTTTGCAGCTGCAATTGGAAGTGGATCGACTAGAGGAACTAAAGATTCAAAACATGAAGAAAGTGATTGAAGCAATCCGGGTGGAGCTGGCTGTATATTGGGAAAAGTGCTTCTATAGCCAGGAGCAGAGACAAGCCTTTGCCCCCTATTTTGATGGTTGGTATGGGGCACATAATTTTGTAGATAAGCATGAGAAACTTGGATGTTCAATATTTTATAAGCCCTCAAAAAAGCATTCATTTTTTAAAAAATTTTTTTATTGATATCTTTTGACAACTGCCTAAATTTCCCCATCTTCTTCTCCCAGAGAGTCATCCCATATAACAACTTTTTTTGGGGGGGGGGGAGCGGGCTAGGCAATGGGGTTAAGTGACTTGCCCAGGGTCACACACCTAGTAAGTGTTATGTGTCTGAGACTAGATTTGAACTCAGGTCCTCCTGAATCCAGGGCCAGTGCTCTATCCATTGTGCCACCAGCTGCCCCCCATATAACAACTTTTTAAAGAAAGAGGAAGAGAAATAAATCTGCAAAACTGTTCAGTACATCAAAAAAAAAATCTGACTATACATGTTCCATGTCCATAGACCAGTCCAGCCTACAAAGGAGTGTGGGGAGGTGTCAAGAGTTTAAAAAAAAAAAAAGTTTTTATTGGGGCAGTGAGGTGTCATAGTGGATAGAGCACTAGCCGTGGAGACAGGAGGATCCAAGTTCAAATCTAGCCTGACATTTACTAGCTATGTGACCTTGAGCAAGTCACTTAACCCTGATTGCCTCCAAAAAAATTCACATCAATCAAAAGTAAGTTTTTACTGATATACTGTTTTTTACATGGTCTTTTCTTGTCAGATCCATCCCACATAACAAATAGTATTTTTTAAAGTTTAAGAGTATTAATTCTTAAACACACAAGTAGATGTCAGTAGAGTTTAAATAAGACATAATATCTACCCTTATGGAACTTATAGTCTAGTCAAGAGGATGTAACATATTTATAAATAACTATAATATGAATTAAGTACAGAGGACTTTGTGAAGTCTAAGATGGGGTAAAGCCTATTATATCTCTACTATAGAGATCAGAAAAAGTTGGTTTTTTGTTTTGTTTTTTCTGGAAAAAGTGACATTTGATGATTGGCCTTTTAAGGAATGGACAGGATTTCACTAATTAGAGGGAGTTTCTAGGAAATTCTAGGCATAGGGAATGGGCCAGGGCACTAGTCCAATTTGTCTGGAACATAAAGAAAGTAGAAAGATGAGTCTGGAAATATAAAGTGGTACCACATTGTGGACAGCTTCTGAATGCAGGCCAAGGAGAATAAACTCCTAAGTGGTAGGCAATAGAGAGTCATTGTGAAGGGTTTGGAGCGGAGTAGTGATGTAATCAAATCTGGGTGTGAGGAAGATTGAAATCAGCAGTGTGAAGAGTGGGGTGCAGACTTCACCATCTGGTTCATTTTCGGGCACTTTGGCTTCTTTCACTCCAGGCAGCCACTGGAATCAGCTTTTCCTTGTCTCTGACCTTCCAGCATCCCGTCTTTGCACAGGGTGTCCGCTGGGTGTATGGAGCACTCCCTCCTTGGCCCGCTTCTTTCGGGCCCCTGCCTTCCTGGAAAACATAGATCATGTGCCCCCTGTCCTGTGGGGCTTCCATTTGTTAGTGTTGGCAGTATGAGATTTCTTCATGTTTCCTTCTTTTATACTCTCCTCCCCCCCCCCCAAAAAAAACCCACCTCAAAACAGCTTTTTGGGTTTTTTTGTCCTGTGTTCCCAGTGTTAATGAAGTACATTGCCCAGTTTGGGGATTGGAGGAAGGGTGGAAAATGAGGCAGGTTCTGAACTTATTATTTCATTCATTTTGGAGAGCTTCTTGGGCTGGAGAATCCCTCCACTGGTGCAATGTTTCAGCCCATTAGTCTCAGAGAATTGCCTGGGTTAAGTGACTTGGCCAGGATCATACAGCTGGTATATGTCTGGAGTAGGGCTTGTGAACCTGGGTCTTCTTGCCTCTGAATCTGGGTCTCTATGCCATACTGCCTTTCGTAGTTGTAGGTCATGTTCCCTGCACATAGTAGGTAAACATTTGTTGAATTGTTGAACCTGTTTGGAGATGGTTGTAGTCCAGATATTTTAAAAGTGAGGATTTTTACTAAGGTGATAGTGAGACTAATAGCAAGAAAAAAGAACAGATAACAGAGGTGTGACACAGGGAGCTTCGGCAGGTCTTGCTAACTAAATGTGAGAGGTGGGAACCTATTAACCTAAAGGTTTCCAGCATAAGAGATGGGGTGAATGATGGTACCACTAACAGAAATGAAGCCACAGGAAGGGGAGCAGGTTTTGGAGGAGAAAGTAAGCTCAGATTTGGACATGTTGAGTTGGAGCTATTAATTGAACATGCAGGTGTAGATGTCCTGTAAAGCCATTGAAGTTGTAGGTCTAGGCCTCAGAAGAGAAGTTGGAGCTGAGGATATAGATTTGGGAGTTATGTGTTGAAGTGACTGCTGAAGCCATAGACATAAAGGGCAGCGCTATGAAGGAAGGGGAAAGGAAGGCCACAGACATCCTTGGGCAGCACCTTCCTTTGGAGATTAAGGAGCTGGCAACAGAAAATGAGTATTTAAAGAGGGAAGAGAAGAACCAAGAGAACATAGGACTGTGAATTCAACCCCTACAGCTGAGAAGAGAGAATCCCAAAAGAAAATATGGTCAGGGACCATATGTCAAGGAAGACTGAGGCCTGAATAAGAGAAGACTGGATTCAGTTGAAGGGGGAGAACTAGAAACCAGATTGGCAGGGGCTGAAAGGAGGCAGAGATGGTGATGAGGTGTACCCCTGAGTAAGCAAAGAACTTAAAGTTTCACTGTGAAGCAAAGAAGGAAAACCCGTAGAAGGCCCTTTTAGGATTAGGGAGGCCTGGGTGTGTTGGACGATTAAAGATGCATGAGAGAGAAGGAATGATGATGTTAAAGAAGATGTAGGAGTCATTGGCATCAAGGCTAAACAAGGAACAGGCATATCTCCTCTGAGATGGAGGAGAAATGATGCCAAAAGAGGTGTTGAAGATTGTTAGGTGACCCGAATCTCCTTGGTGAAATAGGCCAAGTCTTCTGGGAAAGGAGTGTGGTAAGGGGCATGAAGAAGGAAGAGAAGATAGTTAAGAATAGTCTCTATGAGAATGAGAGAGAATCGGCCACATTTTCTAGCTATTCACCATTTTATGTTTTTATTGATCATCATTTTTTGTTTTTTGTTTTTTACATTAATACACATTTATAGAATAAAACAAGCATTTCCATAACATAGTGCAATAAAAAAGATTAGTGCATGGAACTGTAAATCTAAGCACAACTTGCTATTCTTTTTAAATATACCACAATTAACATGTAACTTTGTGTGTGTAAAATTATTCTATACATACTTCTACTTATCAATTCTTTCTATGGATACAGATAGTGTCTTTCTTTATGTCTTTTATAGTTAATTTGGGTGTTTGTAATAGTTAAAGTAATTTACTCATTCCGAGTTCTTAAAACAGTATTGCTGTTACTGTATTCAGTGTTCTCTTGGTTCTCTCATTTCGCTCTTCATTGTTTCACGCATGCATGTTTTTCTAAGATCATTGAGTTTATTATTTCTTATAGCACAGTAGTATTCCATCACTATCATATGCCACAACTTGTTCAGCCATTCCCCAACTGATGGGCATCCCCTCAATTTCCAGTTCTTTGCCACCACAAAGAGAACTGCCATAAAGATTTTTGAACATATAGGTTCTTTTCCTTTTTCCCTAATAATCATCTTCTACAAAGTCCTTGTAGTGGTATTGCTGGGTCAAAGGGTATAGGAAGTTTAACAACTCTTTGGGCCAGATTGCTCTCAAATGATTGGATCAGTTCGCAATTCTACCAACAATGAATTGGTGTCCCAATTTTTCCACATTCCCTTCCAACATTTGTCACTTTCCCCTTCAATCAGTTTAGCCAATCAGATAGGTATAAAATGATATCTCAAGGTGGTTTTAATTTTTATTTTTCTAATCAATAATGATTCAGAGCATTTTTTTCTTACGACTATAAATTGTTTTGATTTCTTCATTGGAAAACTGCCTGTTCATATCTTTTGATCTCTTAGCAATTGGGGAATTACTTGAATTCTTATAGATTTGACAAGATTCTTTATATATTTTTGATATGAGACTTTTATCTGAGAAATAGTCTATAAAATTTTTTTCCTGACTTTCTGCTTTCCTTCTGATCTTGGCTACATTTATTTGTATAAAAACTTTTTAATATAATGTGATTGAAATTATCCATTTTATACCTAACTTTGCTTTCTATCTCTTGTTCATAAATTCTTCTCCTGTCCATAAGTCTGATAAGTAATATGTTCTATGTTCTTCTAATTTTCTTCTAAAATCTCTAGTCAGTATTTTAGGCAATTAATTATAAGACTGGAGGAAATAATCCCATTAATTTGTTCTCTTGTGACTTATCCAGCTTGGCCTTCTACTTTGATAGTTACTATCCAGAAACCAGGGAGAGACCGTGCAGGCCTCCAAAGAGGCAGTCAGTTTTCACCCTCTCTCTATCTCCTGGTTCTTTCACCACTGTTTGTAGACATGCCCAGGATTCTCCCATCCTTTAAAAACAAAAGGAAAGGACCAGCCCCTCCAGATATCTTCTCATGGCTCTTCTCCCTCTCTAGCCCATAGTAGCTGCCTCTGCTGCTTCTCTCCTACACACCCTTTGTAGTATGACTTCTGACTTCATCACTTATGAGGTCACTGTTCTCTTCAAAGTTGCCACTGACCTCTTAACTGGTAGGTGTGATGGTCTTTTCTTCAGTTCCCATCCTTCTTGGCCCCTTAGCTGAATCTGATACCATTGCCTACCCTCTCCTCCTGGATACTCTCTGTTCCCTGAGTAATCACAGCTTTTCCCTCTCCCAGTTCTCCTCCTAGCTCTCTGGTTACTTGGTCTCCTTTGCTGTCTCATCTTCCATAGTGTTCCCCAACTGTGGATTTTCCCTAAGACTTTGTCTGGGCCCCCATCAGTGCCCATGGGTATAATTATTATTTCTATGCAGGTGACTCCCCAGTCTATAGATATCTAGCCCCAGGCTCTCTCTTATACTTCAGTCCTACCTTACCACCTGCCTGTTGGATATTTCAAACTGTATGTGCCAAAGACCTCTCAAACTCCACATAACCAAAACAACTCATCTTTCCCTCCCCATCATCTTCCTTATTTCTGTCAAAAGCACCACTATTCAGGTTTGCCGTCTCGCAACATTATCCTGGACTTCTATCTTGCCAGCCACACTGACCTCTTTCTCCTTCACACATTATACTCCATCTCCTTTCTCCACGTGTTTGCATTTAATTCTCCCTGTGCCTGGAAGTAGCTGTTTTACTTCTGCCTCGCTTCCTTTAAGACATAGCTCAAGCGCCTCCTTCTCCATGGAGCCTTTCTTGATCCTTCCCAGCTACTGGTGCCTGCCTTTCCTCCAGCTGACTGTCTGGTGTTTAGTTGGTCTTTATTCTGTTGATACTTATAGCTCCATATCTCTTTCTCTGATTGATTGTTCTTTTGTATTTGTATCCCTAGTACACAATGGTGCCTGGCACGTGGTAGGCCCCTAGTGCTTACTGACTAATTCAACTTAATTCAGTAGCCACTGGATTTGATTAGAGAGACGTGTTTTAGTAGATGGAGGCCAGATGCCAGCAAGTTAAGAAACTGGGCTTTACTTACTATGGGACGAATGGAAAGGTACCAATTGCTTTCAGAAAGGGTGACTTTATTGAAAAGCTACTTGCTTTCTTTGCAGGGGATTATACTGAGACCCTGCTCCAGCTCCATGACTCAGAACTCGTGGAACTAAAGCATTACTATGAGGCTCACAAAGAGCTATTTGAAGGCGTTCAGAAGTGGGAAGACAGCTGGAAGCTTTTCTTAGAATTTGAGGTAATTTTCTTCGTTTTTGGAAGGGGGGGAAATTGAAGTTTTCTGAGTGTGTCATATATTTCCGTGAACACAGCCCAATATCCCCTCTTCCCTTGGAGCACACTAGGCTTCTGAATCTGACTGGGCTATGAGGCCTTCTAACTACCACCCATCACTTCTTGCTGCCTTCTCCTATACTCTTGGGAGGCTCCACTTGAATTGGGACTCCTTTTAATTTCTTTTCTCACAGAATAGCTTTAGAATGGAGAAAGAACCTCATTGGTCCTTCATTTTCTATCTCCTGAAGAATACACTTTTGTAGGATTAAAGGACTTCCAAGAAATAACTTCTTGCTGTGCTGGCATTTATTAGCTGACCATGAGTTCTCATCGAAGTCTTTTGTCCTTAGAGAAAAGCTTCAGATCCAAGCCGATTCACCAATAGAGGTGGAAATCTGCTGAAAGAAGAGAAGCAAAGGGCCAAGCTCCAGAAAACTCTACCTAAGGTATGTATTGCTCCTTGCATCTCCCAGCGCAAACCTCGGAGCACATTCCTCACTCCAGAAAACTGTCCACTTGAGATCTTTTGCCCAAGAATTAATTCACTTCATGCAAATGCCTCTGAGTAGGCAGAGACCCTGCAGAATGTTGACAATGGTTAGTGATCGAATTAATAAATCCTAACTGAACCCTGCCCAACTTCATGGAAAACTTATTGTAACAATGTTTGCCCTCTTTTAGCTTTGTTCCTCTGGAACTGACTGGTCCCAAGTACACAAATCAAAGTTTACCAAATAACCTTTCTACCACCAGAGAGCCTGCTCCATTGTTATTTTTACCACTGGCCTGGAGGCAGTCCCCAATTGGACTGATGTTTGCTTGATAGAGGCCAACATGAGAGAGTTCCAGGCTTCCTGGGTCACCATGTACCACCCAAACAGGAACCTTGGAGGAGGAAGAGAAGGCTATGGGTCTTGTTCATCCCAATCCTTCATCCCCAGATGTTGTGAATGAATTCTGTCTTGTGGTCTGGCCCCCGGAGGTCCTAGATCATAAGTTGGAAAGGACTTTAGAGATCATCTTGTCCAACCCCCTTCTGTTACAAATGAGGAAACTGAGGCCCCAAAAAGTTAAATGTCTCCCCAAGGTCACGTGAAAAGGGATAGAGCTGACTTTGGAAGGCCGTGACCTCTCACTGTAATGTTCTGCCTGCGCAGGCGCATTGTTTTCCTTTAATCTTCTCCATCTGCTAACCCTGGAACAGAAGTAGGGGACCAAAGTCACTGGGGCCTTAATTGTGGGAAAGAGGTTTGATAGTAATAATTGTGGTTATCTTTATGGCCCCAGCTGGAAGAAGAGTTGAAGGCACGGATTGAACTGTGGGAACAAGAGCACTCAAAGGCCTTTGTGGTGAATGGACAGAAGTTCATGGAGTATGTGATGGAGCAGTGGGAGCTGCATCGTCTGGAGAAAGAGAAGGCAAAGCAGGAGAGAGTAAGTCTGAATAAAGAAAGGGAAGGGGAATACGGCTCTTTGGGGGCCAGATGGCTGCCCTTGTTCCCCATCTTTGTGGATGCACACAGAGTGCTTCCTAGACGAGTGACGCAGTGTGGAGACGGGATTTCTACTGACCTGTGGCCTGCCCCTGTGGTGGGGCGGTGGTGGCTGACTGCGTGCTTTTGTGACTTTCTTGCAGCAGCTCAAGAAGACCCAGCAAACAGAAACAGAGATGCTCTATGGCAGTACACCTAGGACACCCAGCAAGCGGCGAGTACTGGGCCCCAACACGCCAGGCAAAGTGCGCAAGGTAAAGTGAGGCTGCTTTCTGCGGGAGCCAGGGGTGGAGGGGGGTGGGGTGTATTTCATTGATAACCCTCTTTTGCAAAGTTGCCTTGAAAGTTGATTATTTTCCCAGATTTGTATCACAATTGTTTTCCCCCACTTCTTAGTCATAACTTGAAAGTTATACTCACTCCAGCTGAACGTTAGGCCTTTGTAGCTTCATAGGTCCCTGAGCTATGTTCCCTTTACTGGACATGACAGATGCTTCATCTGGCATGGTTGTCTTCCTTGGTTGGTACTTCCTTCCCTTGCCTGCTCTCCTGATTTCCAGTCATGTTTGAGGATGTTAACACATTGCTGCCCTAGGTCATGCCACTAACTTCCCTGCTCTTCCCCTCCAGCTTAATTCCACCACAGTCTCCTCAGCCACTCCCAATAGCACCATCCGCTCTGTCTTCGGTGGGACTGTCTACCACTCCCCAGTGTCCCGCCCTCCACCTGCTGGAGGCAAGGTCAGTTTGTTTGATGCACATTCACTATTAATACATTCACCAGTTACCCACCTTATCCCATGTTATTCTAATTGTCAAAATAGTGGCTCCTGCCCGGGATCCCAGAACGATTACTTATTTAATCTGACAAAGTATAGTTAGGCTGAAGTAGACCGTCACAGTAATATCAGGTGGAAATCACAGAAGGATGGTGATGTGACTGGATTATGAGGATGATAAAGGTTTGTTTGGTAATGAGCTCCACTGATTCTGGGGGCCCAGCTTTCCGGTAGCACCTCATTAGATCATTGACGCTGGGAACAGAGACTGTGCTTCCATGTTCCCAGAGTGGTGTCTGGCTTGGGGTCCTTTCCATTCCCAGATCAGGAGTTTTCAAGGGTGGAAGGCAGGGGGAAGGAGTGCTTGGCAAAAACACTTGCTGAGTGCTCTGCAATGTACATTTCACATGTGAATGTGTTCAATAAAGCCTTTAGCACTCCCATTCTGAATAAATACCACAGCTCTTCCAGAACACACCAGCACTCACATCCTGTTCCAGTGGCCTTGGGTTCTCAAAGGCTTAGGCCCTCGGTCCGGATGTTGTATTCTCTACATTTTTCATGGGCTACTAAAAGGCCTTTCGCTGGCCAAGCAGCAGCCCTTAGTGTTGTGCAGGCCTAGGCTAGAGGAATGCCAGGTCTGGCCAGTCCAACCAAACTGAAAAGCTGCTGGTTAGGCTCCATCACTGTCTGTGTGTTTGCCATTTCGGGGCCAGCCTAGCCAAGGCCCACTTGGGTCATTACTAGGTCAGCCACAGAGTTATGCATTTTTTGCTAACTCTCAAAAGGACGTCCAATAAATTGTAGAGGGGCCACAATTTGTATCAGTGGAAGGGAGGATTCACACCAGTGAAATCATAGATCCATGAAGTATTTTTAGTACAAGAACACACAGTATCCAGAACATATGACCATCCTCTTGAACTTTTTTGGTGACTTTAGACGTTGTACCATTGACTATTTTGTGAAGATGACTTACCTTTCTTTTTTTCTTTCTTTCTGCTTACTTTGGCCAGCCATCCAAGACTCCTAGCCGTCTGGGGCAAAGGACAGTCCCTCTGGGCAGACAGGGACACGACAAAGAGAACATTGAGTTGAGTGGCAGCATCCTGACTGGTGGGTGTCCCTACTCGGCCCCTCTCCAGCATAACCTCACCGTTAATTCTGTTGCCAGCACCTATTCTGAGTTTGCGGTAATTGTCCTTTTCTAAAATCTACCAATCCCTGGGGAGCACACAGTCAGGGTGGAATGGGGAAACTCCTAGGGGGAGCACGAGATATTAGATAGGACAAGTTCGGCTTTGGGAGCTCAGAAGCCTTTCTTGCCTTGGTGGGAAGTCCTGTGCAAGAGGAAAGTTGACTGTGATGATTGGACATCTAAATTGAATCCTTCTGTCAGAGACAAACTATTCCTTAGTTGCAGAAGGAAATTCCCCTAAACACTATCATTCATGCAGTGACCACCTTAGTGTTCTCTTGGTGGAGTTCCTGGTAACTGTCTCAATTCTTTATTCTGTAGAAGGACCCTTCCCTCTTTGACTGCTCACCTGTTGGGTCTCAGGTCTGTATGTCCCAGCATGTTCCTTCTTCCTTCAAACCTACCTGATGTCTATCAGCTTCATTACCATCTAGGAAAAGCTTTGTACTAACCAGGGGACTTGGCCACATTTACCGAAGAATCCTTTGGCAAGGGGGAGCAGGAAAGCCTACTGAATAGACTTTCTAACTTGGGAGTATCGGGTTTCTTGAATTCTCAAATATTGAATCATCTCATTATGAAAACTTGCTGTGACTTGCATTCCCAGCTCCATCTAAAACCAGGCAGGTTTCTTACAATGGCAGTTTTCTAACTTGGAAAGCTTAACCCACCACCCTGGTTTGAGCACGTGCCATGAAAGAACAACATAGGTGACCTACTCACTATTTTGGGAGTGAAGGGACGGAACCCCTGACTGTGTGCTTCCAGTATTTAGTTCCTCTGGGCCTGTGTGCTGATTATTTCCTGGAGTATATGCCTCACTAACCCCTGTCATACTAGACTGCTTTATTTCAGTTTACTCTAAGCTAGCTGATGCTCATTTGCCTGCTTTCCCTGTTTCTTCTGCATGAAGCTGCTTGGATATCTGGGGCGTTGAAGGGCCGAGATTCTCCAGAATAGCACTGCATGCTGATCAAAGTACCATACCGGTTTGAGAGCCCTATGTCTTGGTTTGATATTCTCAGCCCTGTTTAACACCTAACAATAGCCATTATTAACACCTTTAATCTAACTGTGGGGTCACGCATGTAAAGCACCTTTCACATGTTTGAGTGCTACATAATTTCAGCTGTTGTTGCTATTATTATTCCTTTAGTACCTTTCTATTCAGATAGAAAGCTCCCCATGCCCCAGTGGAGACTTAAGGTCAAAGTCTGGGAGGGACCAGATGATATTGGCATTCAATGGCTTATGCTGTAATGACAGCAGGAGGCTGACCTCCTGCATAATATCATAGTTGAACATCATTGCCTCTTCAGTTATTGCAATGTGGGTTGGTTGGGTTTTTGTGTTTTGTTTTTTTTCGGCAGCATCATGTTCCATAGGTAGTAACTCCATCTACAAAAGGATGAGCATTTTAGCAGTGATGTAATTGATAACTGAGGAATGGTGTAGGGTCACCTCCTTGTTCTCTCAGTCTAGTCCAGACCAGACTTATTTAAGCAGTTCATTTCCTACAGATTCCAGTATTCTGTGCCTGGTTTCCTGGAAGGATCCTTAGGAACCTTTGCCACGGCTTTGTCTTCCAGCTCTAATACTGCCTGTTTCAATCTAACATCCATTAACATCCTCTTATAACTTGGCCTTTACCTTTTCATACCATGTGCTCCAGCATGAGATCAAATCATCAGCAGGTCACAGGGCTTCCAGCCCCAGGGATTGGTAGATATGCCTGGCCCGTGGTCTGTAGAGGGAGCAAGGGCCAGTCCTTCCGCCCTTTTTGCTTCCTTGGGCACTGGCTCTTCACCTCTGAGTCCAAAAGCTCCATGGACATTTTGGCATTTCTGTTACACAGAATAGGTCTCTTTCCCAGCCCAGTGTGACTTGGGGGATGTGTATGAGCACCTGAGCATTTCCTGTGACTAACTATAAATGTACAAATCCCCTTAACTCATGTCCTTAACACAACTTTTGGTGGGACTGATGACTAAAATCTGATCTCATGTCCAAATCAAGGCGAGATCATCCCCGCCTGCTTGCTATTATGAGAAGCTTAACTGTTTCCTGCTATTGGGATTTCCCAGAGGTGCTGTGCTGGAAGGGAGGGAAAAAGAGGAGTGCTTCATTGAACTGACAGCTTCCTGGGCCTCCCCCACCCCTCCCCAGCCTTCCCAACCTCAGCTTTCCTGACTGCTTTTCTCTTCCAACAGCGAGAACTTTCAAAGGCTTCCAGATCTGACATCCCTTCTCGAATCCTCAATTCTACAAATATCCAGTCCTGAGAAGACCCTCGACATCCTCCCCGCTTGTGGCTTCCCTGTGCCAACACTGGACGTAAAGACACTGGGGTGGCTTGTTTATATATCTATATAAATATATCTATATATATATGTCTTATTTCAGGCTTATTCTCAATTAAGGAGATGTTTAAACCAATGACTAGATCCAAAGCTCAGTATAAAAGGTTACAGCCATAGTGCACAAGCCTTTTATAGGTCCAGCTGTTCCTAGGGACTTAGTCTTAATCAGTAATTCTTCCTCATTGACGCTAAATAAAGTGTAAACCTAGTTTAATGTAAATAGCTCAAAGTGTAAATTTTAATGTTCTAAAAGACGTATAGTGTTTACCCTGTTCCTTGACTCACTTTTTAACGGTGTCATTTTTGTTTTTTAATGAAATAGAAGATGGCTGGTTGAATCCCTCCTTTGTGTAGGTTATATCTTTTTACATTGTCATTTTGACTCATAGACTAATAATTAAAACTTTTTCAGTTTGTGAATTTTTAACGAATTAACCCCTTATTTTAGCGTTGTTCTTTTTCCTCAAAGGGATATCCCCTTTGATATCACTTAGGACAGCCTACTATAAGTACAATACATATAATCTGCTTCTTTATTTGAAATTGGAATGGTATATAAGGGAAACACAAACTTCTGCTAAAGAACTGACTAGGAAGATTAGGCTAAATCCCTGGAAGGAAGAGAACTGGCCCCTCCCTCCCATATCTTCTATTTATGTTGTCTTTAGTCACGTTGGCTGTTATGTCTCTCTATTCTCTAAGAGTTAAACCTCAGCTTTGCGTGCGTGTGTGCGTGCGTGTTATTGACCCCTCTACTTGGCTCTTGTTCCTGTCCGAATCCATTGTCCTCGTCCTTTCTCTTTACAGTAAGACTGAGCTTGAGGGGTAGTTACAAAATTGGTTACTGATTTTCTAAGAGTACAAATCTGCAATTTTCTCTTTGTAGTGCTAGGGAGCTGCCTTGGTTACTGTTCACAATGCTGGAGAATCATGCCTATGTACTTTATCACTCCAGCTCTCTCCAAAGCACTATTTATTCTCTAACTGGGTCTTTTTAAAATGTGCATGCCTGAGCACATGCTGCTGTGTTGTTGTTCATCATAATAAATGGTTCTCAGAAGTTTGTGTGTGAATTTGTTCTGTATATCTAGCTGCTTCACAGCAAGCCTTTCAAGGGAAGGACTCAAGCTGTTCTCTAGGCCTTCTAGAACTCTCTACTCATGCAAATGCATCCTAACATATGCATAGGATTCTAAGTTTATAGCTAGGAAGAACCTTCAAGTCCCTCTCCATTGTACCACACTGCTTCCTGATGAAAGAAAATGAACCATATAAAACAAATTATGTGATTTATTTACATTACAAAAGTTGATAATGTATAAAAAAGTTTTTTTTTTCTAGAAATGCTATACATTGGGATACTATCTCAATACTATTAACATGAGGACTTTACAAAGAGAGAATGTTCTCACATGCATTGAAGCAGCCGTCCCCTCCCTCAGTGGGACCCGAGACCTTATTTTAAATGTGAGAAAACCAAGACCAAGAGAAGTAGTGAGGTAGAGCCCTGAACTGACAGGTCAGCGGGGGGGGGGGGGGGGGGGGGGGGGGG
>NW_020948983.1:28758716-28940683 GCF_900497805.2 Vombatus ursinus | reverse complement strand
GGGGGGGGGGCGCAGTGCCACAGATATCTACTTTATAGTTCAATAAACAAGTAATCTGACTTTCCTGGGACCCTTGGGGCATACTTGGTATCTAAAGGAAATCGCTACTAAACACAGGTGAGGATCACAAGTCCCATGCTTGCTGACTTTCCACATTTTTTTCCCCTGGTCTTGGCAAAAATATACCACATTACCTTATGCCTTGAAAAATGGTCTATTAGGTTGGGAATTATAACATGAAAGTAAAAAGTAAAATTTCAATAAAATAAGATGTGAAACATCTCCAAAGTAGAAAGTGTCGAGGTTTTTGTCCTTTTGAGAGTACGCCTCACCCCAAGCATATCTGTACTTCCCAAGTCTAAGTAAATATTAGAGTCCAGTTCCTAATCTAGAACCCAGAAAGTCTTCACCATGAGTTTGATATTCTGACATTTAGGATGAAAACTGACCCTATATTGATGCATAACAAGTAAGCTGTTTGATTATAAAATAAGAATGGGGAAGGGGGGGGGCTGTGGTTTGTCTTTTTTCTTTTTCAGCCTCAACTGATTTGGTTTTCTCATGAATACTTTCTACCCTTTTCCAAATTTTTTTTTTCCTTTTGGCAATTGGGATTAAGTGACTTGCCCAGGGTCACACAGCTAATAAGTGTCAGATGTTTTGTCTGAGGCTGGATTTGAACTCTGGTCCTCCTGACTTCAGGGCTAGTGCTCTATCCACTGTGGCACCTAGTTGCCCCCTCCCTCTTCCAACCTTCAAAAGGACAGCCAAAACATCTTCATTTCCTCCCATGTATCTAACATCTTTTTCTGCACAGAGCCCCCTCTCTCAGGCCTTACTCTCCTGGGAAGTGCCCCTGGTGATTGGAAGGAAAGGAATGTCAGCCTCAACAGGTTCTACACAGCTGTAAAGGTTTTGAAAACTGGTCTCTTTAAGTGTAGAAGGGTGCATCACCAGAGACTTAGGTTTTGAATGCTAAAACCATCCAAGGTATGGCTGGGTAGGTGGTATAGAACTGTAACAGCTTTTCAATGCTAAAGTTAAAAGGTATACATATCTGTCATTAGCATTTCAAAGCTGCCAAAGATAAAAGGTAACTTTAAAAGACCTGAATTATTTTACCTGAAAGTTTGTTTTCAGGATTTTTAACGAAGCAAATTTTAGGGTTGGGTTAGAGGTAACTTAGAACTAGGCATGCACCAAACCAACCTGTTGGTTTCTTGCCTTGCTAATAATTGCCAATACCAATACAGATATAAACAGGGACAAGGGTTTTCCACCTTTTTTTCCCTAATTTGTTTTCTGCACCTATAAAAAGACATAGTGACACACAAATGACTCAGATTCTTCAGCTACAATGTGGTTTTGTCCAGCTGGCTAGATGATCAGTTCTTCCCTTCCACAGCATACACATAAGTGTTCCATGGGCCACAGATTACAGCTTCCACGTGGAGCAGATTGTCTGCGAAATAGTCTACCCGTTGGGGCTGATCCAAACTGGCCGTATTCTTGTGACCAAGTTGTCCATATTTACCTGGAGTAAACAAAAACAAATGCCCTCTGCCATTCCCTCTCACTAACCTCACAGCCCCTGCTACTTCTGGGGAAATGACTCACTCCCCCTCTCCCCACCCCTGCCGCAGTCCCTTAACAGGAGGAGTTACTTCAGGTTACCACTGGTAACTCTGGAAACCTAAAAACCCCAGCAATTCCAGTGGTTGGAAGTACTTGAAAACACCTGGGAAAAGCCAAAGGGTTTTACGTGGCACTCCTGAAAGGATTACCTCTCTAGCCTTCCTCTAATGTCCCTTGAAGACACACACAAGGAAGTGCCTGCTGGCTCTGAGTTCCTTGCCTTTCCTCTAATATTTTCCTCTGCTCCTGGGGACTATGTAGTCTTCAGGGCCAGAGGACTTAGTGATGGACCTCCTAGATCCCCCTCCCCAATAATAAACACTGGTCTTCCACCCTTCACCTTTGTTTTTTGTAGACGTGAATTCTTCCAACACTCCTTCCCCTGACTTTTCTGCAGGTAAGGTTACTTACCCCAGCCCCAAGTATAGAGTTCACCATCTCCTACAATTGAAACAACAAAAGTGAGACAGTCGCCACACCTTGTAAAGACATTTAACAGTTAGCCAAGAGTTTAACGCCTTCGAAGAACCTGAGAATCATGTACATGGACAAGATGTCAGGAAACTATAGAACAGGTGAGTTCTCCCTGGCCAACAGTGAACAGACCAAGCCTGGGTATAGAGCTGGGTTGGTGCTTTGTTTGCTTTGGTGGAAAATTGCCTGGACAAGGGGCTTAGTCCTGTAAGAGGACTTTACCCTTACTGGCAGCCACTAATCAGCCTTTGCTGATTACCTTCCTCCATTTACTATCTCAGCCTGGGGTTGATGAAACTAGCTAGTGCCACAGTCACCAACCAACCCCAGGCCCAGCCTTACTTACGTGTCACCACAGCTGTGTGTCGGGATCCACAACTGGCCGTGCTGACCTCTGAGCCACTGGGAAGATCCAGGAATGCTGGGAAAGGCTGAATTGATATGAACTGAGCAGGATCTCCATCCCCAACCGTGGCTGGTATTTTCGCTTCAGGACTGCATGAGCAGGGCCCAGAAGCTCAGGGACAAACAAGCAATTCTCAGTTTACTGAGTAGATCAATGGCAAAGGCAGCATAGGGCTCCTAAAGGGGCTGTGTAAATTTTGTTGCAGTGAGAGGTTGGCTAGGGATGCTATAATGACACGCATCTTGGAGGACCAGAATGAGAGGGAGAGGGGCCAAATACTAAAATGTAACCTCTTACCACCTGCCACTGTCTTCTCTCTTTCTGCTATGGCTCTGGAAGGCAGTGCAAGCTGCCCAGATTCATTCCAGCCCCAGATATAGAGATCACCAGCCTCTGGGGGGGAGACAAAAAAAAAGCTTTTTAGTGCTAGCATTTTTTTTTTTTTTTGCTTTTTGGTGAGGTAATCAGGGTAAAGTGACTTGCTAGGGTCGATCACACAGCTAGTTAAGTGTTATGTGTCTAAGGCCGAACTTGAACTCAGGTCCTCTTGATGCCAAGACCAGAGCTCTATCCACTGCGCCACCTAGCTGCCCCTTAGCGCTAGCATTTTTATAGAAAGTAAATGGAACAGTGTGACTTCTTAGCAGGGTGGCGGTGGGCTCTAGCCGCAATCAGTTGGCCAACAGTCAGTCAAGCATTTGTTAAGCCTTCACTATGTGACTGACCCTAGGCAAGTCACTTAACCCCAACTGCCTCCTAAAAATGGTGGGATTCTGGCTGAGTCTCCACAGAAGTCAGGAGGGGGAGGTGAGAAAGGAGAGCATTCCAGGCATGGGAGACAGTCAATGATAAAGAAGAGTTTTGAGAGATGGCATGTCCTGTCTGAGGAACATCCAGGAGGCCACTGCAGCTGGGTCTTAGAGGATCCACAGAGGGGAGGAAAGTGTAAGAAGCCCAGAAAGGTAGGAAGGAGCCAGACTGTGAAGTCTGGCCAAAGTCTAAATGCCAAACAGCACTTGATATTGGATTCTGGAGGTAATAGGAGCCAATGGAGTTTAGGGGCGACAAACAAGACTAGACCAGGACAAATTTAGGAGAAAGTTGGGACAAATCACCTTGGTAGCTGAGTGAAGCCTAGATTAGAGTGGGGACAGACCAAAACACTAATGCAATAGTACAAGTGTGAGCTGATGAGGGCTGGGGCGAGTATGTATGCTGCCAAGGTAGAAACAACAAGACTTGACAATAAAATGAATGTGTTGAATGTAAGTGAGCAGTTGAGGATCACACCAAGGTTGCAAGCCATGACTAGAAGGATGGTGGTACCCTCAACAACAATAGGAAATTTGGAAAGAGGGGAGGGTTTGGGGGAAAGATAATGAGTTGTATTTTGGACATGTTGAATTTTGAGATGCCTACAGGACATCCAATTTGAGATGACCAAAAGGCAATTGTGGTTTTTGGTAATATGAAGCTATAGGCCAACAGAGAGGCTAGGGCTAGACATAGAGATCTGAGAATTATCTGCACAGAGATGGTAATTGAATTCATGGGAGCCAATGAGCTCAACAAGACAGCACCAAGAGAGGCGATAAAGCCCAAAACAGAGCCTTAGGGGACATGCCTGCCTAGTGAATATGGCCTGATGAAAGACCCAGCAAACGGAACTGAGCAGAAGTGTCATGAACAACTATGGAGGAAAGAAGATACCGAGAGATCAATAAGAATGAAGACTGATTGATGACTTTGGAGAGAGAAATTTCAGTTGAATAATATAGTAAGAGTCAAACTACAGAGAATTTAGAAGAGTTAACAGAAGAGGAATGGGATGTTAACTAAGGCTGGATGGATCAAGAGGGATTTAAAAACATTTTTAAAACAATTTTTAACTAATTAATTTTTATTTTTCAAAAACCACTTCCATAAGCTTTTGAGTTTAAAATTTTCTCCCCCTCCCTCTCCTTCCCCCTCCCCAAGATAGAGTGCAATCTAATATAAGCTCTACATATACATTCCTATTAAACATATTTTCACATTAGTCATGTTGTAAAGAAGAATTAGAACCAATAGGAGGAACTACAAGAAAGAAAAAACAAAACAAAACAGAAGAAGAAAAAAAGAGCAAATAGTATGCTTCGATCTGCATTCAAATTCCAGTTCTTGCTCTGGAAGCAGCATTTCCATCATGAGACTTCTGGAGATGTCTTAGATCCATGCATTGCTGAGAAGAGCTAAGTCTATCAAAGTTAGTCATCACAGAACGTGGCTGTTATTGTGTACAATGTCCTCCTAGTTCAGCTCAATTCGATCAGCATCAGTCCATGCAAGTCTTTCCAGGTTTTTCTAAAATCTACCTGTTCATCATTTCTTATAGCACGAAAGTATTCCATTACATTCATATACCACAACTTGTTCAGCCATTCCCCAACTGATAGGCATCCCCTCAATTTCCAATTCTTTGCCACTACAGAAAGAGTTGCTATAAATATTTTTGTACATGTGGGTCCTTTTCCCATTTGTATGATGTCTTTGGGATACACTCCTAGAAGTGCTACTGCTGGGTCAAAGGGTATGCATATTTTTACAGCCCTTTGGGCACAGTTCCAAATGGCTCTCCAAAATGGCTGGATCAGTTCACAACTCCACCAACAATGCATTAATGTTCCAATTTTCCCACATCTTCTCCAACATTTATCATTTTTCCTGTTTTGTCATGTTGGCCAATCTGATAGGTGTGATGTGGTACCTCAGAGTTGTTTTGATTTGCATTTCTCTAATCAATAGTGATTTAGAGCATTTTTTCATATGATTATAGATAGCTTAGCTTTAATTTCTTCATCTGAAAACTCTGTTCATATCCTTTGACTATCAATTGGGGAATGACTTGTGGATTTTTTTTTTTTTTTAAGGATGGGAGAGATAAGAGCTAGTTTATAGGCAGCAAAGAAGGAGCTGGTTGTCAGGGAAAAACAAGATTGGAGAGAGAATGGGGAAGATACAGGGGGAACTCTACTGGAGAAGATCAGAGGAAATGAGATCAAAGGTGCACCTGGATAGGTCATGGGAAACATAAAAAAATAGTGGGGCAAGATGTCTAAGTGACGTGGGCTAAGGGAGGAAAGAAGAATAACTCCTTATTGAGTGGCCTCACATTGAGGCCAGGTCCTCAGCTGAGAGAAGGTGGATGCATTGGGAAGCTTGAAGAGGGATAAAAGTTTGTAATAGCCATTGTGGTGAGTGAGATATAAATCTATTAGGGAGGCATAAAGGGCTTGCCTGGATGCAGTTAGGCCCCACTTGAAATTATGTAACACAAATTTATAGTGAGCCAAGGGTCAAGAACAGGCAGTAAAGAAGGACCTAAAAAGCATTTATTAAACCTTCTACGTGCCAGGAACTGTGCTAAACACTTCAAAACAATCTCATTTGACTCTCACAACACCCTTGGGAGATAGGTACTATTATTAACCCTATTTTACCATTGAAGAAACTGAGGCAGACAGCGGTTAGGATACCTAGGGTTGTGCAACTATTTAAGTATCTGAGGCTGAATTTGAACTCAGGTCTTCCTCCAGTGCTCTACCTACCTCGCATCCTAAGGCTGACAAGGTAGTGATACTATACAACTTAGCATTTAATGCATTCCACAATTATTCATTAATTTATTGAACTAATATTTACTGGCAGTCAATATGTGCAGAGGATTGTGCTCAATGGAAATGACTGGCTTGTGAGTTGGTTTTGTATCTCCTTTAGTTGCCAAAGACATGGACAGAGGCATAGATAAGGATGGGATAGGAATCCCACTGGATGGGAAGGCTGGAAAGAGCTGCAACCTGCAGGTTGGAAGGAGTAGCCTCCTCCTGTATGATGAGGCTATAACTCACTAACAAGTACGGAGGAAGTACTAAGTAAATCCTTGAGAGGAGAAGGCCACAACTTAACATCTTTGTATCCCTCACAGTGGGCCAGTGGGCCAGTGATAGCCACTTAATAAACACTTAGCTGATGGCCAGGCCTGGACAACACCCCTTCTCCAGGGCCCTGTCCAAGGGCTTACTACCACTTACTCACCACCCCCAAGGAGATCTGTAACTGGGCTGAGAGAAGGGGCCCAGGCTACCACAGGAGCAAGGATGAGGAAGCTCACCACTCACGCAGAGAGAATGCCATCCGCCAGCTGCGACCTGAGCCATGGTTAGGCCCTGAAGCGCCTCCACCTGTCGGGGCTCCAGCTCTGCCTCCAGGGCCCCGTGGCCCAGCTGCCCAAGTCTGAGCAAAGAGAGGTAGGCACTGGGGTTTCAGAGCTCTCTGCTCAGGGCTGCCCATTTCAGGCTCAGGGCCCCCACCCTGACCAGATTTCCTCCACTTACCTGCCTGTGCCCCACGTGTACACCTGCCCCGTTTCGTCCAGCAGCAGGGCATGCTCTGCCCCCAGCACCAGCTGGCGGGCCTTCAGCTCAGGGGCCAGGGGCTGCGAGAAAGGCTGCCTGGGGCTCACATACCACCCTGGCTCGGGAACTAAGGGTAGCAAAGCAGGATCCAGGGGGCTTCCTCCATGACCTCCAGCCTGGTCCCCAGAGCCAGAATCCTTCTTCCGGCCTCCCTGACGCAGGATCTTCCGTGTCCACAGGGGCTCCCCTTGCAGCTCAGAGGCTGCAGCCCAGGCCTGCACCTCCGCTGGGGTTCCCTCCACCTCCACACGCAGCACCAGCACATGCTGCTCTGAGGCCATGGCGTCCCTGCAGCCAGAGAGCTGGCCGTTCACAGAGCCTGACAGCACTAGGCGCCTGTCTCCTGGAAAGGAAGAAACATCCTCACCTAGGGCTAGCGCCTGGGGGTTGTACCCTGGAGGTGGGGTGTGAGAGTACACTGCACTGGGCCTTCTGGGTCGTGTACACTGGGGTGGAGTTGTGCACATTGAGATGAGGTATATATGTCCACATGCTGTACAAATGAAAACTAAAGAACTCTACAGGCAGAGATTTCCCCAGAAAATTATGACACCTGCAGACTTGTCTATCCCCAGTGATCCGTCTACCACAACTTACTTATGATGGTCACTCTGTAACACCACCATTATTTCCTGTTCCCCTCCTACAACTTAAATATGAACTGGAACTACCCCATCTTTTATCTATTCTTCACCCTGTCCATCCAGATATAAAACTTCAGAAATTACTATTTTATGATTTGCTAGATGAACTGATAAAACCTACCAGTCTAGCATCACACAAATCAGCGTTTTGTTTGTTTTCCGAAAAACCTATTTTGTATTTGCATTGACTCCATAACAAGTGCAACAAATCAGTATTTCCATGGATATTTTTGGGACCAAATATGACTTCAAAGTACAGGTCCAGCTAAGGATTTGCACATTAGAGACCAGTTGTCCACAAGATAATTTCCCAACCAATCTCTGTGTGAAAGTGCATGGGAAATCTTGCTGCCTTCCACCTACCAAAAATGGAGTGGAACCACAGGGATGTGTGTACATGTGTGGATGTGTGTGTGATGGAGTTGTGTGCTCCTAGATGGAGGTGGGCCTACTGGGATGGGGGAGGGCTGTGCGTACCGGTATGCACCGAGATGGGCTGAGCACGCGGATGGGGAGGAAGCTCTGGGGCTGCAAGACTCAGGAAGGTAGTGGGCTGTGGAAAGAGGAGGGGGAGGGGAAAGAGCCTAAGTGGCGAAAGGAGGAGGGAGAAGAGGAGAACGAGAATGGGAAGGAGAAAGGAGTGGGAGGAAAAGAGGAAGTGGAGGAGGGGAGGAGAGGGGAAACGGGGTAGGAGGGAGGGGGAAAGAGAGGGAGGAGGGGGAAGAAGAGTAGAGAGGAGGAGGAGGAGGGGGAGGAGACGAGGAGGAAGGAGAAGGAGGAAAGGAAGAGGGGGAACGGGGAAGTGGAGGGGGGGAAGGAGAGGAGGGGCGGAGGGAGGGTGGGGGAGGGGAAGGAGGAGCAGGGGGAGGGGAGGAGGGAGGAGGGAGGGGGAAGGAGAGGAGAGAAGGAGGGGAGAAGGGGAAGGAGGAGCGAGAGGGGTGCGGGGAGCTCACGAGTCAAGAAGCCGGTGAAGCTCCAGCTTGGCCGCACTTGGTGGACGTCAGTGACCGCAGCCTGGGCCTTTTCCGGGTCTCCCTCCCCGATGTCCTCCAGCACCAGCGGCTCGGGGCCGTGCAGGCTGCTCCGCGGCCCCCGCTCGGAGCCCAGGGCCTGCCCGAAGCCGCGGAAGCCAAACCCGAACCAGCCGGACCGCTGCGGGGCCCCCATGCTGGAGCGAGCTGCCGGCCTGCTTGCGACAGCGCCCTCTGCTGTCCTGAAGCGGCGCGCCGGCTCACCCAGAGTCGGGGCTCCGGGGGGCGGGGCTAAGGTTGGAGTTTACTTTTTAGGGCTAACGACCGGGCCGCATGAGAACATTCATCCCCTCCAGCTGTAATACCTTACCCGAGTAGCGCTTTGCATCGAGTCGGAACATAGTGTTTGTTAAATTAAAAAAGCAAGTAAAATTGAATTACACGTGCAAATTTTCTACGCATTTAAATTTCTTCCAATAACTAGCCTCGTGTCTTTCAGCAAATGACTTTACCACTCAGGACCCAAGTTTCCTTGATCTGAAATATTTAATAACCTAAATAACAATCACTGCAGTGTGACAATTGGGTATAAATAATAACAGCTAACATAATAGCATTGTAAGGTTTGCAAAGTGCCTTATAAATATCTCATTTTGATCCTCACAGCTCTGGAATCTACGTGCTATTATTAAAAAAAAATAAGCATTTTACATAAATTGCTGTAAATGACTCTCCTGTTTGTTTCCCTAAAACATAAGAAGTAGAAAGATGAAGAGGTAATGCGTTCAAGGAATAGTAGTTAAATTCCTTGGCTCCCTCCTCTTCCTCTGTCCACAGAGGGTACCTATACCCTTACCTGCTGGTGTGCTGCACAAAGGAATATAAAAATCTTTTTTACATTTATATTAAACATACTTTCACATTAGTCATGTTGTAAAGAAGAAGTACAACCAATAGGAAGAACCACAAGGAAGAAGAAACAAAACAAAACAAAAGAGCAAATAATATGCTTTGATCTGCAAGGAATATAAACTTTGATGGCTGAAACCTGGAATAGAGGGCAATCTTCAGATTTAATGGTTAGATTGCTTTCTTAAGGACCATGCCTTAAAAATCCCACATAACTCTGGCTCTCGTTGATTGGCCAACAATAGTCCCAGCTCAGGCGTTACTTGGTCATTGTTTGGATTCTGATGGTTCAGAGTGAGTGTAAATAGCAGTTGTTTCTGTTTTGGCCAGAAACCCTGAGGGTCTTCCCTCCCAGATTGATTTGATTTGATTTGATTTTTTGACTAGGTAAAAGAGGCCATTCTCTGCCCCATTTCTTACCTAGCCTTAACCACTGAATGGGCATTGCCTCAGTTAAACTGAGACCTGGAACAGAACTTAACTTTAAAAGGCCGAGGCCCACTGCATCCAGGACCATCTCCAGTCATCCTGATCTATTTCTTGCCATTGGACCCAGATGGCTCCAGAGGAGAGAGAGGCTGGTGACTTTGCATAACCCTCCCTCACTTAAATCCAATTAACTTGCAAGTCGTGACATCACCTTCCTGATGTCATGGTCCTCTTTGAGAATGAAGGACAAATAATAACTTAAATTCCTTGTCATGTTTATTGCCAATCTGTGAGGGATTGTCTGATGTTGGCTACGTGCCACGTGGGGGTTGTGGCAAGATGGGGCAGGTGTGAGGGATTGTCTGATGTTGGCTACATGCCACTTGGGGGTTGTGGCAAGATGGGGCAGGGACAGGATATTAGGAAGTAACCAGAGCTTGTGCTCCTGAGGCAGGGGGCTGTGCCACGTGGGAGTGGGACGGCAGAGAACTAGCTTCCTTTGTCATGTCCTGTCCCTTGGTGCAGTGCTAACCCCAGACATCCCCTTCCAGTATCTGATCCTACAACCAATCACTAGTAGGCAGGCTGAGGAGGAGGGGCTAGGAAGGTATATAAGGGAGGTAGGGATCGGAGCGCTCTCTTGCTCCTGCTCCCTTGCTCCTGCTCTTGCTTTCCTGCTTGGCCTTGCTGTGATGGTCTCTGAGTAAAGTTCGAGTGCTTGCGCCTCCTGATCGGCTGGTCTCTATGTTTATCCAGGTGGGCTCCGAAGACTGGTAGGTGTGACCCTGGCAGCCTGCTCCTGTTAGGAGGAGAGTGCACGGCCGCGACCCGGCACACCAATCCACTAGTACCTCCCTCATAAGGACAGAATAGGTGTGAACTCTGTCCTTAAAAAAAAAAAGGATTGGAATGGACCACAATGCATTAGGGTTTGTGGTGGAAAAGACCTTTAATCTTAATATTATAGGATATTATCAAAATAGGACTTAGACCTGGAAGTACCTTAGAAATACACAAGAGACCCCTTATTTTCAAATCAGGAAACTGAATTTATAGTGATTTATGAATAAAACATTTAACTCATGTATTGGATATTTCTCACAAAACATTTTAATTCTTCCCCCAGTTTCCACATCTAAAAAATAAGGGGATCTATTGTCACTTAAATGTGTATATTATAAAGAGAAAATACATATATGTGTGTGTAGATAAATAGATAAATGTAAGAAAGGATTAAGGAGTTAGTCTTCCACAACAGAACAAGGAGATTTTGAGGACTTACAAGATCTTGTGGATAGTCCTTCAACCAATCAGAAAGTGCCCCAAACATTCCTCAAATGACTAGTTCCTTAAGAAAGCCCTGGAGGCTAAACCTGTTGCAACCAGTCGGGTTCAAGGACAAAGCCTCGAAAGGGCAAAGGCTTTTCTCCACTGCACTTGCTTAATATTAAATATTAACTGATACACCCTGAGGTCAGAGATAGCCACCATTTTGAACATGGGACCCATGAAGTAGGTGGAGTTAATGGAACATGGAAGAACATGCCATGGGCTGTCCAGGAAGAGTATAACTCAGATGAACTAGACCAATCATAGCACTGGCAGGTGGAGTATGGATCTTACTAGCAGTTTAAAAAAATTGATTGTACCACTGAACCAGCACCAAGGTGCTACTAAAGTGCGTTGTGCCCGCTTCTCTCTTGAGGAGTGTAATAAAGGCTTTCCTTCACTCACTTATGTAGTAGATTTTTGTTTCAGATTTTTCTAACAATAAGTAAATAGAAAGTGTTTAATAAATGCTTTTGGAATTTGAAAGCAAGTACTCTTTTACTTTCTATATCAAAATAGTTAACAACCAAGACTTACAGAATCTGAACAGAATAAAGGCTCCATCAAAAGTTCTCTAGAATTCTTGTTCACAAATAGCATTGTAGTAAATATGCTGAGGCTCAAATACTTTACAGCCTCCTCAGTGAAGTCTAGAGTTATCAAAAGAATCATTTTCACTATCCACACTGGGAAAACAAACCAAATTACAACATGCAATTGCATGAGCAGCCAACTAAGGAAAACCCATTGAGTTAGGTTTTTTGTTGGAAAATTATTTAAAAAAAATTTTTTTTTACGAGGACTTACCTTTCTCTCCCACTACCTGCCATCCCCTCCCCTAAGTATACATAGTCCAACAAAACACATTTTCATATTGGCCACATCCAAATATTCATGTCTCATTCCAGATTTTTAAGTCTACTTCCCTAGCCGGAGACAGACAGTGTGATTCATCTTCAGTCCACTAAGACTCATGGTTAATCATCCAATTAATTGAAGTTCTTAAGTCTTTTGATGTTATTTGTCTCTATAATGTTGCCATTATGTAAATTATTCTATTTCTGCTCACTTTAATCTGCATTAGTTTTTTGAGATCTTCCCACTTTCCTCTAAACCTATCCATTTAATCATTTCTTATTGCACAATAATAGTTCATTACTTTCATATGACACAATTTGTTTCAGCTACTCCTAATAGGTGGGCACCTCCTTAGTTTTCAGTTTGGGTCTACAATAAAAAGAGCTGTTACAAATATTTTTGTACTTTTGGGTCCTTTTCCTCTTTGTCTGATCTCTTTCTCTAGGTCAAAGGGTATGCATAGTTTGATAAGGTTGGGATCATAGTCCAGATTGTTTTCCAGAATAGCTGCACCAATTCTCAGTTCCACCAACAATGTATTCCACTGAGTTATTCTTGAATAAGTGTTACATATGTATAATAAGTAGGGCCCAGAACTGAACAGGAAGGAAAAGACTGGCCTATACAGCACTGGAAAAGTGGAGCAGTGCTTTTGATCCCAAGCTATAACCAGCCAAAACAAAACAACACCCTTCTAACACCACATTCTCTCTCCCAGTGGTGCTATCTAGCTGTGAATTCTAGAACACTGTGATCTCAGAAGAATAAAGATGTCATGTGCCCCAAGGAACGACAAATAGTGGTAGGCTGCAGGACATTACTTATGATGAGTGGCATTCAAGTGGCATAAATGATATAATCAAGGACATAGATTATGGAAAAAGATTTGAGTTTATTACATAGTGAAAGTGAGGTGGGCTGGTCAGGATGATCACAAGTAGACAAGCCAAGTGTGATACTGTGAGAGAAATGATTATTAAAAAACAATGATTTGGGGAGATCCAGAGTTTCTCCTTTTTCCATAGTCCTCATTTCAAAGTATAGTCTCTTGAAAGACATTACTGATAATGAGATTGAATTAGCTCTCTTGATCTTGGTCAGACCCCACTCAATTTTATAAGGAATTTAATCCTATTGTGTTCTACTCAGGTTTCAACAGGATAAATTTTTTTATTAGATTGCCCAAGCCTAAGGGTAATTTTGAAGTAAATTACATAATCAAAGTTCATTAGAATAGGTTCAGCCTCTCATAATATTCATTCTCTCTCATTACTTGATTTTTTAAATATTAATTTATTTTTCATTTTCAACATTCACTTCCATAAGCTTTTGAGTTTTAAATCTTCTCCCTTTCCCTCCCATCCTCCCTCCCCAAGACAGAGTGCAATCTGATATAAGCTCTACATACATATTCCTATTAAACATACTTTCACATTAGTCATGTTGTAAAGAAGAATTAGAACCAATAGGAGGAACCACAAGAAAGAAGAAACAAAACAAAACAGAAAAAAAAAAAGTAAATAGTATGCTTCGATCTACATTCAAACTCCGTAGTTCTTTCTCTGGATGTGGATAGCATTTTCCATCATGAGACTTTTGGAGATGTCTTAGATCCATGCATTGCTGAGAAGAACTAGACCTATCAAAGTTAGTTGTCACACAACATTGTTGTTTGTCCTTCATTCTCAAAGAGGACCATGACATCAGGAAGGTGATGCCATGACTTGCAAGTTAATTGGACTTAAGTGAGGGAGGGCTGTGCAAAGTCACCAGCTTCTCTCTCCTCTGGAGCCATCTGGGTCCAATGGCAAGAAATAGATCAGGATGACTGGAGATGGTCCTGGATGCAGTGGGAGACCTTGGCCTTTTAAAGTTGAGTTCTCAGTTTAACGGAGGCAATGCCCATTCAGTGATTAAAGTTAGGTAAGAAATGAGGCAGAGAATGACCTCTTTTACCTAGTCAAAAAATCAAATCAAATCAAATCAATCTGGGAGGGAAGACCCTTCAAAGTTTCTGGCCAAAACAGAAACAACTGCTATTTACACTCACTCTGAGCCATCAGAATCCAAACAATGACCAAGTGAGGCTTGAGCTGGGACCTATTGTTGGCCAATCAATGAGAGCCAGAGTGATTTGGGTTTAAGGCATGGTCCTAAAGAAAGCAATCTAGTCATTAAATCCCAAGATTGCGCTCCATTCCAGGTTTCAGCCATCAAAATTTGTATTCCTTGCAGATCAAAGCATACTATTTGCTCTTTTTTTTCTTCTGTTTCGTTTTGTTTCTTCTTCCTTGTGGTTCCTCCTATTGGTTCTAATTCTTTACAACATGACTAATGTGAAAATATGTTTAATAGGAATGTATATGTAGACTCTTCTTTCCTTTTTTTTTTACATTCCATGATAGATGTTGGAGAAGATATGGGAAAATTGGAACACTAATGCATTGTTGGTGGAATTGTGAACTGCTCCAACCATTTTAGAGAGCAATTTGGAACTATGCCCAAAGAGCTTAAAACTATATACAACTGACCTGGAAAATAGATGAAGCAGATCAAGGAGAAAATACTTCAAGCAACCAGAAAGAAACAATTCAAATATCATGGAGTCTCAGTTAGGATCACTCAAGATTTAGCAACTTCTACATTAAAGAAGTGGAGGGCTTGGAATATGCTATTCTGGAAGGCAAAGAAACTAGGATTACAACCAAGAATAATCTACCCAGCAAAACTGAATATAATCCTTTAGGGGAAAAAATAGATATTTAATGAAATAGAGGACTTCCAACCATTCCTGATGAAAAGACCAGAGCTCAATAGAAAATTTGACATTTAAACTGAAGACTCAAGAGAAGCATACAAAGGTAAAATGAAAGAGTAATCATAAGAGACTTAAGTTAACCTGTTTATATTCCTATATGGGAAGATGATAAACATAACTCCTAAGAACTTTATCATCATTAGGGCAGTTAGAAGGAGTCTACATAGATAGAAGTCATGGGTGTGAGTTAATTATGTTGGGGTGATCTCCAAAGAAATGTAGACATGAGAAAGAGGGATGCACTGGGAGAAGGGGGAAGGGCCAGGTAGAATGGGAAATATTTCTCGTATAAAAAATGTGTGCAAGGAAGAGTTTTTATAGTAAGGGGGAAATGGGGAGGTGGGCAATGCATGAACCTCACTCTCATCAAAATTGGTTCAAAGAAAGAAGAATATATATACACAGTCAGTTGGACATAGAAATCTTATCTTACTCAATAGGGAAATAGGAGAGGAAGGCAATGGTGAGGGGGGTGAGGGAGGATGACAAAAGGGAAGGACAGATTAAGGAAACAGTGGTCAGAAGCAAAACAGACTCTTGAGGAGGAACAGGATAAAAAGAGAGAGAAGGATAAACAGAAGAGAATAGGATGTAGGGAAATAAACTATAATTATAACTCTAAATGTGAATAGGATGAGTTCACCCATAAAATGGAAGTGGATAGCAGAATGGATTAGAAACCAGAACCCAACAATATATTGTTGTGTACAACAATATATTCTGAGACAGAAAGACACCTGCAGAGTTAAAATAAAGGCCTGGAGCAGAATCTAGCTGAAGTAAGAAAGGCAGGAATAGCAGTCATGATCTCAGTCAAAGCAAAAGCAAAAATAGATCTAATTGAAAGAGATAAATAGGGAAACTTCATTTTTGCTAAAAGATACCACAGACAATGAAGTAATATTAAAAAATTTTTAAGGGCAAATTTCTCTGATAAAGGCTCTATTTCTCAAATATATAGGGAACTGAGTCAATTTTATAAAAATAACAGCCATTTTCCAATTGATAAATGGCCAAAGGATATGAATAGACAGTTTTCAGAAGAAATCAAAGCTATCTATAGTCATATGAAAAAGTGCTCTAAATCATTATTGATTAGAGAAAAGCAAATTAAAACAACTCTGAGGTACCACCTCACACCTATCAGAAACGACAAATGCTGGAGGGGATGAGGGAAAATAGGTACATTAATGAACTGTTGGTGGAGTTGTGAACTGGTCCAACCATTCTGGAGAACAATTTGGAACTATACCCAAAGGGCTATAAAATTGTGCATACCCTTTGATCCAGCAATACCACTACAAGGTCTGTAATCCAAAGAGATAAAGGAAAAGGAAAAGGACCTATTTGTGCAAAAATATTTATATTAGTTCTTTTTGTGGTGGCAAAGAATTGGAAATTGAGGAGATGATCATTAATTGGGGAATGGGTGAACAAATTGTGTCATATGATTGTGATTGTGCTATAAGAAATAATGAAGGGATGGTTTCAGAAAAACATGGCAAGACCTGTATGAACTAATAAAGTGAAGTGTGAAGAATTGGGAGATCATTGTGCACAGTAGCAGCAATGTTGTAATGATGGTCATCTGTGAAAGACTTGGCTATTCTGATCAATACAGTGATCCAAGACAATTCCTAAGAACTCGTGATAAAAAATTCTATCCACCTCCAGAGAGGGAACTCTTTGGAGTCTGAGTGCTAAATGAAGTATAATTTTCTTTCTTTCTTCCTTTTGTGATATGGCTAATATGGAAATATATTTTGCATGCTTTCACATTTGATATATTATTTGCCTTCTCAGTGGATTGGGAAGAGGTGGGAGGGAGGAAGGGAGGGAGAAAATATGGAACTCAAAAGTTAAAAAGAAAAGTATGTTATAAAAGTCAAAAAAATTATCTGCTGTATGCCAGACACTGTGCTAAGCTCTGGGGACATAAAAAAGGAGTTGGAGAGAAGGCAGTCCCTGTTATCAAGGAACTAACTAACAATCTAATGGGGGAGACAATTTGCAAACACAACTAAGTACAAACTTATGTATGTATACACACATACATATATACATATTATATATATATTATATATATATAAAATACAGGATAAATTATAGGTAATCTCAGAAGGAAGGCAAGATTAAGGAAAATTGAGAGAATCATATGAGAAAGGAGTTTTTGTAAAATCTGTAAGACCTTTCTAGAGTCATTTCCCAACTTTCTCCTGGTGTGAGGTTTTGGGAGTTGGGGTATGAAGTGGGGTGATGGAGGAAAGGATTGTTTTGGGAGGAGATCTGGTGAGGGAATTAAAAGCTAGTATTTATATAGTGCCTTGAAGATTACAAAGTGTTTTATAAATATGAACTCATTTGATCCTCACAACAACCCTGGGAGATAGGTAATATGATTATCCCTATTTTACAGATAAAGAAACTGAAGCAGACAGAGGTAAAGTGACCTATAGCTTTTAAGTGACTGAGGCCTTATTTGAACTCAGATCTCCCTGATTCCAGGCCCAGAGCTCTGTCCACTGTGCTACTTAGCTGTCTCAACATAAGGATCTTGAGGGAAATGTTTTGGCATAATAAAGAGATTCTATGATTTCTCTCTGACCTTGAAGGCCAGTTCTGTCTATTCAATTCAGTTCTTTTTAAAACATAAACGTTATTTTGATTTCCTTTGATAAATGCAAATGTTCAAATATATGACTATGTTGATTTCAAATGATTATTCATTTCTATAAATTTCCCTTATTTACTGATGGTTAACCTGCCCCTGAAGTTACATAATGCCCATTTTGTTGTTGTTTTCCTGGTCTTTCTTGAACTTTTCTATGTCCATAGCATGAATTTGTTGCTGTGTATTACTTTCCAAAATGGTGGGACCAATTTAGTATTCTACCAGCCATATAGGGATACAGTAGAGAAGAGACCTCAGTTTGAGGCACAGAAAAGTATAAACTTAACTATGTCTTTTCAGTTTATCAATGTTCTTCCTAAAAAGTGGCACCCTGACCAGAAAACCTAGCTATGCTACTTTCTACCTATGGGATTTTGAATAGATCTATTTTTATCCTCAGTGCTTAGAATACAGTAAGCCTTACTGAAGGTTTTTGAAGGACAAACAACAACCTGTGAGTAGTAGTAGGAGCTGCCCCACTGGGGACCCAAATGTAACTGGCCAATTGGGCAACACAATGCATATGCTCTCTTATCTTTCTCCCTCTCTCTCTCTCCTTCTCTCTCTTTCTCCCCTTTTCTCTCTCTCTCTCTTTTCCTTCCCTCTGTCCACATAGGGTATCATACCCTTATCTGTGGGTACTCTGCCCAAAAGAATGTAAATTTTCATGGCTGAAACCTAGAAAGATTTTTGGGGGTTTATAGGCTAGATTTTTTTCTTAAGGACCATGCCTTAAACTCAAATCACTCTGGCTTTCATTGATTGCCCAACGATAGGTCCCAGGCCAAGCCCCACTTTGTCATTGTTCAGGTCCTGACTTGCCCAAAGGGAATATAAATAGTAATTGTATCTAGCCAGAAACCCTGAAGGTCTTCCCCTCCCAGATTGTTTTTTTTTTTTTTTAACTAGATAAAAGAGGTCATTCTTTGCCTCATTTCTTACCTAGCCTTAATCACTGATTGGGCATTGCCTCAGTCAAACTGAGACCTGATAAGGACCTTAGCTTAAAAAGGTCAATATCTCCCACTACCTCCAGGGCCATCTCCAGTCATCCTGATCTATATCTTGCCACTGGACCCAGATGGCTCTAGAGGAGAAAGTGAGGCTGGTGATTTTGCATAGCCCTCCTTCACTTAAATCCAATTCACATGCATGTCAAGGCATCATCTCCCTGAAGGCAGGGTCCTCTTTGAGAAGGAAGGACAAAACAACAACAATAATGGGGTAAAATAATTTTTGATTCCTTCCCCACTAAAGAGATCAGGAGAATCCAACAAGAATTTGGTAAGAATACTTCCTCTTTGGTTCTGCTTCTACTAGACATACTTCCCTAACCTAACAGCCAATTCACACATTATTTCTTGGGGTGGGTTATTTCTTCAGCTAGACAATATCATTCATTTTACATAGATTCTTAGTCTTCTTTGGGTGATGCTTCATCTTAGTTTGTGTTTTCTTGTCTTAGTCTTTCCACACAGAATCCACCCCAAATTGTTTGAGGCCTCTCACCACTCCCTCTGGAGAAGGGGAGGAGTGTCCCAATATCAGGGAGGCTCCACCCCTCCAGAAGGATTGAATGTTAGGTTAGTTTATTGCCCTTTCCCTCTTAAAAAAGACCAAAATGACATCATTGTGTTAGAGTCAAGTTATGATGGGTCCAACTGTGGCTGATTAGACCAATATGAGCTCAGAATGCTCTACCATATTGGGCACAAACAATCCATGTGGACATTTGGGGTGGATTCTTCATAGGGTTCATGAATCTTCTCTAGGCAAGCATCTCCAATTCCTTTACCAATCCTCATATGGCATTGATTTGAGCCCCATTACTTTTGGTGATTGGTAAGCTAATACATACGTATCCAGAAAGGCAATGGCCTTTCTAAGATATGTCAGTACTGTAGTCTGATTTGACTAGTGTTTTAGCACGTAGTAGTCAACTGATAAATCCTTGTTGATTAACTACAGTGGGTCTATTGCTTCCCTTGTTCTGGAACCTAATGTAGCTCTCCCAAACCCCCAGGTTTTCTCCCTTCCTGTCGTTAGCAGTTAACTCAACAGGCAATTATTAAGCACTTACTGTGTGCTAGGCACTGTGCTAAGTGTTTAAGTTATATTAATATTTTTCTGAAATAGTGTTTCTCCAGAACTTCTGCTTGTGGTAGTGGAGACCTGACCTGCTTTGATATATGGGTAGTATTCTCAAACATCAGGTTTTGCCTTGCATTCTTCTGATCCAATTTTACCAGTAGTGTTAAAATTTGAGTGGTTCTCTCTATTGCCTTTTCTTCTGAAAGGCGAAATTCTCAATGCAAGTCAAAAATTTCAGATATTTGGTTCAGCAAACATTAAGGGTGGCAACCCAAACTTGTATCAATATGCAAATCACACAGTAGGTGCAATGACCCTCTCTGATCATTAATGTCAGGAAGATGTGTGCTTACTACAGGTGTTCAACATTATCATGGAGGAGATCAAACTGAAGATTGCACTTCAAAGGAGTATTTCTTAGAGATGATGAGGTCCAAATGTTCCTGTTGGCTGATGACATTGGTTGCATTAAGCCTCTGAACATTGCAGAGTCTCCTGATTGAGATCCATCATAACTCAGAAAAAGTTTGGCCAAATCATGAATACAGGAAAAATCAAATAGATGAAAAATGTTTATTATATACTGTAGAACTGCTTATAGATCTTGGACAAAAATGGCAAATGGACACTGAGTTGGGCCTAGAATTGAACAATATAAGAATGGACTAGAATGCCTTTGAGAAATTTCAAAGTTCTTTGAATGACCCAAAATTCTTCCTGAAACCAAAGCCTATTTTTTTTTAGTATTTACCAATCTTCTCCCAGGGTTTTTATTGGCTATAGGTCATGGCACATTAGTCTCTGAAGAATTGAAAATTATTATCATTGCTGTATAAGGACAATGGAGAGATCTATGGTATATATGAATAGGTTACATCACAATACAAACAGGAAATTATAGGCCTTAAGAAAGACCTTTTGTTTTTGACCTTACCCACCTAAAAAGACAAATCTGGAAATATTTTATAACATTTTAGAGAAACTGAAAAGGAGGTTTTTAATATGCTTCCAGAGTTCTTTCTCTGATCATGTTCTTCCTTACTTTCAATTTTATTAATCTCTCTTTTGATTTTTCAGCATTTCCAATTTGGTGTTTAATTAGGAATTTTTAATTTTTTTTTCTAGGTTTTTAAGTTGCATGCCCAATTCATCAATCTACTCTTCTCTATATCATTGATGTAAGCAATTAGAGATATAAATTTTCCCCTAAGTACCACTTTGGCTCTATCCTATAAATTTTAGTACATTGTTTCATTGTTGTCATTTTCTTTAATGAAACTATCGATTGTTTTTATGATTTGTTCTTTGACCCACTTATTTTTTAGGATTAGATTATTTAGTTTCCAATTAGTTTTGAATCTCTCTTTCCATTGCCCATTATTGAATGTAATTTTTATTGCATTATGATCTGAAAAGTATGCTTTTACTAGATCATGTTCTTCCAAACTGTGAATACTGGGCTTTTTTTTTTTTAATCATATTCTTATCTCAGCCCTCTTGATCTTCTGCTGCACTGTAGATTAATCTGGTAGCAATGTGTAAGATAGATTGGAGGTTGGGACATTTGTTAAGAAACTATTGTAATAGTCTAAGGAAGAGGGCCTTAACTGTCAGAATGAAAGGGAAAGGACAGACATAGGAAATACTTTAGAGTTCAAATTAACAGGTTATGGTGGTTGATTTCTTGGATGTAGGGAGCAAGGAAGGAAGTGGAAATTCACATTTATATAGGGACCCAAAACTTTAGTGCAGTTTTAAGCTTCACCCAGCTTAAAACTGTACTAAGACCTTTAGGACACCCTGTATATTGTGGTATGGTATATTAAACCATATGGTCTTTCTCTCTTAGCTGACTGAGAGTGGGGAAGTCAGGAGAAAAAGCCAGATTTTGGAGTAAGATGATTAGTTAGGTTTTAGATGCTTTGATTTTTTAAATGCTTGTGGGATATTCGGGTAAGAAATGCTAAATTTAGGTACTCATTATCTCTCACCTGGATAACTATTTCCTGAAAATTTTGTAGATGGAATTAATCCTTAAGATAGAAGGAAGTTTCTTCTAACTAAAATGTTATAATACTTTGAACAAATGTGGGTCTGGAGTCTGGGGGTACAGTCTTAGTGAGAGATTATACTAGGAATGGATGATATAAAAAGAGATAGAAAAGGCTGTGCACATAAGCTTGATTAATGTCACAATGTTAAAGGGGACATAAGCGGGAGGAAGTGAAGGATTGGGATAATTTCATGTCAGGGAACTGAAAGTAGAAGAAAATATTAAGAAGAATGGAGCTGTCAATAATGCCATGCATTAGAGTTAAAACAATGAGGCCCTGAAAAGCCATTGGATTTTTTTTTTAAAAAGTGTTAATTTTTGTTGTGTATATCACCTTTATTTACAAAATGTCCTCTTCTCATCTTACGCCTCACCCAGCCAATGCATACCCTCTAACAAAGAATAAAAAAGAAAAAAAGAAGTTCAGCAAAACCAATCAAGTTTGACAGTAGTGTATGCAATGTTCCATACCCATAGTTTCCGAAGGAAACAGGTGCATCTTCTCAGGCCTTCTCCAGAAGTCATTGGGATTTTGAAATAGTAGTGTCAAAGGAGTTTTGTTGTTTTTTTTTAATGCCAGGGAGACCTGAGAATGTTTGTGGGTGGGAGGGATTATAAAGATGCAAGAAAAATTATGATAAATTGAACAGAGTATTAGGGGAGGTGGAAGGAGATACTATCAAAGGTATAGGTGGAAGGGAGAAGCCTCTTGTCTAAGACGGGAGGGAAAGAAGAGAAAATGTATGAAGATACTGATGAGTTCTGAGGAAGATAGTTGAGGGACTCAGGTTGAATGACCTTAATTTCAAGTCAAGATCATCTATGTGAGTATATAGGAATAAAAATTCATACATACATACTATAGAAGAACAAAAAAGATAAATGTCAACTCAGCAGCTTTGCTGGTAAACTTCCAGAGAGAATAGTAACAGCATTTCACCAGGACTGTAACATCTGATATAGCATGCTATTTGTCATTTTTCCCACTTTACCCACTTCCACTGGCCTTCAGAATGGTCTATAGATCAGTTCTTGTCATCTCACAAAACTGTCTGAAGGCCTTTATTGGGTCAAAGTTGGATGTCAAACTTGCCTGAAATCATAATGATGAAGCTGGAAACAACCCTCAAAGCCACCTTGTGATGAACTCATTTTTTTGGATGAAGGAACTGAGGCCCAGATAAGTTGTCATTAACCAGACTCTGCTCATAGTTATATGCTTCTTTTTTGAAAATGCCAAAAAACCTCTTAAATTTGGGACTTTTTTTTAACTTTGGAAATTGTGTGTCTTGGCAGACTGTACCCAGTGACTAATATTCTCAGAAATCTTTCTTTGAAAGCAGGTGTGCAAATATATTAAGCATACATAATTAAAATGTACTTTGATCATATTAGGGAAATGTTAGCTCACAAACAAGTATGCATATACTTGCATTGTTCATTAAAGTAGTTAGTTCAACCAGTTAACTGCCTTCCTTTAGCAACTTGGTTTTAACAACTCCTAATAATAAAACATGTATACCATAATCAGGCAAAGAAGACACATGTACAGAAGAGATATGAATGCAAAAAGAAATACCAATGAATAGGACAGAAATTGAACCTTCAGGGAAGATAAGATAGGGCACTTTTCCAGAGTTTGGGGAGACTCTTCTTGCTGAAGTGCATTAGAGCCCCTGGCTAGGGAGAAAAACAAAGAGAATTTCTAGGTTTCTCAGCCCTCAGAACAAGTAAGAGAGCAGGAGGATTGGGAATGGGGGAAAGCACGAGTGTTTTCTGAGTTCTTCTCTAAGTCAAAGGGGGAAAAATTGATGAAATTGTCCTTCCCCAAACAAGAAACCCATCCGGAAAGAACAAAATTCTACCTCTGTCTTTTAGGATTTTTTTTTTTAATTTAGGATAGATGTATTTTTTATTTAGGATATATGTATTTATTTAGGTTGTATGTATTTTTCAAATTGCTTAGTATAGCTATCATCACGTTTCTTAGTTTCTTTAGGTTTTGAAGCTTTTTTTCCCCCTTTACATTGCTATCACTATGCTAGGAAATCTTGCACCCCCACCCACCCACCCCCACCTCTGATATAACAGAGATGTGCAGTTAACCCAAATAAGCCAACACATTGGCTGTCTGGCAACATATTCTTTCTGTACTTATAGTCCATCACTTTTCTGCTGAAAAGGGGAGGTATGTTTTATCATTTATCTTCTGGGGTCAAGAATGGACATCATATTATTCAGAGTTCTTAGGTCTTTTGTTGATGTTTTCCTTTATATAGTTTTAGTGTTGATTATTCTTTTGGTTCTGCTCATTTTGCTTTGCATCAGTTCATACAAGCATAACAACTGTTTCACCAAGTTCTTCCATAAAAGGTATAAATAGATACTGTATCTTTAAGGGCCAAATGGAATAGTGGCAGGTGGGAGAAGGCAAATTTGTATTGAAAGTTGGAAAATTACAGTTGCAACTGTCATTCAGAGGTTCTTCCTGATTGAGTTAGGGAGAGAATATGTTTTATCATTGATTTATGAAAGAAACTAGAGAAGACAGAGAGAAAGAAGATGATAATCTTTTTTTGGAACTTTTTTTTTAATTGCTATTTTTTTACAAGTTTGTTATGCTTTAAATAGTATTTTGTTTTTTTCCACAATTAAAAATCAAGAAAATGTTTAGCATTCATTTTTACAAGATTTTGAGTCCAAATTTTTCTCCCTCCTTCCCTCCCCTCCCTTCTTCTGAAAACGGTAGGCAGTTTGATATAGTTTATACATATGTTATCATGTAAAACATATTTCCATATTTATCACAGTTGTGAAAGAAGAAACAGAACAAAAGTTTAAAAAAAAACATGTGAGAAAGAACAAAGTAAATGAAAAAAATGTGCTTTGATCTGCTTTCCTTTGTGAGTCCTTTGTACTTGTCTTGGATCATTTTGTTGCTGAGAAAAGCTGAGTCATTCATAGTTGATCATCACATGATGTTGCTGATACTGTGTACGTGTTTTCCTGGTTCTGCTCATTTTACTTTACATCAGTTCATACAAGTCTTTCCAGGTTTTCCTTTAATTTGTGTGTGTGTCTCTCTGCTTCAAGTGTGTTTCTTGTAAGCAACATATTGTATGATACTGGTTTTTGCTCCACTCTGCTATCTGCTTCCATTTTACAGGAGAATTCATCCCATTCACATTCACCATTATGATTACTGCCTGTGTGTTTGCCTCCATCCTATTCTTCCTCCTGCTTGTCCTCTCTCTCCTTTAACCTTTTCCCACATCATCAATGTTTTACTTCTGTCTACCACTTACCCTGATCTGCCTTTCCTTCTGTCAGTCCCCCCTGCCCCTTTACTTAATCTCTTCCCCATCTCCTTCCATGTTGGGTAAGATAGATTTTCTATATTCATCTGACTGTGTATATCATTCCCTCTTTGAGCCAATGCTGATGAGAGTAAGGTTTAAGCAATGCCTATCGTCCCCTCTCACCTCCATCTTCCCCTTTACTATAATAGGTCTTTCTCACCTCTTCATGTGAGATAATTTACCCCATTCTACCTCTCCCTTCCTTCTGCACCCATTTTACTCCTCTTTTTCATTTCTTATTTTTTAAATGTCATTCCCTCAAATACACCTTCTATCCATACCCTCTGTCTAGGTTTATTCCTTCTGTCTGCACTGCTAGTGATACAATTTTTAAGAGTTACAAGTATCATCTTCCCATATAGGGATATAAATGGTTTAGCTCTATGATCCTCTTCTCTATTAAATCACTTTTCTTTTCCCTTTTTACCTGTTTATGCTTCTCCTATGTCTTGATATTAGAGGTCCAATTTTTGGTTTATTTCTGGTCTTCTCCGTATGAAGGCTTGAAATCCTTCTATTTCATTGAATGACCATTTTTTCCCTTGATGTATTATGCTTAATTTTGCCACGTAATTGACTCTTGGTTGCAGTCCTAGCTCCTTTGCCCTCCGGAATATCATGTTCCATGACCTCTAATCCTTTAATGTTGCAGCTGCCAAGTCCTGTTTGATCCTGATTGTGATTCCCTGATATTTGAATTGTTTCTTTCTAGCCACTTGAAGTATTTTTTCCTTGACCTGACAATTCTGAAATTTGGCTACCATGTTCCTTGGGGTTTTTGTTTTGGGATCTCTTTCCTGAGGTGATTGGTGGATTCTTTCAATGCCTACTCTGCCCTCTGTTTTCAGGATATCAGGGTAATTTTCCTTGCTAATTTATTGAAAAATGCTGTTCAGGTCCTCCTTTTGATTATGGCTTTCAGGTAGTCCAATGATTCTATCCTGGATCTGTTTTCCAGGTTAGTTATTTTTTCCCATGAGGTATTTTACATTTTCTATTTTTTTCATTCTTGTGAATTTGTTGATTGATTCATGATGTCTCATAGAGCCATTAGCTTCCACTTGCCCAGTTCTAACTTTTAAGGTGTTGTTTTCCTCAATTAGCTTTTGTACTTTCTTTTACATTTGGCCAATTGTACTCTTCAAGGAATTGTTTTCTTCAGTGGATTTTTGTATCTCTTTTTTCATTTGGCCAATTCTGCTTTTCAAGCAGTTTTCCAAGTTGTTGAGTCTTTTTTCATAATTCTCTTGCATCACTCTCATTTCTTTTTCTCATTTTTCTTCTACCTCTCTTACATGATTTTCATGCTTCTTTTTGAGCTCTTCCATGAGTTCTTTTTGGGCTTGAGACCACTTCCTGTTTTTCTTTGGGGGTTTTGCCCATAGGTGTTTTGACATTGTTTGTCCTCTTCTGAGTTTGTGTTTTGGTCTTCCCTGTCACCTTAATAACTTTCTATGGTCAGATTATTGTTTGTTGTTTTTTGCTCATTCCCCCTCCCTTTTTTGGGGGCCTTTTTCATTTCTTTTAGAGCTCTGCTCCCAGGGTGGAAGGGGCTCTTGTGCTGATGGCTGCAGACCCTGGCTGTTTCCCTGATGCTGCGATGATCTTGCCCGGAGGTCCTCGGGGGATCTTCATGTCTGGGACTGCCCTACAGGTGTGAGGTGGAGGTTGGCTGGTGCTGCTAGGGGCCATAGGGATCTGGCAGCTTACCTGGTGCTGAGCTGGGGTCCTAATGGTGGTGTCTGGAATGTGCCTGGTAGGGTTTTTCTGCATTTCCCTGATGCTACACTGAAGCACAAGGAGGTCTGGCCCCTGGAGGATGCCTGCTTGCCCTGGGGTGCACTGAAACACATGGTGGTTCTTGGAGCTGGAGTCTGTTGGTTCCCCTGGCTATGCCAAGGCACCTGGGAGTCCTAGTGTTGGCGCCTGCCCTCTCCACCTCACTGAGGCTCAAGATCTCCCACAGGTTTGCTGAGGTGGGGCTTGCTAGGATGCTTCCTATCCTGGAATGTGCTTCCATTTTACCAGAGACAGACAGACTCCTCTTGTCAATCGTCCCAGTCTCCCAGGCCAAAAGACAGCTCCACCCTGTCTTTCCACTTGGCTCCACTATTCCAGGATTTATTCTAGGGTGCTATTTTATGGTTGGCTGGTTGGTTGGAGGTGAATATAGGACTGCTTACTCCACCACCTTGGCTCTTGGAAATTCAGGACTGTCTTAACTGTTACATTATAAAGAAAGATAAGTAGAATTCTGTGAAGAGTCTGAGAAATTAGCTATTTATAGTGTATTCTACAAATAATATTTCCTGGTAGGCCTGAAAAGAGGACAAAAAAAATTAAAAGATAACATAACATATTTCCAAGAGAGACTGAATTTTAACTCTAATCTTAAGGAGAAATATGAAGAACATCCTTGAGAGACTTTGAGTTTCTGGAGTGAACTGAATAGCGAAATAATGTTTCTGGAAGAGAAGTAATTTGCTGTAAGCATGATGGTTTGAGGTAACAATAACTGCAATAACCAAACTATTATAAATACTAAGTTTTTGGTTTATTATTGATTTAATTTTGTATTAAGTTGTATGTTCAGTAATTTTAATATTCATCATATTAAGTCATGGAGATTAAGGCATTTAATATATAGAGAAGTATGAATTACTACTCTTAAAAGGAAATTTCTGTAGTTTAATGAACTAGAGATTTGAGCTACCTGATTAATGAGGAAGGGGTTGCAGTTTTATTAATTAGGAAAATCTAATCATGTCGCTGTATTTCTTTAGAATTTTGTAGGATAAATTTAAATGTGGGAATGAGTTAAGTGGCAGGCTAAGATATGTGTCATGCACACGAGTGTGGTTGGCTCCTTTAGCATTCCTTAGTCTCTCTGTATTCTTCTGATATTTCTTATGGCATAATAATATTCCATTCCATTCATATACCACAGTGTGTTCAATCATTCCCTAGCTGATGGGTATCCACCACTTTGTTTCCAGCTTTTTCCTCTGCCATAAAAAACGCTGCTATATTTACACATATACACACACATATTTGTAGCAGCAATATAGATAGTCGGGGTTTTTTGTTTTGTTTTTAGGCATTTGGGGTTAAATGACTTGTCCAGAGTCACACAGCTAGTAAGTGTCAAGTGTCTGGTCTGAGGATAGATTTGATCTCAGGTCCTGCTGACTCCAGTGCTGGTATATAGATAGATTAATAGATAAACAGACAGACGAGACTTTTCCCTCCCTTTGTCTTTGATCTCTTTGGGGTAGATGTCCAATGATGGTAGCACTAGGTTACAGGTTATAGATAGTTTTATGATCTTCCTGATACATCCAAATTGCTTACCAGAGCCTCCTTTATTTTCCATTAGTAGGGATATATATTTAGCTGTTCTTTATCTCAGTACATCTCTTTCCATTTCATTTCATGTCTAGCTTTGCAAATATTTTTTACTTATATATTCACATGTTAGATAACTATACAAAAATACAAGTGAGAAGAGTGCTTAGTTATCTTCAGAAACCATTCTGATTTATTGTTAGGTAGAGGGGGTGGAGAATGGCACAGGGAGATTACCTGTAGGGACCGATGACAATTTTTTTTTTAAAAAGAGGAAAAGCAGTTCAACAAAACCAATTAATATGTCAATAGTGTCTGGCAGTAGATACACTTTCCCACAGTGATAATCCCCTACTTCTGCAAAAAAGAGAGGAAGGTGCATTTTTTCAAGTTTCTTCTGGGGTCAAGCTTTGTCATTAAAGTTACACAACATTCAGGTGTTTTTTTGTTGTTGTTGTTGTTTTTGTGCTTACATCATTGTCATCGTATATATTGTTTTCCTGGTGAAGTCTGCTTCACTCTGATTCAGTTAATGTCTCCCCATAATTCTCTGAGTTCTTGTTCTTACAGCACAATAATAATTCATTACAGTGATATACCACAATTTGTTTGGGTATTCAGTTCTCAACTGATGGGCATCTGCTTTGTTTCAAGTTCATTACTACCACAAAAGAAAGTGCTACTATCAATACTTTGGTGTTTATGGGACCTTTATTTCTGTCTTTGACTTCCTTGGGATATATGTATAGTGGTGGGTTCTCTGGGTCAAACAGTATGAACATTTTAGTTGCTTTTTTTTTTAAAAAGCACTATTCCAAATTACTTTCCGTAATTGTTGGACCAAATCACAGCTCCAATACCAACAAAAATACCAACAGTGTATTAAAGTATCTGTCGTTTCGTATTTCCAGCTTTTTTCTTCTTTGCCCAGTTTGCTGGGCTTAAGTAAAGTGAAGTCTCAGCGTTGTCTTGATGTGCATTTCTCTGATTAGTGATTAGTGAACAATCTTTCCAATGGCTGTTAGTATTTGTGCTTCTTTCCCAAAAGAACTGTTGGTTCATATCCTTTGATCTATCAATCTATTTAGTACCATGACTTGGTCTTTTATATTTGGGTTAATTCCATGGGCAAGTCATGTACCTTCTCTATGCCTCAGTTTCCTCATCTATAAAATGAGGAAAATAATGTCTGCCATACTTTACTTCATGGGGTCGTTGTGAGGATCTAATGGAAAATTTGCATATAAAGTGCTTTGCAAACTTAAGGAAAAGACCTCTCAATGTTGGCTATTATTTTGGATTAAGGGGAGTTTGTAGTTAGGGCATTTCCTTTTCCTCTTTTATTGAATCATTATTATTGTGGGAACATCCTAGAGGCTAAATTGTAGATGAAGTAAATTAACCCTGTGATCAGAATGACTTGATTTCCATGAGTTGATGTGATGCTTTTTATTTTTATTATTTTTTTGTCCTTATAAATATTGTCCCCAATCTAGACAATACTGGTTGATTTGACAGGTCCATTTTTTTTTTCTTTTTGCTGTTTAATGAAGTCTTGGTGGAGGACTCGATGGTCTGTTTCTATAAAGCTTTGGACCAAGTTCGAGAAATCTAGGACTTTGTGGGGATTCCAGAGGATCAAAGACTTCAGAGGCTTGAAGTTGTCAGAGAACATGTCCGAGTGGAGCTGTGATCTCCTTTGTGGCCTCAGGGCTCTGACTTCACATATGCTTACCCTGGATGTATACCGCCAATTTGACTTTTGTGAAGTTGTAAGCATTAAGATATAGGCTTTGTCTATTGTTAGGATCCTCTATTCTTGAAATACTGTGGAGTTTTTTCCTTTTTTTTTTTTTAAACCTTTAATCACTCTTTAGTATTCTATGGACTGATTCATTTTAGTATTCTATGGACTGATTCTCTTTTGCTATAGAGCCTTCTGGACATGATGATTGCAGAGGAAAAGAGCCTGAAGGAAAGGCTCCTAAGAAGAATTGATTGTTATGGAGAAGAACAGGACACTGTTCAAAGAGTTAAAACTGGAACTATTTCGGCTAAGTCTTATACAGCCTCTAAGAATTTAGTTATCAATGTTTGATGTTGAGGATCAAGACCAGGCCATCCCTAAATCTAAAACTGTAGCTCTGCCTGACTTACTTTCTGAACTTCAGGTCCACTTTTCCATATGCTTGCTAGATAATCCAGCCATTACCTCAGATTCAGTATGCATGAAACTGAACTCTTCTCTCCCAAACTTATTCCTCTTCATCTCTGTTAACAGTACCATCATCTTCTCTCTTGCTCAATTTCAAAATCTTGGCTACCTTTGTTTTTTCTCTTGCTCCTCCCATCTAATCATGTAACAAAGCAGTCTTCAATCTCTCCTATCCTTCTCCTTTCCTTCCTACCTCCACCACACTGGTTCAGGATCTGGACTTACTGCAGTTCTCTCAATTTCCACTGCTCTCCTTTTCTAATCAATTCTATATACCATTTTTAGTCCTCTTCCCAAAGCATAGCTCTAAACCCATCACACTCCTGCTAAAATTTTTTTTTTCAAACTTTACCTAAATTCCAAATTCCTTAATGCAGTGTTTAAAGCTTTCAGCTGATGTAGCCCTAATATACCTTTCCAATCTTATTATATCTTACCATTCCCCTTCATGCACTATGTATTTCAGTCAAAGTAATCACTGCCCATGTGTATGTCCTATTCTTTCCTAACTTTGTGTCTTTGCTCAGGCTGCTTTTCCATCCATAATGTCCTCTTATCTGTCTATTTTTTTCCTCCTCTTCTTGAAATCCTATCATTCAATGCCACCTTCTAGAAAACTTTTTCTGATTTGTGCCCTCTCTCTCTTTGTTCCTTTAGCATTTGGTTTGAACTTAGTTTGCAACTGAGACAAGATGTGATAAGTGCTATTTATGAACGTGCCTTATCTTTGCTACTTGATTAGAACCTGTGGGAGGGACCTTTGTATCCCTCTAGGGCAGCCTAGCACAGAGGATTGCAGTTGAATAAATACTTGTGAGGTGAAAGACAGAGTGGGAAGAGCTTTTTGGGGAAGCTGATTCTTTGGCTCATGGGGAACAAGAGGTGATGGGTGATACCTCCCTCTGATATGACGGGAGACTAGAAAAAAGACTGCCTCTTAAAGGATTTTTATGGTTCATGATATGCTGAAACCTACAATTAGAAATGAAGTGGGATGAATTGTCAGAGAACTAAAACAGTTACATGTTTATACTCTGAAGATACTGCAATATATATAACATGAACATATTATGATAATACAAATATATAAATAATATAAATACCATAATAATACAAATAAATCAGATGAAACTAGGTACCACCAGTATTCAAAACCTCAAGTTTAGAATCTGAGGGTTTGCTGTATTGGGTTCCAAGGCAGGCCAGATCAGGCAAAGGAACTCTATCAGTTGGTTGAAGAACACAGCAAAGATCAGTACCACTAGACAAGAAGTTAGTTAATTTTTTTTTGTTGGGGTCTAGTCACATAGGGAACAATCAATGAGGAAACTTCCTCTACCAATAGAATGGTTATTCTATATTGTTCTGAGAATACAAGGAGTGACTTGCTCAGATCGTATAGTTACTAAGTGTTTGAGATAGAATTTGAATCCAGGTCTTCTTGACTTTTTAAGTCCATCACTCTGTCCACTATGAAGAAAAGAAATAAGCATTTATTAAGTGTCTACTATGTGCCAGGCACTGTGCTAAGTGCTTTATAAATATCTCATTTGATCCTCACAAGAACCTTGGGAAGTAGGTGCTATTATTACCCATATTTTACAGTTGAGGAAACTGAGGCAGCAGAGGTTAAGTGACTTGCCCAGGGCCACACAGCTAGAGGCTGAATTTGAACTTAGGTCTTCCTTACTTCAGGCCTAACTCTATGTCATGCTGCCTCTCTAAATTAGGATTCAAATATAAAACTAAAATGGGATGAAGCTAGAATAATAAACAGTACAGATTAAATAATACATAGGGATAAAAGAAGTCTAATAATAAATATACTTGAAATGCTGTCTGCCCTCTTCACTAGGAGGAACTCAATAATGTCAGGATGCATTGGTGAGATTCCTGATAGCTACTGCCTGACCTAGAGGCAATTAATTGATATACTTGAATTGGACCCCTGTTTTCTCTTGTTTTCTTGTGTTGGAAGTGGTATAATTGTGGAAAAGATTGGCTCTGATTGTATGGACACTGGACTCTGTCATCCCTGTCAGCTGTCATTTGATACCACTCCTGTCCTTCTCAGCTAACCCTGAAAAAGCTATCTACAGAGTACAATACCTGGACTTGCTTTCTTCTCATTCTCTTCTAAACCCTATCCATTCTCACTACTGACCTCATCATTCAGCTGAAACTACTCTGTCTAAAGTCACCAATGATCTCTTAGTTGTCACATCTAATGGCCTTTCTCAGCCCTCATCCTTCTTGACATCTCTGTGGCCTTTGACATTGTCAATCACCTCCTGGATATTCTCTCCTCTCTGGATTTTCCTGACAGTAAGATTTTTCTCTTACCTGTCTGGCTGTTCCTTCTCACTCTGCTGAACCTTTATTCATGTCCTACCTATTAATTGGGTGTCCTCCAAAGGTCTGTCCTAGGTTATCTTATCTTTTATCTCTACATTCTCTTACTTGGTCATCTCAGCAGCTCTAGTGGGTTCGATTACCATCCATCCTGATGGTTCTAAGATCTAATTGTCTAACTTTAACATCTCTCTTGATCTCTCCAGTCTTTCATCATCATCTGCCTAGTGGACATCTTAAACTCAACTTTTCCAAAACAGAAGTCATCATCTTTCTCTCCAAACCCATCCCTCTTTCAAACTTCCCCATTGCTGCCAAAGGTGCCAACATTCTCCCAGTCACCCAGGCTTGCAACTTGGGTGTCATCCTTGATTCCTCACTCTCACTCACCCTACATATTCGATCAGTTGCCAAATATTATCACTTCCATTTCCACTGTATCTCATATATATGACTCCATCCTACCCATTTCTACTCACACAGCTACCTTCCTAGTTTAAGCCTCATCACTTTTTTAGCTTGAAATCTTCAACAGCTTTCTGGTTGGTCTTCCTTCCTCAAGTCTCTCCCTATTCCAATCCATCCTCCACACAGCTACCAAAGCACTTTTCCTAAAGCATAAGTCTGAACCCCTCCTCTACTCAGTAAATTCCAGGGGCTTCTTATTAGCTCTAGGATCAAATATGAACAAAATATAAATGGCTCTGTTTGACATTTAAAGCTCTCTATAACCTGGCCTTTCCTCCCTTTTAAGTCTCACATATTACTCCCATCTGCTCATCCTTTGGTGTAGACATAGTGGCTTACTTGCTATTCATAACATGTTGTGCTCCGACCCCTTTGCACCTGGCTGTACCCCATGTCTAGAATGCTGTCTTTCTTCACCTCTGCCGTCAAGACTCAGCTCCAACACTACTGTTCTGGACTAGACCTGCCCCAGGCAACCCCCTTGGTAGTATGGATTTAATATTGGAACAAAAGGAGACAATCCTATATCATTCAACAGTTAAATGGATGTATAATTTAACAGTTAACAAATGAAGATTTATTTAGCCATAGCAGAGAAGGATATTCAACAAGCATGGGCATTGAGGACATCTCAAATTGATTCGGCTAAGAGAAGCTCTCTTGCCTGAGTTGTCCACCAAACATCAGAACTTCCATAGCTCCTAGTAGTTGCTTTGTACTTTGAACTCATGAAGATAAATCTTCCCGGTTCCCAGCCCAGTGCTCTATCCATGCACCACCTAGCTGTCCCATACTAATAATCAGGGAAATGCAAATTAAAGCAACTCTGAGGTTCTACCTCACACCCATCAGATTGGTAAAGTTGATAAAAAAGGAAAATGACAGATGTTGGAGAAGTTCAATAGGGAATACAGACAAGCATGGCCATCTTGTACTATCATGTTAAATTTTTAAATATACTTGAAAAAATAAGCTATATGTAATAAAGATACGCAATTTCCTGCAAAATTCTTTTTTCTGTTCCTTATATATGGAAATATCCATGTTTGTTAATGTTTGTCAAGATCATAATAAAAAAGAAAACTTTTTTTCCAAATACATCCTGGAATATTCCCAGGCATCAAAGTCAAGTTTACTAACATATACAGACTATACTTTTTTGGAAGGTAAACTGGGAAATATGCTGATTTCCAATTTTGTAGTATCTTTTCAGTTCAGTGATGTTCAGATATCACTAATGATGGTTTAGCTGTCATATTCATCAGTTATTTCAGACTGTGATATGTTTGTTTGAGCCTAGAGATTTTAACTCATTGAAGGAAGTCAGAGATTCTCTTACCACCACCTCACTTATCTTCAGTTTTCAACTCCCTGTCAACCATGTTTGTTCTGTCCTTCCTGAGATAAATCATTCTTCTTAATTAAGCAAAGAGGAGCAAAACAAGAGTTGCTTGCATAGTTCTGTATTCTCTCTTTTATCTTTTATTATTGGCTAGTCCATCCCAAATAGCAGTTCTCTCTCTGTGTTGTTTTTCTTGCCCCTACATAGCTAAAAAAGACTCCTTCATCTTCCTTAGGATTCATCAGCAGCCTCAGCTCATTCTGAGTTTCTAATTCTACTTATACTAAAACCATAGCACTCTTTTATGCCCATTAGCTGTTACCTTTCTACAGATCTATAGATTTTAAAAAATCTAACTTGGTGGCTGTTTTCTCCCTATTGGCTCATCTCTTTAAACAGTTCTTCCTTTTTCTGTCTTGTTAGATTCATTTGTATTTGGTTCTTCAGGGTTTTATTTTTCAGAACTTTCCATCCTTCTTGGCCTGGCTCCCTCAGTAGAATTTTAGGCTATAGGAGAGTGCCTATTCTTTCCTTGAATTTTCTGAAATCTGATTGCCCTCCAAAAGTCCAAAACATATTTTAGGTTGCTCAGTTTCCCTTTTTTCAATCAGAAATGTTAAAATAACATGGTCACTTCCTCACATGGTACCCGTTATTTTAAATTCAGCAGTCAATTCCTTATTTTAGTCAGAATTCAAGCCCAGAATAACACTTTCTCTTGCTTTTTTATTTAGGGGAATAAAGTTATTGAAAAGTTAAGAATTTGGCAGAGAATCCTAGCATATCTAGATAGTTGAAGGCCAGATCTATCTCTGTTTCCCAAATAGTATACATTCTATATACTAGTTCTGGTTAGGTGAGCTGTAGTACGATAATATTGCATCTGTTTATCCTTACTCATATGTTCCACACCATTATTCCCAAACTAGAGGGGTGAATCTTCTCACAAGTCGTTCTTCATATACAACATTTTTCTAACACTCCTATTATCTTTTCTGTTTTCTTTGAGTAAGGTCTGCCTTTTATAGCCATATTCCAATTATGAATCCCACCCTACAATTCTGTTATATCTGTGATATCAAATTTATTCCCTTGCATTAATATAATTAGTTCGTCTTATTATCCATATTTTATGTATTTGTGTATTGACATTTGAGGCTGCAGGTTATATTGCAAGCTCTCTTTTTGGACACTGCCTTCTGTGAATCAATTGGTCTACCCTGCTGATATTATTCTATGTTGAATCTACCGCTCTCTGTAGTATCTGGCTTGGCAGATGTCTGTGAATAGTTTCTTCCCTTCCCTTTGATCTTCAATATAGACTGTATATATTGATCAGATGAAAAGACTTCAGGCAGATATATTTTTACTAGCTCTTGTTAGGTGTACTGCATCTTTGGACAAGTGTTCATCAATCCTTTCATGTAAGCTTTGGTCCAGAAATCCAAATTCTATTCCTGGACTTCTTAAACAGTTCACTCCCAAAATTCATTTCTCCTCTAAAGCTTTTTCTTCAATTAGTAGCAATGATGAAAATATCCTAAGGCCTTTGTTTACTTGTATGGTACTTCCTAATCACTGCGACTCTTCTCAATATGATTTGTCCTTAGGTGAACTACTAGAAGAAGGTAGTGGTAATGATAATAGCTTACATTTATACATTTCCTTAATATTTACAGAGCATTTTACTAATCTCATGAGGAAACTAAGGCAGAGGTTAAGTGACTTCCCCGGAGTCACCCAGCTAGTAAGTGTCTGAGGTAGAATTTGATCCCAAATCTTTCCAATTCTAACACTTTAGCCATTGCCACAATGTTTCTATGTTGTATATTTAATATATCTCTGAATTATTAGTGGTTGGTGTACCCTTTAGCAGGAAGTCACCAACTACTATTTTATATATCTTCTTCCTCTTACTAGTACTGAAGAACCTTTCTCTTGGTTTTTTGGGCGAGGCAATTGGGATTAAGTGACTTGCCCAGGGTCACACAGCTAGTAAGTGTCAAGTGGCTGAGGCCGGATTTGAACTCAGGTCCTCCTGACTCCCAGGCTGGTGCTCTATCAACTTCACCACCTCGCTGCCCTGCACCCTTCTCTTGGTGACACCACAGTTCTATGTCATCCTTCCTTTAGAGCAGAACACAAAAAGCTCTTTCCTCCTGAGAGGGTCCAGCTCCTTGCTCTGTGGAAAGAACATTGTATTTATTGTATAGCTCAAAAAGATGAAGTCTTTTTCTTCTCACACCCCACCCCCCGCCCCCATATCACATTTTCCCATCCTTCAGCCTCCTCACACAGTTTAGGATTCCCTTATGCCTCTTCCTGTTTTTATTCTCTTTTGAAGCACTTCTTTTCATTCATTCCAGGTACATTTTATTTGCCCTGACACCTTGCAATATAAACTGCTTGAGAATAGGGATTGTTTCATTCTTTGTTTTTGGATTATTCCTCACATCTAGTAGGTGCTTGATAAACATTTGTTGACTAATTAGAGAGAGGTATGCCATTAGCCCTTCCATCCTATTCTCTGGTAGGGGGACCAACTAGCATTTTGTGTATATGTACTTGGCTCTGACAGATAAACATAATGTATTTTCTCCAAGTTATTACAAAAATTCTCCATGTTCTTCAAACTTGTGGGAAGTGGTAGTCTGTTATCTTTTGTTCTTTTAACCAACTTATGGTGAATGGCTGTTTGCTTCTACTCATTCACTACCTCTGGACTCCTGAAAAACCTCTATTTATAATAAGCTTCCCAGCCTTTTTTGCCAGTTTACTCAGCTGCATTGGATCCTAGTTAATATTTCTGTCAAAGCCTTAATACAAACAGAGGCAGGACTGAGCTGTTGTCTGAAAGGTCTTAAATAGTCAATTTTCACTTCCTAGTTATTTCCAAACCATGTTGCCTGCACTCTGGCATCTTCCTCAACCTCTTCCCACTGGAATGTGGTTTCTGTCCCTAGGACTCTGACCTCCTATGGGTGAGCTTTGGCTATATATTGTGTAGAGTCATGGAATTATCAGGCTTCCATAGCACTTCTGCCATTTTTTTGGGGGGTGGTGAGGCAGTTGAGGTCAAATGACTTGCCCAGGGTCACTTCTGCCATTTCTAAACCATGTTGCCAGTCATGTATGTCTCTCCTTCTGCCTCTCTTTTATGTGTTATCTTTCCACATTAGAACATAAATTTCTTGAGAGCAGTGATTGTCGTACTTGCGTGTATATGTATGCCTAGTGCTCAGCACAGGGCCTGGTGAATAGTAAGCACTTAACTTTTTTTCATTAATTCGTTCTTTTTTTTTTTTTTTGGCTGATCAGATTTTAGACACCCAGTCCTGTCCTCTGCCTTGTTGCTTCAACATCTTCATCTATTTCTCTTTAAAAGGAGGTACTTTGCTTTGACTAGAAACTCATTTTTCTTTGTTGCAGCTAGAAATGGAGAAAGCTGAGAATGAAGCTGGGTATGAAGGGCTACACTCTCAAATCAAGGAACTCTGGGAATGGTGACCAATATCTACCCAGGAGAGAGAAGCTCTGGCCATGTTCATGACTGGGTCAAAGGCCAAGATCAGAAAAGTGGCAAGAAAATACAATGAGCCAGAGATGGGCAACCTTTCTATCCTGGCATGTTAAGGTTCTGATTCTTTTCATTAGTGTGCCAGACACGTGGAAAGAAAGGATTTCTGGTTGCTGTCTAGCCTCTGACCTGTGAGACATTTTTTTGCACCATGGGAATGGGGTGCATTATCTTTGGTGTGTATATCATAGACTGTCAACTCCTATAACAGAAGTTACTGTGTCTTTCCATCATTTTTGGCAAAGAGACCATAAATCTGTCTCTATGGCTTTCTGGGTTTTGGTTACTATCCTCTGAAAGTTATTTTAGAGCTTCTACTTTGTGGAAGACTTAGGAAATTAATGACCCTTTTTTATGAATTCATTCTTGGAAACCAGTTTGGAACACACTTTTGAGTCATTGAATATCTTAAATTATGAACTAACCCTTTATTGCCAGTACTCTCGCCTGTTAATTGTAACCCTGAAAATTTGGTAGATGATTAAGTGAAATCAGACTCTAAACTGAGGCTTGACTAAACAGAAGCAGCTTAGCATAAAACTAATGTTAAGACTGTTCTTGAGAAAAAGGAGCAGCACCTTTTGGACACTTCTCCCCTTTGCAGCTACAGTCAGAAGTGGATTGGTTGGAGGAGCTGAAGATTCAGAACATGAAGAAAGTGACTGAGGGCTGGCACCATATTGGGAAAAATGCTTTTATAGCCAGCAACAGAAAGAAGGCTTTACCTATTACTATGACAGCTAGTATGGGGCTATATCAACATAGACTTGTCTGCTTACTGCTGCATTTCTATAAGCCAGGTCTCCAGAGAAGAAAATACATTTGGAAAGGAATTAAAGTCAGATTATTTTTCTGGTTATCAGTATAAATTGGTATTCTTGTACAGATGACAGTTTGTAAGGCTGTTGGACGTGATCTGCAGTTTTTCTGATTTGAAGCATTTCCTCTAGAAATGGTATGACAGAGCTGTCAGGAATAGGAAACTTTTCCCTCTTGAATCTCTTAATACAGCTGACCACCTGGGATGACACTATCATAGACAAACATCTATGCTTGTTGAGTATCTGAATTCCTACAATGCTTAATCCTGAGGCAGGGGATGCAGAAGAAGTTTAGAAAACTTGGCTCCTACCCTTAAGGAGCTTAGATGGCTGACATGTAAACATGATAAATATTAGGAAATAACCATAGACAATACATAATGTGTGATTATATAAAAAGCAATAGTACAATTAAATGCTAGACAAACAGTAACTGAGATGAAATGGTAGGCGAAAACTGGAAGTAGAAGGTAGCATTTGACCTGGGCCTTAAAGAATGGATACTATTTCAATAGAAAGAGTAGAATGGATATAGTATGAATAAAAGCATGGAGTTTAGAATGAACACAGCATTATCTATTTAGAGGAGGAGTGGGAAAGTTAAGGCTGTGCCATTAGAGGGCTTAGAATGTGTATTCTTAACCTGTGTGTCACAGACCCCTTTGGCAGTCTGAAGTCTATGGACCCTTAATCAAAATGGTGTTTTCAATTGTACAAAACACAAAAGATTACAAAGGAAATCAATCATATATATATATATACACATACACACGTATATACACATATACATACATATGTATATATATATATATATATGATATATTTTTAAAGAAGTTTACAGGCACCAGGTTAAAAATATTCCTGGCCCTCGAAGGAGGAATTAAAGAGGATGGACTTTATTCTATGGGTGGAGAACCATCAAAAGCTTTTGAGTCATATAGTGATTATTGTGTTTTATTAAGGTTAGTTTAGGGAGAGATTGTCATGTGCTCTGTGCTAAATACTGGGGATACAAAGAAAGACAAAAAAGCAGTCCGTGCCCTCAAGAAGCTCACAACTAATGGAAGAAACAACATGGGAGAGGAGGATGGACTGACAGTGTCAAAGATTACAGACAGGTCAAGAAGGATGAGGACTAAGAAAAGGCCATTAGATTTGGCAATTAAGAAATCACAGAATTATGACAGAATACCATTGTGCTGTAAAAAATGATGAGCAGAATGCTTTTAGAAAAACCTGGACTTACAGGAACTGATGCAAAGTGAAGTAAGCAGAACCAGGAGAACATTGTACATAGTAACAGCCATATTGTATGATGATTAACTATGAATGACTTGGCTATTCCCAGCAATACAATGATCCAAGACAATTCTAAAAGACCTATGATGAAAAATGCTATCCACCTCCAGAGAAAGAATTGATAAAATCTCAATGCAATTTGGAGCATACTATTTTTTTTACTTTCCTTCTTTTACTTTTTTTGTCTGCTTTTTTCCCCCACAATATGACTGATACGGAAATGTTTTGTATGTCTACACATGTATAATCTTTATCAAAATGCTTTCTTTCTTAGTGAGGGGGGAGAGAGGGGGGAGTGGAAGAGAATTTGGAACTCAAAATTGTAAAAAGTAAAGGTTAAAAATTTTTACATGTGATTGGGGAAAAAATGAAATATTAAGGTAAATAAATAAATGAGAGCATAGGTAACTTTAGAGAGAGTTGATTGAGGTCAGAAGCCAGACTGGAAAAAGCTAAGAGCAAGAGGAAAGGAAGTGCAGAGATGGATTGCAGATAGCCTCCTTAAGGAGGTTAGAATTTTAAAATTTGACTCTGTTATTACCATCACAGAGAGGACTACACAGAGAGCTTGCTCCAGCTCCATGAGGCAGAAATTGTGAAATTATGAGATGCACAAAGAACTTTTTGAAGGTGTTCAGAGGTGGGAAAAGAGCTGGAGGCTTTTCTTAGAATTTGAGGTACTTTTTTGGAGGAAGGGAGATAGGGAAAGGCAAGAAAAGAGTATAATAAATTGCTCTGAACAAAATTGCTTAACCCCATTCCCATGGTGTATCAAGATTTCTGAAACCTGGTTTTGTCTTCTAAGTCTTTTCATTACCACAAGCCATATCTTGATGACTTCTCATAAACCTACTGAAAGATCAATTCTAGTCGGAAATACTTCAGATTCCTTTTCTGGCAACTTAGTTGTTAGTGCAGTGAAGGAATATCTTTCTGGCTCCTGGAGGGTATGGTTTTATAGAATTAAAGGGCTTCTAAGAACTAAATCTCCCTTCTGCACTTGGATTTATTGGTTAAATAGTAGCTCTAATTAAAATATATTGTCTCAATTTAAAGCAGCAAATAACTATATTAACCTTGTGTTTGACAAATGTAAAGACTTAAGTTTTGGGAATAAGAATTCATTATTTGGTAAAAATTGTTGCAAAAGCTGGGAAGCAATCTGGCAGAAATTGGGCATAGGACCTAGAGGGCCACATGCGGCCTTGAGGCTGCAGGTTCCCCACCCTTGTCTTACATCATTTACCAATATAAGGTCAAAATGGATACATGACCTAGATATAAAAATAGATGTTACAAGAAAATCTGAAGAACAAGGAATATATTACCTATTAGATTTATGGAGAGGTGAACAATTTATGAGTAAATGAGAGATAGAGAGAAGTATGAGGTGTAAAATGTATAATTTAGATTACATTAAATTAAAAAGGTTTTGTACAAGTAAAACACATGTAGCCAAGATCAGAAAGAAAGCAGAATACTGGGGGAAAAAATTTTATACAGTTTCTCAGATAAAGGTCTCATATCTCAAATATATAAAGAACTTCGTCAAATCTACAAAAATATAAGTCATTCCCCAATTGATAAATGGCCAAAGGACATTGAAAAGGCAGTTTCCCAATGAAAAAATCAAAACAATTTATAGTCATATGAAAAAATGCTCTAAATCATTATTGATTAGAGAAATGAAAATTAAAACAACCATGAGATATCATTTTATACCTAAAATGATTGAAGGGAAAAGTGACAAAAGTAATAAATTTTTTTTGGAAGGGATGTGGAAAAATTGGGATGCTAATTCATTGTTGGTGGAATTGTAAACTGATCCAACCATTTTGGAGAGTAATCTGGAACTATGCCCAAAGCATTATTAAACTGCCTATACCCTTTGACTCAGCAGTACCACTACTAAGTCTGTTTCCAAAGATGAACAGGGAAAAAGAAAAAGAACCTCTATGTTCTAAAATGCTTATAGCAGCTCTCTTCATATTGTCCAGGAACTGGAAATTTTGGGGATGCCTGTCAACTGGGGAATGGCTGAACAAAGTTGTGGTATACAATAGAAATGATGAGCTCTATGATCTTAGAAAAAGATAGATAACTTTGCATGAAATAATGAAGAGCTTTTAAAATAGCAGAACCAAGAGAACATTGTATATGGTAACGACAATATTATTTTAAGAATAACTTGGAGCGAATAATCATTTTGACTATTATAAATACCCAAATTTACTACACATGACCTATGAAGGAGGATGCTATCTGCATTCAGAAAAGGAACTGATAAATAGAATTATTTTACATATGAATACATATTTGTGTCTAATGGTAGTCATCTCTGGAGGGGAGGGAAGAAAGAATTTACATGAAAATTAACATATTTTAAAGGAATAGCAAGTTGTACATAATAGATTTGTAGTTTAATATGCAGTCATCTTTTCTATTTTTTATTCTACTATGTTAGGGAAATACTTGTTTTATTTCCTAAGTTCAAAATAAAATAAATTTAAAAAAATAAAACGTATCATTTCCACAGAGAAAAGCTTCAGATCCAAGTCACGGTAGAAATCTCTTAAAAGAAGAAAAGCAACGAGCCAAGCTCCAAAAAACCCTCTCTAAGGTAGACAATGCTTTTTGAAGCGTTCCTCATGTTTTACATGCTAGGTTTCTCATTTCAAAATCATCTTTGATAAAAACAAAACCAGGAAAACAACACACATGGATTACAACATAAATGGAAAGAACAAAATTTTGAAACCGAATGCTGCTTAATGATAATGACCAAACTTGGCCTGGAAGAAGAGTTAAGAAAATGTTCCTTAACATCCCTTTCTTCTTTATAGAGGTGGGATCGTTAGGTGTGGAACATATCAAATGTTCTCAATCTTAGTTGATGTCTTGGTTAGTTTTGCTGAACTGCTTCCTTCTCCAATTTTGTTCTTTGTTATAAGGGATGACTCATGGGGGAAGAAAGAATGAGAAAGATACATTCAGGAATAAAGGTGATAAAAAACAAGGTGTCAATAAAATATCTTTTAAAATCCATCTTTTAAGTTTTCTGTCTAAGAAGAAGTCATTCTATATTAATTTCTCTGAGCAGCCAGAATACTACATGATAGCCCTCTCAGGGAGACCATCCGTACTAGAGTTGTCCATTGGGTAGCAAAGGAAGTTCTCAGGATGGAGCTTCCTCACTCATAAGGATTCTCATGAAAACTTCCAGTCATTGAGACTTGGGTTTTGCTGAATGCCATAGCAACAGGTGCCATCAAAGCAGAAAAAGTTTAGGAGGAATGCTTAGGTTTCTCTTTCCTCAATCATGTGTTCTCTAAACAAGCTTGTTTCCTGATGATCAATTTTGCACACATTCTCTGTCTTGCTCTCATGTTTTGCTTAGAGTCACAAACATACTGAAATAGCACAATCAGCCTCTGAATGGAAGAAGTCAGCTTTTGAGAATAGCAAGGTTAATAAAATGTTAGCAAGTTATTGATAGTAAGCCTTCCTTTTTTTAATGACCTCAGCTGGAAGAAGAGTTGAAAGCACAGATTGAAATGTGGGAAAAGGAACATTCCAAGGCTTTTGTAGTGAATGGCCAGAAATTCATAGAATATGTGATGCAACAGTGGGAGATGTTTCATTTGAAGAAAGAGAAAGAAAAGCAGGAGAAAGTAAAAAATAAACAAACACAAGCTGTGAGCTCTTTTTGAGCATCATATTTCTGCTAAATTGTAAGGATGGTGAGAGCATATAGTGGATGTCCATTTCTTGCCTTCCATTTTGTGTTTGCTATAGACTAGCTTTGGGGTTCTGCCTTCCCACCCCCATTTTGCTTTGATGTTGTGCTTATCACTGATGGTTTTTTTTTCTTTTTGGGGGTTTTTTTTGGGGGGGGCTAGGCAATGGGGGTAAGTGACTTGCCTAGGATCACAAAGCTAGTAAGTGTTATGTGTCTGAGGCCGGATTTGAACTCAGGTCCTCCTGAATCCAGGTGCTCTATGCACTGCTCCACCTAGCTGCCCCGATGATTCTTTTTTCTATAGCAACTAAAGAAGAACCAGCAAACAGGAGCAGGGATGTTATACACCAGCTGATCCAAAACACCCCGAAAGAGGCAAGGACTGGGGCCTAACCCATTAGGCAAAGTCTGAAAAGGTAACAAAGCTTTACCTTGTTAAAAAAAAAAGTCAGACTTCTAGTCACAGAAGAATTGCTTGGAATAAAAGGTAGTAGGAATAATATCCAAAATGGCAGCTTGCTGGTTTGGAAAGTTTAATCCAAATTGGTTGAGGGAATGCCATCAAAGCACAGTAGTGTTTACCTAATCATTGCATACCCTCTGTTGGGAGTGGGACAAGGCCCTGCCTATGTATTGATAATACCATGAACCTCTACCTCACTAACCACCATCATTAACTACTGGATGCTCAGTTGTCTATCTTCACTGCATTAAGCTTTTAGAGTATACTGAGGCAAGAGGACAGAAATTTTCTGGAATTGTATTACAAACTTGGAAGGAAGAAAACAAGCATTTATTAAGTGCCTACTATGGGCTAGGTACCATGCTAGGCACTTTAAAAATATTATTTGATCCTTAAACAACTGTGGGAGGGAAGGATTGTTATTATCCCAATTTACAATTGAGGATGCTGAGGTTTAAGTGACTTGCCCAGGGTTACATAGCTAATGTTTGGGGGTGGATTTGAACTCAGGTCTTTCTGGCTCCAGGCTCAGCCTCTCTAAATTAGAATCCAAATACAAAACTGGAATAGGGGTCAAGCTAGCATAATAAACGAAGGAGCATAACTACATGCCCTTGAAGGTGCCTTCCATCTGTAAATCTTCAGAGACCCTTAAGTTCCATCTATCAAACAGATGAACATTTTTTACATCTCTATTGTTAGGCCTTTCACTATTGACTAATGAGCAAAGGGTTCTCACCATGCCTGTTCCTTTGGTCAGGCTCAAGCCAGATACATTCAAGAAACAGGACTCCCTGTTGCATAGCTGCTACTGTTCCTCACAGTCTTTATCCTGAGACACCATGTTTCTTTCTAGTTATTATGCTTTAGTTAAATATCCATTAACTTCTTCCTCTGTCTTTACCTTTTGCTTCAAACTTCTCTCATGCCATGTACTTCAGCATAAGGTTAGGCAACAGGTCCCAACGGGACTTTCAGCTTCAGAGAATGATAAACGTGTCTTGTCCTCGTGAGAAGAGCTTGCAGTGCCAGTATCTCGGCCCTCACCACCTTCCTGGGTATTAGCTCTTCACCAACAGATGCCTTCTAGACACGGGGAATTTCTTTTACACCTTCTAGTACAGCTCGACATGCCCTGGGGCGCAGCTTGGGGCATCTGAGCTTTCCATTACCGTACAAAGCAACTTACCTTGTGTTTTTACATGGTTCTCGCTGGTACAGGTAACTAAGATACAATCCATGACATCATTCCCTCTGCTTGCCACTTAGAGGCTGTACCCTGGGACTTGCCAGTGCAGCTGCTGTGCTGAAAGGGAGTGGCAAGGATGAAGACTTCACAGGCCCACCAGATTTCTGGGCTCGTCTAGGAATGTGCTTCCCACTCCCTGCTTTCCTCATCTGCTTTTTATTTCTCTTACAACAGGAAAATTTATCAGGGACTTCCAACTCTGATATCTTCAGTGCGCTTTCAACTTTCACTTCTTCATACCTCCTGGACTTCACTACAAATTTTTTTTTCAACATTCTTTTTGTTCATACTGGACAAGAAAAACTTTAAATCAATGACTTGATCTAAAGGTGCCTTTGTAGGCCTATGTGGTCTTAGGAATTTAACTTTAATGACTAATACATTCTATTTATATTATTTATGTAAATATACATACATATAAATTTTAATGTATAAAACACTATTCAGCCACAATGTGCGGATGACTAACTTTGACAGACTTACTTCCTCTTACCAATGGAAGGATCTAAGACAACTCCAAAAGACACATGATGGAAAGTGCCGTCCATATTCAGAAAAAGAACTATGGAGTCTGAATGCAGATCACAGCATATTATTTGCTATCTCTTTTTGTTCCTTCTTTACAACATGACTAATGTGAAAATAGGTTTAATATGAATGTATATGTCTTGAGATGGGGGGAGGAGAGAGATGGGAAGAAAATCTGGAACTCAAAATCTTATGGAAGTGAATGTTGAAAACTAAAACTAAATAAATATATTTTTTTAAAAGCAAAGGAAAAAAACCCAAAAAACCCCCACTGTACTATTCTTTTTCCACTCATTAAAATGAGATTAAGTAATTAATTTGCAGTTATCTGCTAGAGAAGAAATGTCTTTGGTGACCTTTTAGAGAACATTTTGACTAGGGTAATTGGGGTAGAAGAAAGACTGCTAGAGATAGAGAAGACAGTGCATTGATGAAAGGAAGAAGCAGTAGTTGTGTTAAAGATTTGTTGTTAGGGGCAGCTAGGGGGTTTCAGTGGATAGAGCTCCAGCCTTGGAGTCAGAAGAACCTGAGTTCAAATCCTGCCTCAGATACTTGACACTTACTAGCTGTGTGACCCTGGGTAAGTCACTTAACCCTGATTGCCTGAGCAAAAAAAAGTTGCTAAAGATTTGTTGTCGTTGTTGTTTACAACTATTAATCACATGCTGCCTGCTAAAATTGTGGAGGAAATACAAAATAATAGTCTCTCCCTCAAGAAGTTAATAGAAAAGGAGATTTAAAACTAATATGAATGGAACAATTAAAAAACTACTAAACTTGTCCTGGATGAATTAAAAGGAAAGGGGATTTTTTTCATACCTTGGTCAGGATAGATGTGATGGCAGTGGTAGCTAGATCATGCCACATCCATAACACGAAAAGAACCCCAGGAGCTTGGGTAGAAAGTGTGAACTCGAGAAAAATCAGTCAGGCTAGTTGGGGTTGTTGGTTCCTTCCTGCCTGGCCTATTCCTTTATAATTAACTCATGGATCGAACATATGAAAAAACAGAAGAGGAGGGGAGGGAGAAACTATTCCAGTTTTACATAACCGCCATCTATTAACTTTTTTACGTAAAAACTCCTTTACCTATAGGGTAAAACTCCTCATGAATCCCTCCAGTACAGCTCCAGGTACCAGAACACTTTACTCTCCTATAAACCACCCACAAGTGGAGGATTTCACACGTTTTATTATATAGTGTTGGAAGTAGGTGATGCTCACAGAGGAGTAGTAGTCTTGGAATCCCTCTTAGGGGGCCGAAGAATCCATGGGACTAGTGATGGTCCACTTGCTCCCCTCCCCAGGTACCCATATTTGATAGGTCCCTGAGGGGAAAATACTACATGCAGTCATAGCCAAAAAGCTGCCTTGTAACAGGAAAGTATGCCAGGCCCCCCTCTCCCTTTTCTCAATTGCTACCTAATATAGCTGCCTGTCTGGCCAGGCACAGCTACTTCTACATTTTTGTTCCTTGTGTAGCAACAGGCACTGTGTGCATTAAGCACTATGCGAAAAGTTAAGAAACCAAGGCCTGAAGGAGCTCTAAGCCCCAGCCCCGGTAATGGAAGTGAGTCCAAATTTTTCACTCCTCCTCCTTACTGGGTTTGATAAGCCCATATTCCACTGCCTTTGCAAGACAGGCAGTCGCTGCCCTGGTGACTGGTCCGGCATCACCCTTGGCAAGCACAGAAAGGATCTCCAACACCTCGCTCTCCATTAGTTTTACTGCGATTTCCCTCGAAGCTTCCACCATGTTCAGCACCACCACGGAACCCCGGTGCTGCAGCTCCACATTAGGACTCAAGAGCAATGCTTGTAGGATCTCTAGCCAATGTGTTGTCTAGGAAAAAGAAAGAAGACCTGGTCATCGATTCACTTTCTCAGAGAGAATGTGTCAGGTTCTTCCGATACAGAAGCGGGTTCTCCTCACTCACACAACGTAGTAGATCTATACCTATTCTCCGGGGACGGATGGCACGAACCTTGCTCTGATTATACCCACGTTGACCATTTGAACACTTAAAAGACTGCTGCCTCACCCCAGTTAACAAAGGAGGAAAGTACTAAGACAGTGAAGACTATTATTGATACAAAGTAAGATGATACTCACCACTTGGGTGATTCGAATACAAAGTGGGGGCAGCAGTGAGGTCAGCATGGCAAGTCCACCTGATGCTGCACGGCGCAGGAGCTCGTCATCTTCTCCACTGTAAAGCACCAGTAACTTCAGTCGGTCATTACCTTCAGCCAGAAACAAATCTTGCACCTAAAATGGGAAAAGTCAGTGAAGAATAATATATTCTTGAGAGAAAAGCCTAGTGTAGTGAAAAGAACTTGCCTTCTTAAAAAATTGTTGCCTTGTATATGCATTTGACATATTTGATAGAATGGAAAGAGTGCTCAAGTTGGAGTCAGAAAACACTAGAGAATTCCAACCCTGCCTGACAGCTAAAATCTATGATATTAGGCTAGTCACTTCACCTGTTTCTTTAGCCATAAAATAAGCATGATAATGCCTGTAGTGCATACCTCAGAGGTACGTTTTCAGTACCAAAGAGACAAGGTATGGAAAAAGCCTTTGGCAAACCTCAAGCTATATAAATTTCAGCTCTTATTATGAGAATATTTATGCCCCTTTCTTCTTACCACCCCCTAAGCATGGAATCTACATCAGTACCCTGCCCCTCCTCCCCAGCCCCTTACCTCCTTGCTCATGGCCATGTTACACATGCACTCAGTGGCTGCCCGGCGGATCATCTCATGCTCCTCAAACATGTAGCCCTCAATCATTGGCACTGCCTTCTCCTTCAGGATCTTCTGCCTGTGGGAGCAAAAGCCAGCAATTTGAAGGTCCCACTACCTACGTTCATCTCTTGCCCTATTCAACTCAGTACTTGCAGGCCAGAGATTTTCCTCAGTGGTAGTGAAAACCTCCATTTTCCAACAAAGGCTCACTATCACCCACTAAAATCCAAAGGGCAGTTGTTCAATTTCCTATTAGCTCTGGCTCATCAATCAAACAGGATTTAAGTAGGCTGGAGAGTAAGAATAAGAGACAGTAGCCCCTGCTTGAAAGAGGAGGGAACTCACTTTGCTGGCTATGAGTTCCAGGGACATAGGTACTTCATCTTACCTAAGCCTCTCACTGATCCCTGCCAGGTTGGTTAAAGCCATTAGTGCTTCAAAGTTCTGAAGCCCTGAACAATTGAGATGCAGTAGGGAGACAAGGGGGCGGACAACTTCATAGACCTGAAACACAAACACTGGCACATTAGAGCTGAAGTACCGTTACACTATTAAAGGCATGACACTCATTCCAACATTGTCCCCCATGCTACTCTCTCTCTACAGATGATCAAAGGCACCATTTTGGTCCCATTTTAAGAAATAGTACCAATACAGAGAAAAATCACTGTCTAGCAATGAAGGAGGAAGAAGTTAAGTAGGGCAGAGAGAGAAGAAAAAACATACCCGTTCTCCAGGAAATGTCATCTCAGGGTTAGAGGTGATGGTGATCTTGGCAAGAGCTTGTGCTGCTTTAGTCTGCCCAATATCTGTGCCCTCCAGAGCTAAGGGCAGTAAGGCCTGAAAAGTAATATGCCACCGCCCCCAAAAAAAGATTTTATCTTTAAATAAAGAACTGAAATTTTAAAAAATTAGGAAAATATCAAAGTTATGTTCTTATGTATTAGTGTAAGTATGCTATAAAATAACAATAGTTTACATTTAAGTGTTTATTTCATTTGGTTTTTGAAACAATACATTATAACATCCTCATTTTAAGATGAGAAAACTGACAGAGAGTAAGTCATTTGCCCAATGTCACACTAAGTGGCAGAAAGGACCTGAACCTAGTTCTGACTCCAAGACCATTGCTCTTTCCTCTACAGAACACTAAATTTTATGAAATAATATATATACCAAATGCAATAATATGCTAGAAGACATTAATGACTCACTTTCAGTAAAGGGATAAATTTAAAATAGTTTCTCCAATAGTCGTGATGGGTTTGCATTAATTTGTTCACACTGTCTTTTAGTACCTCTTATCTTCGCTGGCAGAAATTTTTTAAAGATGCTTAGGTGGGCTTAAGGGTACAATCTTTGAGAAATCTAGCAAAAATTATTAGAGGTTGTATTCTCTCTTGCTGTATGATGTATGTGGAAATGCTAATTTTATTTGGTGTTGACATTCAAAATAATATTAATAAGCTATATATGTATATGATCTATATATGTATACATACAAAAAAATGAAAGCTCACTGTTGAATACGGACTGAAATCTATGCTCTTCAATCAAGACTTTCTTGTTTTGGACCTAAGGCCAAAGCAAAATTCCCAGAACAAGGAGTAAGTACATTGTAATTTTCAGAGTAAATTACATAATCTAACACAGAACAGAACTGAAGTGAGTTTCTGAACACAAAAAAGTAACAATGCAAAATGCTGTAAGAGTCATGAGGTCTTGGGGAAAAAAAAATAATTTGGGCCTCAAGTTTCCTTATTTGTAAACTAAAGGTTAGACATGATTATGTCTAAGAAAATTCATTTTCACTGCTAAAATTTTGGCTCTGTAAGCCTTTGCCTCTGGTATATTAGCATCACTTTTACAGCTAATGATCTTCGTTTAGCAGAAGAAAGTAACCACCAATGGTAGCTTACCTTGCCCCCTCCCTGAGCAACGACACTCCCACGGTCTTCTGCTTCTTCTACCAATGCTAGGAAGACTCTGTGGGTAGAAACCTAATTAGTTATGGCTTGGAGTTCGAGGGGACAAAGTTCTTTCTTGGCCTAAGCACTTGTTCCAGTGCTAGGCAAACAGCTAAATAATTAGTTTCTATAGGGTTTGCCCCAAGCAAGACTTTCTCGTATGAGGAAATGAAGCTTTAACAATTTTGTGTAGTTGCTAGCTAACACCTAACCATCTCTTAGCCCTGAATGGGTCATCTGTCCCTCACCACAGACACCCCCTGGTTCCCGGGTGCACCTGGAGAGCAGCTCTCGGCAAGAATTGGTGAGCACGGGGTTTTCATTCTTCACCATGCATGTGAGAGCTGATACTACACCAGCTGTAAGCAACTTCTTCACTCGTGATCGAACAAAACTTGGTTTATCCTGGGGAAAAATTATAGTTCAACAGAAAACCACAACTAACAAATTGTACATGCAGTACTCCTTCTTACTATCAGCAGAACTAAAGACACTTAAAAAGAAAGGGATTTAGTAAGAATGAATTGTTAAACACTAAATTAACAAAATAAAAAATCTTTCCCAGTTAACCTTTTTTTTGGGGGGGGGGTGAGGCAATCAGGGTTAAGTGACTTGCCCGAAGTCACACAGCTAGTACGTGTCAAGTGTTTGGTCTGAGGCCGGATTTGAACTCAGGTCTTCCTGACTTCAGGGCCGGTGCTCTATCCACTGTGCCACCTAGCTGCCCCTCCAGATAATCTTTAAAAACAGCAAATACTCATTTGTTTAGGATAACTTAACTTTTTGAGGCCTCTATTACCTTATCTATAAGATGATAACTTTGGACCAGATGCTATTATTTCAAGGTCTTTTTCAACTCTAAAATTCTATGCTTTGGGAATCATACTATCTAGAGTTGGGGGAACCATGTCCCTTCTAGCCCAATGTCCCTGTGATTTAAAGAAGTACCCGTCACCCACCTGACCCACCTCTCATTTACCCCTGCTCACCTTAGGATGCTGCTCAGGTACATGTTGTTTGGCATACTTGGCCAACTCCAGCATCTGGGGGTCAGGCTCCTCATGATCATAGCTATTGGTACAGTTCACTAATGTTGAGGCCACAGCAAAGAGTACCGACCTGTCCTCCAACTGCAAAGAACAGAAAAAGGATTCAACTGGCTCTGCCTTTGGAGAAAATCCCTGGGGATGAACCATACTAAATACTGTTTCAAAAAAGACATGTCTCAGACAACACTGGAAAAGGCACAAAAGGTCAGGTACAAGCTTCTACCCTTAGAAATCTGAGTGGTTCATTTCTTCTCCACATATATTCCTTAACCCAAGATTTAACTAGGAAGAATTGGGCCACCCTCTTCTAGTGGCTCTTTTTGCCCAAATACAACATACAACATTTAAGTTATTATTTTCAAAAGCCAAAAATGGTCTCAGGTTTTATAAAGGTAAACAGTAGCTTACCATCCTCATCAATGGTAGTCCAACTTCTAAAACTGCCTGAGTTGTATACAATGGACACCAAAAGTGCACCTCATTCAATGTACAGAGCAGAACTACCTTGAGACTGGGGAGAATGGCTTTTATTTGCTAGGTTCCAAAAACAGCAGCCAAAGCTACTGTGTTAACCTTGCTAGAAAGGTATGATGCAATCCTTCCATTAGTTTCAGTCCAGCTAAGGGAAGGACGTGGGGCAGGGTAAGGGTTGGGGTAATTCCAGGAAGAGAATGAGTAAGTTCTGGTATGGAAGCTTCTTAAAGCTGCCAGGTTGGAACCCCAGGTTACCTTACTGAGCTGGAACATGGCCTTCAGAGCTGCCTCATCTTCCACAAACTCTTCTTTCACATCTGCATCAAAAGTCAAGTAGGCAAGGCCTTCCACTGCCCAGCGCCGGGTGCTTGAATCAATTCCATCATTACACAGCCACCTGGAGGTAGTAGGAAAAGAGACTATCAACAAAATGAGAGCTGGAGAAAGACATCAGTAAGATAAATGAGGAAAACCCAAGCATATCTGGTTTGTGTAAACTAATGCTCTAGAGAGGGTTCACTTGGAGCAAAAGATCTAAATGCATGAAATGGAAAGGTTGAATGGAAGGCTGAAAAAAGGTTAGAGTTAAAAATTTTTTTTTAAAGTAGAAGACTGTTCCTTCTACATTCAAGTCATACTCTTCAACAATGAAAAATAGCTAAAGAAGGTTCCCACCCCATATCCCTAGTGTTTCTTCCCATGAAATCTAGTTAGCTAAGCTGGCCTGGATCGACACTTGGATTCCATAATCATGTCAACTTTTATCATATAATCATATACATATCATATAATCACATCAAACTTACTTTCGACACTGCTTGGCCAGTTTGAGGGTGGAACCTTCTGCAAATTGCTTCATGCTAAAATCTGTACCTCCAGCTGATCCTAGCTTACAGAGCCCCTGGAAGAAAAAGGAAAGCACAAGTTTTGATGGGCTCCGTGGAATTCAGGAAGAGACTGCACCTTTCCCTTATTGTAATCTAGACTTATGAAACTCTTGAGGTGTTTACTGGGATGTTCTTCTACCTATTACATATCCATGGAGATCAAAGAGCCCAAGAAGTTTTACAAAAACTAAGAGGTCTTCAGCTATCACAAGAAACCATCGACACTTTGTGTCATTTATTCTGGCCATGAGTGGGTAGGATATTCATTCAGGTGTTTAGATACTCTATAGGGGGTAAATGAGCTAGCATCTAGTGGAGATGAACATCCTGCTAGCCATTGTAGGTCTCATACCCACAGCCTAAATGGCACTCAATCTTAGTGCTCAAGATACCCACCAACTTTCCCCCCAGAAACTGCCAGCTTTTGGCTGACAGATTTGTGGGGAAAGAAACTCCAAATAAGCTCTAAATAAGAACGTCCTAGGAACCAAATGCCCCACAAGAAACATGGTTAGATTAGTTCTATAATACTTTTTTATAGTTATAGATAGCTTTAGTTACAAAGCACTTTTATGTAAGTAATCTCACTTAATCCTCACAATAACTTTGGGAGAAATAAGACAGGTTTTTTATTATCCTCATTTTACAAATAAAACTGAGGCTCATTGTAAGGTGAAACAACCTGCATGAAGTCACACTAATGGGAGGAATGAGGACCTGAATCCAGACTTTATGACTTTTAGCCCAGAATTCTTTCCATTACACTAATTATTATTAACCTGAGATACATGGACCCCCCCACGGAAACTATGGACAGATTTTTTGGGGGGGGTCTTTATTTTCAATATAACTGGTTTCCTTTGTATTTTCCTATTTTATTTTATGTACTTAAAAATATTATTCTACCTATCACACAAGAAAGTTTAAAAACTCCTACTCAATACTAATGCTGCATATCTATAGTAAAAATATCCAAATGCTAGTGCTGGAGAAACTAACTTTCCTCACAAAACCTGCTCCTGGTGAAGACTTGATTTATCTAAGTCCCAGTTCAAGTTATCACTTCTATCATGAAACTTTCCTGGCTAACCCTAACTTGCACCAATCACTTCCCTCCTTTTTATTGCTGTAAGCCTTCCTGCTCTGCCTCAGGGGCAGCATTCAGCAGTAGAAGAGTTGGAGTCAGAAAACCTGGGTTCAAATCCCAGCTCTGTCACATACTAGTTGTGTTACCATGGACAGGTCACTTCACTTTTCTGAGACTATCCCCTCATGCATAAAATGAGGGGGTTGGAGATGACCTTTAAATGACATTTGGCTTAATTTGGCACTTAGCACACATTACTTTGTAGTGTTATCTTTTTTATGGGTATGTCTCCCCAGCTAGATTGTCAGCCCCTTGAAGGCAAAAACCACATCTCATACTTCACTGTATCCTTAGTGATTGATATACAGTTAAAACATACTTGATTATGAAAGAGAAAATAGAATTCATCAAGACTGTCCCTCCTATTCCCAGGCCCAGGGTCCAGCCTCACCACTAGGGCCCGAATTCGGATGCTGTCTTTTTCACTTCGCTTGTACAGGTCCTTAAGAAGGGAAACACCATTGGCAGTAATAAATGAGGCACGCTTGGCCTTTCCAGCTGCATAGATCAATGCCTCCACAGCTACCAGCTGTTCTGCCTCATTTTCTGAGGCACACAGGGCAATCACACTCTCCATGACACCACTCAGTTCCAGGGCCCGGTTGCCGGCTTCACAAGGGCCCTGCAGGAGGCAGGAGACCGTCTGAATAGCCCGTAGCTTCCCAGCCAGCCCTCGGTCCTCAAACCAGCTCCTGGGAAAAACAGATCCAATGGTCATGCCTACACTAGGGTTCTCATATTTTGTTATCTCTCCCTGGTTAATCTTCCAGGTTACTCCTTCATTATGAGGTTCCCCAGATAACAGGCCACTTGAACAATAGGAGAAAATGGTAATGGGAAAGAACTATATCATTTTGGCTCTAACTGCTGTGGCTTAGTCATCTAAGAATCTAAGTCAGTCAGACTATCCATTTTAGACAAAAAATAAACATTACTTTCTGAAGTCAGGGAAGGAACTTCTCTGACATGAAGTTATGCTGGGATAGGGAATTGAACCTGGGGTTATTTTCTAGACCTTGCTATCCTTTTCTAAAGCTGCTCTACTTGCTGAAAACCCTTTCCTGAAGGTTCTTGCTCTGGGGACTAGGTTTTTTGTTTTGTTTTGCATGACACTGGAAATAGAAGTTGGTGGACATTTTCTTACTTGATGTAACTTTCACAGAGTCGGTGGAAATTTTCCCTCTCTGCGTCACACTTCAGATCATCAAAGAGCTTATTAAGGAGAACGGAGGCACTCATCCGGCTATTCTCTGTCACAGCAATTTCTCCAGGAGGTTCCTGAACTGAACCTCCTACTTCCAGAATCTTTTTTAAACCTGAAAAGACATTTTTACTTAGATACAATTCCTGACTGTATAAGGACAAGGGGAACAGATTTTGATGTAGGAAGCTGGAGAGGAACAGACGATGTTTTCAGGAAGGAATGCTGCACAGGTCTGCGAACACACAGATTGGTAGGAACTGGAGACAAAGTAGTTCTGGCAAAGCCAGCAACAGGGTGAAAAGTCAGCAGTAGGATTTCCATTAATACAACTAAACATGATTATTTAAAGTTCCCATAACCCAGCCACTTTCTACCTTCCTAGTCGTCTTATACTATATTTCCCTCCACACACTCTATGGTCCAGCAATGCTGACTTGAACACAATACTCCATCTCTTATCCCTGTGCCTTGGAACTGGCTGTTCCCTATGCCTGGAATGCTCTCCTTCCTCACCTCTGCCTCTTAGTTTCCCAGGCTTCCTTCAAGACTCAGCTAAAAGTTCACCTTTTCCCAGGTTTTCCCCAGCTACTCAGATTACTTTCCATTTACTCTGCATATATCTTGTGTGTATTTAGTTATTTACATGCTGTCTTCCCCCTCGGCAATTTTGAGAGCTGAGACTGTTTTTTGCTTTTCTTTATATTTCTAGCCCTTAGAGTGCCTGGTACATGGTAAGCTCATAATAAATGCTTGTTGCCTGACAAAATAAAGTACAAAATATTCATAGCGGCACTTAAAATTTAATTATTATTGAAATTTATCACCTTAATTTCTGAATGAAAGGTTGACCCTTCCTTCTCCTCTCCTTTTCTCAGGAAACTAATCTCTTGTAACAAAGAACAAAATAAACCAAAAAAGCAGCTCAGCAAACTAACCAATATATCAACTGAATCTGACAGCATATGCCACATTCTACAACCACTATCATCTCCTAATTTCTGCCAACAAAAGAGGGAGGGACATTTTCCTTCCCTTCTTCATAGACCAGGTGGGTTACTACAATTATACAGTGTTAAGTTTGGGGATCTTTGTTCTTTCCATTTTCATTGTTGTAGTCATTGCATAGCAGCACTTTTTGTGGGAGCAAAGAACTAGAAACAAATTAGACACCCATCAACTGGGGAATGACTAAACAAATTGTACTACATGAATGGGACAGATATTACCGTGCCATAAGAAATGATGAATGTGAAAAATTCAGAGAAGCATAATAAAACATTTTAACTAATATAGAGAACCAGGAAATAAATATACATAATGTAAATGGAAAGAATTTTAAAAAAGAAACTAAAGGCTATGTAATTTTAATGACCAAGTTTGGCCCTAAAGAAGTGAACTAAAAATGTTTCTTCCTTCTTTGCTGAGGTGGGGGCCTATGAGTGTGGTACATTGCACATGCTTATCAGAGTTGCTTAATTTTGTTGAACGGTGCTATTGCCTCTATCCCCTCACTCCCTTTTTAAATTCTTCGTTATAAGGAATGATATATATTTGAAAATGAAGGCAATATAAAAACAAAATATATTGTTACAATTTTTTTATATAAATTCAGGTTACTATTATTACTAATAATAACCAGCTTAAGAAAGAATGTCAGCTGAGCTTACTCAACATAAGTAAAAGGACAGATAACACAGAGTCTCTCAAAGAGTCTCCTCTAAATTTGAATCTCTTACCTTGGTCAATGACCCAAAGAGTGAGGCTATTGTTGGGGTCTCGAAGTGACTTCCGAGGAACCACTTTAATCAGGAGAGTTAGGGCATTATCTCGACCTTGCGCTGAAACACCCACTTCAGTCAGCAATTCCAAAAGGTTACTTATCAATAACTTCAGTTCCCTAGAAGGATCTGCAAAGACAAAACAACGTTTCATGGCAGCCTAGCAGCCAATGTGAATGCTAGGCTTACCAAATAACTTACTGGAGGGGTTAAGGAGAAGGGGAAGAGGGTAGAGAAAGTGAACTAATAGTGTAGAATGTTTGTTGTTTAGATCTGGACAGACCTCCACTTCTGTTAAAGGGCTTTGTCCCTCCCAGAGCACTCTTATTCAATTCTCAAGTTCCCTTGTTGCTTAGACTCCAAAGCAGTGTATTATGTTTAGGACCCATCTATATCTGGACCATCAAGTGGGTTTTTTATATGATCTATAACAATGAAGCACCATGGGAAGGAAACCCAAATAAAAACTGGTTGACTCACCCACAATGATAGCACCTTCTTTCCCTCGGAAACCCTTCTTTACTCCTTCCTTAAGAGCATCGAACATGACCTGCAGTAGGTGGCATGTAGCAAGGGACACTGCCTGGTTCTTGACCCCAAGCATGGCTACTACTCGACGAGTTCCCAGCACACTTAGGGTTGCTACTGTCTGTAGTAGAAAAAACAAGTACTTCAGCTTGGGAATTACCCCTATTAATAGTCCTTATTATGAAAGGTTATGACAGGTCAAGAAACTCTGAAAAAAGTCAGGTCTAAGTGAAAAACAAAGTAGGAGAGTTGGTCTGAGTGTAATTCTACCAAAGTAATATCAAGATTATCCTGTAGCTACAGTTTCTAAAAGAAAACATTTCAGGGCAGTTCCATAATGGTTCACTGCTACTCTACTCCATGTAGGCTTCCCTGGTTCCAAAGCATCTGGTTCAGTTTAGTTCTCCCCAGGAATGTTATGCAACAACCTAGCAAAAACTATTCAGATGAATGCCAGGCCAAAAAATGCCTAGTTTCTTTCTTACCTCAATCACCAAAATTCCAAAATAGCACTAGAGATCTGGATTTAGATCATGAAAAATCTTTCCAGTCCCAAGAGGTCTACTTTGGTGCTGGATGAGCCTACAGAAGTTGAAATGAAGGCAGGGCAAGTTCCTGTAACTCCCAGCCTAGAATGGACTTGAAGCTGAGATAAGGGAACAGAGCTCAAGCTTGACTAATAGCTTTTCTAGGGAACACATCAACTTACCTCCATTCTCAGTGCCATCTGAATATTCAAGAGAGCTGTTTGATTAAGTTAGCTTAGTCCTGCAGTTTTCAAAAATCTCTCCATACTTACCCGTGACTGGTGCTCAGAGCATATTCCAACCAAAGTTCTCAGAGCTGCCAACATCAGGTCTGTCTCTCCTGTGTCTAGAAGGCGTTGTAACAGCTGAACCCCATTACTCTGGAAGATCCTCTCAGCCCCAGCATCTTCTCGTGCTAGTACAACAAGATTCTGAGAAGCCTATAGCAATGGAAAGAGAAAAAGTGTTCAAAATTTAGTCAAGGGATTCAACCAGCCTATAAATAACTATACACCAGAAGTAGATTGTGTAACACAAAGTACTGGACTAGGAGTTGGGAGACCTAGGTTGTAGTCTCTATTGACATCAAACTCTACAGACCAACCAGGAGGTTACATCCTCCCTTGAAGGAAGGCAAGGATATTAACAAAAAGATGCCTTCTTGGTAGCCCCCCCCATACCTACTTCCTGAAATCTCCAGCCTTTCCAACGTAGCTCTTACTCTCTATGTATCTCTTATCTCTACCTATACCTGACAATTACCTGTTGTGCCCCCTTTTGCATCAGGTGACTGAGGATGAAAGCAGCTGTAGATCCAAAAGATACTCAAACCAAGAGCTCAGTAATAATCTTTGTCCTCAACTCCACTGTGATAAACCAGATCATAAAGAGACATGGAGCAGTGAAGCAATTTACCTAGACCCAGACACTGAAGAGGATAGACACCAAGAAGTAAAAGCTCCTCTAGAGCTAAGGCTACCAGTTATCTAAATGTCTTAAGCAGCAACATCCAGATGTCAAAAATATCCAGGGCAAACTAGTATGAAAAGAGCACTAGAAATGTTTTACCCCAATATTGATTAAACCAGGTCTATACCTTCTGTTTTTTTTTCAGTGCCTTTCTCTTCTGGATCCAGTAAAATCTGGAACATCTGATCCACTTTAGCATCTGTTGAAGACATGTACCGAACCTGGGAAAACCAAAAAGGCACACAGAAAATCACTGTTTCAGAGTTCTTGGATGAAGGCAACAGATACTTCCCCTATTTATTCCCCCAATCTAGTATCCTTCAAGCTCTGCCTTTAAGCAGCAGATATAGGTTGCCATTGCCTACTTAAGCATCTCCAGCCCTAGGAATTAACAGCCAGGTTAAACTGGTTCTTTAGGCAAGAAAATGTTTGCCTAACAGACCCTCTCAGACATTAAAGGCTCATTTACCTTATAAGCCACACATCCAACTAAACCAGTAGCAACTTGTATTGATGCTGAAGTAGGGTGTTATTAACAGGAAGATTATTGTTTAGTTCTCTAGCAACTACACTCATGTATGGCAAAGTCTAATAGTAGTAGAATCATTACCTACAGTATATATTTATAAAGGGTGCCAAAAGAAGTCCTATAACCTGGACCTCTGAAAAAAAGAGATGAGTATAGGTGTAGATATATTACTACAAATAACCCCTTAACTTTGATCATTTATTTTGTCTTGTTTTTCAATTGGCATCTATGAGAGTACCTCTGGTACTAGGGTACTCCCCTATTATGGTCTTCCTTCTACCATGATCTTTGCATTGGAAATGAAAGAATAAAAACAGCATCAAGGAGATGATAATCAAGATTAAGCCAGAAGACAGTAAGAGATCACCCAGTTGCCTTTGAGGAATTCAAGTCATCTAATCTGGATGAACTACCCACTTGGGTAGTGAAAAATGTGATAACTAAGCCATTGTCAGTACTATATTTGACAAGATCATGGAAAATGGGAGAAATACCACAGGTCTAGAGAAGGGAGGATAAAAGGTTTGATAAGCCATGGGCTAATGAGCTCAACTTTTAATGCTGGGGAAATTCTGGAACAGATCATTAATAAGATGATTAGTGAATGTCTAACACAGAAAGCAGTGATTACAATGCAATGAGCATAGCTTCATCAAGGACAAGTCATACTGGACCAACCTTATTTCCTTTTAACAGGGTTACTAAACTGGCAGATCAAAGGAAGGCTACAGATACAATTTATCTAGATTTCAGCAAGTATATCATAAGTATTCCATACTGTTCTTGTGGAAAAAATGGAGAACTGTGGTTTAGCTGGTAATATAATTAGATCTAGAAGTGTTGGAGAAGCAGTATGGCATAGTGGATAAAGAGCTGGTCTTGAAAACAGGAAGATCCAAGTTCATGACTTACCTCTGAAATATACTGGCTGTATGACCCTGGGCAAGTCACAACCTCTCAGTGTTCTAGGCCACTCTCTGAGACTGTAAGTTGCAGAGAAGGTGGTGACTGGTATTAGTAGACAGAGTTCCCTATATCAATAAAATCACAGGTCCAGTCCCTACCCTATTCAGAATGCAAAAAGTTACCTTTAATGATTTGATGTCAGCTTGACAGGAAGTTTTCAGTGGAGAGCCCAGAGACTATGTGTATGATCCTGTTCTAGTTAATATTTTTATCAATGTCTTGGCTAAAGGTATAGACAGCATGTTCATCAAATTTACATATGACACAAAGTTGGCTGGGATAATTAACAGACTGGATGACAAATTCAGGATCCAAAGAGATGTACAGCATTGGGCTGAATCTAATAAGATGTAATTCAATGAAGGTGAATGTAAATTCTTACAACTTCACAAGTACAATATGGGGAGGAATGGTTAGACAGTAGCTTGTATGAAAAATACAGGGGAGATTTGATGCAATGGAAGCTCAAAATAAGTCAGCAGTGTAATGTGGCAGCCTCCAAATTTCATGTGAGCTTAGGTAACATTAAGTGAGGTATAGCTTTCCAGAATAAGGAGGCAAGAATCTCTCTGTACTCTGAACTAGTCAAACCATAAAATGTGGAGTACTGTGTTCAGCTATAGCTACAACAGTTTAAAATGAATATTGATAAACTAGAGAGTATCAGTCCAGAAAAGGGCAATAAGGAAGATGAAAGGCTTTCAATCTATGCTATAGGAAGGAATTAGGGGGACAATTCTCTTAAAGAGAAAATTTGAGGTGGGGGAGACAGACATGATAGCTGTCTTCAACTATCTGAAGGGCTGTCAAATGGAAGAGAGATTGGATTTCTTCTGACGGCAGAATGAGGAGCAACAGACGAAAAATGCAAAAAGAGGTAAATTTATACTTGATGGGAAAAAACTTCCTAAAAATCAGACCCGTCCAAAAGTGGAAAGTCCATTTGTCAGATATGTTACAGATGGAATTCTTTTCACGTATGGCTAGACTAAATGGATGCTGAAGTTCCTTCTCACTATAAAATTCTATTATTCTGTCACTCTAATAATCAAGAATTCACTGAACAATTATGGAACATCAAATATGTGGAAGGCACTGCATTTGGTACTGCAAGGCCTATAAAACTATACAAGAGACAGTTTCTGCTCTCTTGCAGTTTGCAGTCTAAGAGAGGATATAAGATGAGTATATAAATAATTATGACGCAATACCTTTTCATATTTAAAAATTCAGAACTACCTTGGTGACTCATATTCTGTTTCTGGTTCACTCTGACCCCCAGGTCCTTTCCTGCCACACTTCATTTCCAGCCATTTTCCCTTCTATATTCATTTACATACCTTCTCTTGAATGTGGCCCCCTAGACTCCGGAGGGCCTCCTGGAAGACTTTGTTCCTGGGTTCCAGGCTCACACACCTCTGCAGGTCAAGGATGGCCTGATCAAGGCGGCCCAGTTTCTCTAGTGCTTGGCTCCGTCGAAAAAGCGCTTTCACATCCCCACCATCAGTTGCAATGGCTGAGCACAAATAGGAGCTGTGTCAGCACTCATGAGGCCACCATCTCCAGAGAAGAGCATCAAGGAAAGATCTCAAGGGCTAGAAGTAGAAGGGGACTGATGCAGGGCTTGGCACTTCAGCATCAGAAAAGGTGAGGCAGCTGCAGAAAAGGAAATGCCCCAAAGTGGGAAAGACAGAAGACAGGTGTGGTCCTAGGAAAGGAGAAAACCTTGTGACCAGCACTGTGCCCCAGCAGATAAAATTAATCTCTTTCCTAAGAAAAATTCTACAACCTGATAGTAAAGACCAATTTCTCCTACCTTTGGATGCATCAGCTTCAGCTTTAGAATAATCTTCCTATGGAAGAGAAAAAAATAATGAGATTGCTAATTTCAATTTCTAAGGAAAAAAAAACCTCTTGGGTGTTGGAGGTATAGTGGAAGGGATAGCCAGAGGTAACTCTGTCTTATCTTTGACTAGACAACTATTAGAGTGTTATCTACAATAGGAGCAAATTTCTAAGCCTAAATTTCTGGGAATGGACTTGACTGGACTCTGGAGATGGGCAAACAGCCTCTCTAGGCAAGCACTTAAAATCTGAGGGTGAGACTTTCAAACCCAAAGTCAGAAGTAGCTTGGTGTAGTAGAAAAATCATAGAATGGCAGCCAAGAGCAGCTGAATTTTACTTTCAGCTCTGTCACTAATCGGCTCTGGGATCTTGGTCAGATTTTTTTCACTTCTCTGGGCCTTAGTTTCCTCATCTTTAAAATGAAAAGACTGGACTGCATGCTCTACAAAAGACCCTACTAGCTCTAGGATTTTACTAGTTCGATTCACAAATTCATTTTTTCTTCCTGGAGATTCAGAGGTGGCAACCCCCTCCCTCAACGACTGCCAACCTATGTAGTCCAACTAGGATCACATAATTTAGAGCTAGAAGGGACTTTAAAGATCATCCAGCCCAACTAAATCCAAAGTAGTCAAGAAGCTTCTTTCTTTCTTTCGGCAATTGGGGTTAAGTGACTTGCCCAGGGTCACACAGCTAGTGTCAACTGTTTCGTCTGAGGCTGAATTTGAACTCAGGTCCTCCTGACTTCAGGGCCGGTGCTCTATTCACCGCGCCTCCTAGCTGCCCCCGAAGGAGCTTCTTTCAAGTCTCTGCGGCAAGAAGCTTTTCTGGTTCTCTTCAATCTTAACGCCTTCCTCTTATGATTGTTTCTAATTTATCCGATGGGTATCTTGTTGGTTCTGAGCTGTCTGCGTTTTGCTTACCCCATAAGAAAGTGGGCTCCTCGAGAGCTAGAGCTGGTTTTCCCCCCTTGGCCTTTCTTTGCATCCTCCAGAGCGCTCAGCACAGTGCCTGGCACATAGCAGGCGTTGAAAGTCCTGACTTGACCCGAGTTCCCAGTCAGTCCCCGAGGCCCTGAAGAAGCCCTCTGGCTGGAAGCCCCAGAGTCGGGCGGGTCACTTACCAGCTTGAGGTGGCAGGCGGCCCGGTTCCGATGCAGCACGGCCTGCTCCTGGGGGGTGGCTGCGAGGCTCAGGGCCGTGGTGTAGGAGGACAGGGCTCCCACGTAGTCCCCGCCCTTGAAGAGCTCATTGCCTTCCTCCCGCAGCTGCGCAGCCGGGCTCACCTGGGGAAGACGAGGCGGCTGGGCAGCCGGGGGGCGCGGGCCGTGGGCAGGAGGCCCGGGAGGAGGAAGGGACGGCTGGGCGATCATGGCCAGGACGGCTGAGTTAGATGGGGGAGCTGCTCGGCGAAGCCGGGGGAACCCGAGGGCCCTCCACTCACCTCAGTGCCTTCCATCGCGCCGCGCCGCTCCGCCCACACAGCGCGAAGGTGTGGACGGCAGCCCGAATCTGTCAGCAACCCTCGCCACACCACGCCCCGCCTCTTCGCACGCAGGGGGCGTGCGCGCTCCTCTAGGTGCAGAGCGCGCACGTACAGCCCGTCTTGGCCCCCGTCCCGCTCGGCCCACACAGCGCGCAGGCGCCGGAAGCCACGCCTGTCGGGATTCCTCGCCTCGCCCCTCCTCTCTCCGCACACAGGGGAGCGCACGTATGGTCCTCTCGGTGCGACTCCGCCCGGCACACACTGCGCGCAGGAGGCCGCGTCGATCAGAAATCGTCGCTCCGCCTCTCCCCTCCCTTAGGACGCGGAGCGCGCATGTCGCCCGGCTCGGTCCAGCGGCATATGGAGCCGGCGCTGCCGAGCCCCGCGGCGAGTCTCCTCCTCCACCTCTTCCCTCCCGAGTTCTCTAGGCCGTCTCTGATGCTTGGCGCGGCCGGAAGTCTGCAGCTGGCGGCTTCGGACCCGGTGCCAGCAGAAGTGCAGGAGGTCCGTGGTCATGAGCGCCACGAGGAGCAGGCTGTACAGGCCCAGCGCCACGAGCGGGCCTGGGCCCCTGCAGGAAGCGGGGACAGAGGAACAGGGGAGTCGTGAGCGCTAGCGCGGCTTCTCGGCTGGCCTCGCCCCTCCTTGCGCTGGGACGTGGCCCGTGAGGGCCGCCGTAGCGTGACTCGGCTTCCCTAGGCGTTCCCTTGCACTCTGAGTGAGGCAAGGGGCAGTGTTAGACCCATTTTGCAGATGAGGGACGGGTTAAGTGACCGGCCCCTTTGGTCATACACCTGATAAATGGCCGAAATGGGGCTCCAACCCGGGTCTAAATGATTTTTAAGTCCAGTACACTGTGATTGCTCATCTTTAAAATGAAGGTATTAGGACTAAATGGTCTCTAAGATGCCCGCAGCCTGTGTTTCTAAGGAGGGCTTGGCTGATTCACTCCTGCTGGGAGGAGTGTTTTTTTCTCTCCAAAGCTTTCCTATTACTAACGTCATTGGCAAGGTTTTCATTTCCATATTAGGTTAGGTTTTTCTCTTCTGAAGCTCAGAGTTGCTAAAGAACCATGGGATCTTAGATTTGATGTGTCAGATCTCTGGTAGTGATGAAAAATTGCACCAATTTTTTTTCACTGCTACAAACTCCAGGACTTCTAGGAATACCTCCTCTTCCGTCCCAAGAACAGGAGTCCGTGGAAAAGGCTTGACCCAAATAAACTTCATCTCAAGGGAAATGACCTTGGGATTTAGCACAATAGGTGAGAATTGGCCTTAGGTGCAGAGGTTATAGAATTCTAATAAACATGAATGGAGCCGTGGGACAATAGGCTGGAAGTCAGGAAATGTACCTCCCTCAGTCACTATTTTTGTGACCTTGGGCAAGTTCAGTTTTGGCAGTAAAGAAGAGATCTCACCCCCCCTTACCTCCAGCTGGGGTTGCTTGACTACTCACTAGCTTAGTTAGAATGGGAATTAACAACTATTCCTTCCAGTGAAATGGAGGACCACTAGGCCTTACTCTTTTCCCATTCCAATGCATCCTAATGTCCTTTCCTCCAGACACTGTTATCTGACTTGATTTTCCAATCTATCCTGCTGCTGAATCTTTGACTTCCAGGTTTTTCAATCTGTCCTGCTGGTCAACGGTGGTTTTGTGTTGTCTCCCACAATTAAATACGAGTTTCTTAAGAGCAAGGATTGTCTTTTTCTTGTTATATCCCTAGCATTTAGCAAGATGACTGGCAAATAATAAGCACTTAATAGATGCTTTTTCATTCATTCTTTTTCTGCTTCCCCTCCCCCCCAAAGGGCAGGAACTGAGAACAATACATATAAGCTGCTTAGAGACATATTTAGGTTCTATGTAAGGAAAAACTTCTTAACAGTTATCTGAAAGTAGAATGGACAGTCCTAGAAGCTCGTGGGTTTACCTCACTATAGATTTTCAGAGGGTGGATCATAACTTGTGGGTAATGTTGTAGAGAGGTGCTTGTTCAGGAACAGGTTGGACCAGATGGCCTTTGAGGTCCTTTCCAACTGGTGTAGAAGATGGGCCCTTAACTTAGGAAAAGGGTCCCTAAGAAGCTGATTCAGTGCTAGTGCTATATGACCATGGATAATACTATAACAAGCTGGCTCCCTAGGCTGACTTTGTAGGTGGCTTACCTTAAGATGGGTGGAGGTGGCAATGCTGACAAATTGACCTGGTTCAGTGCCTCAAACTCTGCCTGGGTACAACAGGAACCTCCAGAGGCTTGGAGGTGGCAGCAGTAGCCTTCCCCTGGGTGGTCAGAGAGCCGAGGACAGAAGAAACCTGGATAATAATGCCCACTCTCGTCCCGGGAAGCCTGGCACAGGTGTGGATAATGGATCAGAGCTGTAGGGAATGAGAGATGCATAGTTTCAGGGTAGTAAGTAACCATGTATAGAAGAGCATTCTCAGAAAAACATAGGTGCCCTGCTTTCTTTTCAAACTTTAGGCTAGTGTTGTTTAATAAGGGGGAGAGATACCAAGAAGAAAATTGTACCTGAGGAAGAGGTCCAGTAGGCAAGGCCCACCTGGGAGTTGTATAGTAGCAGCCCAAGGGACAGAAGTGAAGAAGTCAGCCTCATGGTTTCAGAGCTCATAAGTATGCAATTTTATGTTAACTCAAGTACTATACATGCCATTGTTCTTAGTTGATCCTTTAACCAGGCCCACAGGCAGAAAGTCTAAAAACAAACAAAAAAGACCTAAAGCACTATAGGTCCTTAGGTCTCACCAGGAAGGATAGAAGACTCCACATTTGCTGCCTAATATTCCTGATAGTGGAAGATTTTGTGGCAGTGGTTCAAACTGCTCAGAGTTATCTAGGCTAAAAGGAACAATACCTGAGAAAGACAAGGCAGAATAAAATGGAAGTTGAGAGATCAGCTGATAGCTGGCCGACATGTAAAATAGACCACCGTTCTTTTCAGTCCTACTCCGGTGCTTCAGTGTGCCATTTAAGGTGACCCTGGGCTTTTGGAAGGCTATGCCAATGGAGTAGATTCTGGCAGATCCCACCATACTGGAAAGATTAAATAGGGAAGGGACCAGCAATGAATTTTATCTATTGGAGAAACAGAGTAGCTAAATTCAAAAAGGCTCATTACCAAAGACTTGGCTACTAGGTGCTGAATTTTCATAGGAGCTCCTAAAAATATAAGTAGAGAGAGGTTTTAATCTACTTTGGTGGATAGAGTATCTCTCCCAGTGAAATCAGATGCTGGAAATATATTTCCTCAGAATTTGTTTTCCTTGACTGTGTATTTGTTACAGGAGTTTTTTTTTTTTTAAATATTAGGGGTAGGAAAAGGTGGGAGGGATAAAAAATAAATGCTTATAAATAAAAAAAGAAGTTTGAAAATATACATGTGCATACACATCATATGAATGTGTATTCCCTCACCACATTTCCGTAGCATCAAGTTGGCCCTTGACTGAAGGGAGACTCCCAGGGAGCTCTGACCATTACACTGAAAATCCCAGGAACCTCAGCAGCATGCTTTGTAGGCTCGGAGGAACTCTGCTTTGCAGCACTTTAAGTGTTTTTCCTCAGCTGCAGGAATGGATTTAGGATTACTGGTTTCCTAGACTTTAGCATTAAAACATTGCAAAAACATTGCAAGTTAAATATTCTTTCATTATCCCTTCCATGAAACCATAGTAGACTCACCTTCTAAACCCCCAAAAGAGAGCTCTTATATTGTCACAAATTCTAACTTAAGATCTAAGCGAAAGTTCATCAGTGGTCTCTCGATTTCTCTTACCTCTGATTCACAGGTTTAAGGTCCAGATTGAAAACTGATGTATTTTTAAGACGTGGCCAGCCACCATTTTCTGAGATCTTATTCTGATAAGCTATACTCTGACAACATCATCCTCTCAGTGTAGCAGTAGATGCTCTGATTAGCCCCTGGGGCATAGGACAAGTGTGCAGGGTTTGGGGAAAGAACCCATGTGACAGAAGAAAGCTGTAGGAGTTTAAACCAGTATCCCTAAAGTCTAATCCAGGCACTAGACAAGAGGAAAGAGAAGATTCTACAGAAATATCCCCAAACCAAACCAAATCAAAGATAATTATTAGGGTTCCTTGTAGTAGCCCTAATTGGTGCTTAGACCCTCAGCAACTTTCTTATTAATGAGTTCTTGTAGGTCCAAGGGTTAGGATTTGGTCCCCATAGCAACCAGGCCTAAACCTGTTGGGAGAAGTGTTCAAAAGCACCTCAGGGGTTTTCTGGAACTTGGTAGATTGAGAGTCTCTTACCCCCAGTCAATTCTCCTGAGATAAAAAGAAGGCTACCTATGACCAAGTACAACTTTTGGTACACCTGGGGCTTGGAAAACTCCCACCCAGCTGAGTCTATCTTTACTTAGAGAGGGATAATTGCTTTCCATTGGCCACATTCCACTTTGCTTCTAAGGTAAATTAGAAATTTTCAACTTCAGTCTTCTGCCAACCTTCTTATCTCAGACCTGTGTTGAGTCTGGTAATAATATCAAAGTCAAATGTTTAGTCTGCAACCAATACCTACAGATAATTAAGGACTATAGTAATAATTGTTACTGTCCAGTAGTTACATAAAAACACTAAAAACAATATTTAGTTTTTTCTTGTCACAACTGTGCATTTAGAGATTTGGTGATGCAAGTCTTGATTTATAATTGATTCTCTGTATTATAAGAAAATGATCCATTTTATAGTAGTAATATATTACAGTAGCGATATAGTAGTAATGTCAGCTACCAGCTGATCTCTCAATCAGCTGATCTTCCATTTTTATTCTATCTTTTTTTTCCCAAGTATTATTCCTTTTAACCTAGATAACTCTGGGCAGTTTGCCACAATGGAATCATTACATGAATTTATTTTTTCTTGTTATTTTTTAATCCTAAACTTAGCAAATATCACATAAAATGACCACTTCTGTGTAGTTGTTGTTTGTCCTTCCTTCTGGAAGAGGACCATAGCATCAGGAAGGGGATGTCATGATTTGCAAGTGAATTGGATTTAATGAGGCAGGAGTGTACAAAATCACTAGCCTCACTCTCTCCTTCATAGACTGTAGAACTGAGGGCTGTACGTGAAATTGTAAATATTGTATATGGCTTGTTTTTCTTTTTAAGTATATAATAAATTTGACGTGTTACTTTCAAAGATGTCCTGTTTGTGATTCATCTGGCTTTCTGTACTTTTTGAAAACATAATTCAATGATTCCTTCCCTCTTAACCTCTTTCCTTCTTTCCTTCCTTCCTCCCTACTTCCCTCTAGCTTTCCTCTCACTTCCCCCTCTTCTTCCATATTGAAAAAAAAGAACAATAAAATATTTGTAACAAATATTCATAATAAAAACAAATTACATTTTGTCTGAAAACATCTCATTCTGCAACTTGACTCCATCATATTTCTGTCGGGAAAAATATGTTTAATCTTTCGTCCTCTAAAATTATGTTTGGGCTTTGCAATGATTAGTCAATAAGTCTTTCAAAGTTGTTTGTATTTACAATGTTATTGTGTACATAACCCTGGCAAAGCTGGGACATTTTGCTGAAATTGTGCTAATTGAAAGAGAATGCTAATGCTAAGGAGCAGACCTGTATGAGGATGAGAGGTAGAGTTGGTCCTGGAGCTTTTGGAGAGGAGACATTTGTAGAGAGTATGAACATATTGGCAGACATTTTTTGGGACTGATGAAAGAGGAAGAGAGATGGGAGAGGGAGGGGAGAGAGAGACAGACAGAGAGAGAGAGAGGAGAAACTTTGGAAGCTGTAGATTGGGGGAATATGGCTCTTCAACAAATGTCTGATTTTCAGCTTGCCCCTTTACCCTGGAGAACTGGGGAATTTTCCTTTGGGTGAGATCTAGCCTTTTCTTGGTTTGAGGTAAGATATCTCATTCCTAGCAAGAGAGTTCATTTACTCTTCTGTATATTCTGATATATTCTAATTTGTATAATATCTTCAATTTCTGTTTGCTGTGTGATTTGATAAATAGTTTTATTTGATATTTGCTATTTATGATAGTCTTTTGTGTAACCACCATGTTGTGGAAAAGGGCCAAGCCAGCAGGTAAAAAGCTTGGAATAATCTTTCCCTTTTCTTTTTTTTCTTTTTTCTTTTTTTTTTTTATGAGGCAGTTGGGGTTAAGTGACTTGCCCAGGGTCACACAGCTAGTAAGTGTTAAGTGTCTGAGGCCAGATTTGAACCCATGTCCTTCTGACCCCAGGGCTGGTGCTCTATCCCCTGTGCAATTTTTCCCCTTTAAACTAAGACATGAGCAACTCCGGAAGTGACTTTATGTTTTGAACCTAAAAATCTTGCCCCTAGACCAGCAATATTTAGGTGGACAGATATATTCTAATCTGGTACTCATCTCAGAGACTGGAGAGAGCCCAGTCTCATCATCCTACTGCCTTCAAAGAAGGAATTGCAATCTTCCTTGGAGAGGACCCATAATAAAGAATGTTACCTACCTCCTGGCATTCTCCTGCTGCAGGGATTCTCAATGTTGCAGTGTCAGTGATGTTGATTAAACATACCAACAGATTATTCTGTTGCAGAAAATATAATAATGATAACCCTGAAATGCTGGCTAATTAGGTTCTGGTAGTACTACTAATTGGATTAATTTACTGGTCAGTATGATGCAACTGCTCCTATGTGTAAAAAAAATAGGGCAGCTGAGGGTTTCAGAAGGGCCCTACTCAAAATCATTATGATAATCAGATCAACTTGATTCAAAATAGGAGGCAAGGAGCACCTTATTATGGTGCCTTGCTTAGTACCACAAGAAGGCAAAATAAAACAGAGCAAGGCAGAAATAATAATATCCCAGTTACTAGAAACGATTCAGTGCAGTTGGTACTGACCACAAAAATGGACAAACCACAAGAAGATATGAAATAAACAGAGACATGAATGCTTTCATTAAGCATCAGTACTACATTACAAAATTGGACAGATTTTTACCAGTTTTAGGCAAAAGGTTTCTCTTTTTTTTTTTTGTTTTGGCAATGGGGGTTAAGTGACTTGCCCAGTGTCACACAGCTAGTAAGTGTTACGTGTCTGAGGTCGAATTTGAACTCAGGTCCTCCTGAATTCAGGGCTGGTGTTCTATCCACTGCACCACCTAGCAGCCCCCTTGGGAAAAGATTCCTATTGCTTTCTGTCATTAGCACCCTTAGCTATATCACATGACAACAAACATCTGACTAGTGCAGGGAAATAGTAGGAAATAACTTCATCCCTGAGTCTAGATTAGATGAAATCAAGGATTTACCAAAACTGAAGAGGAAGAAGTTGAAGTACATAATGTCACTGAAAACCTTCATTTAATATATAGTCCAGAAATTTTATTTAGAAATTAAATGGTTGACAGAAACAATATTGGTATCTCAAATGGTTTTGAAAGGAGATCAGATCATTAGGACACTCCCGTGGAGACCTTATAGGATCACAGATTTAGAACTAGAAGGAAACTGAGGTACAGAGAATTAAGGAAAGAATGAACAATATTTGTTGGGTAAACAAAGTTTGTCCAAAGTGTACCTCCTCTTTCAATGTTGACTTCAATTCCACAAATTCAGCAACAGAACTGTGCTAGGAAGTAAAATACAAGGTCCCTTTCCCTTACAGGCCTTGCAATAAAGTGCAGGTATAAGAAGCATCATACAGTAAGGACAATACACCATAATATAAAAGCACTTTAGAGGTGGAAAATAAAGTGCTGTTTGAAGTCAGGGTGGAAATGATAATTACCCATAGGAGTTGAGAGGTAAAGATCCTTAAAAGGCATATGAGTTCTGTAGGAATTTCACAATTGAAGAGAAGACAGTTTGAGCAAAGCCACTGACTTGTGGAGCGTTGGGTGTATTTAGCAAATGAATTAGTCCATCTTGGCTCTAGTGTAGAAGGAAGCACAGTAAGGAATATAGTATGAGATTTTGTGGGAAAGGTAGAATGAAGGGCCTTGAATCCAGGCAAAAGAATTTAGAATTGTATTTGGTGGACAATAAGGAGCCATGGAAGCTTTTAGAGGAAAAGAAAGGCAGGGCCAGATCTGTGCCAAAGGAAACTTGCTTTAGCAGTGGTATGAAGGCTGTATTGGAGGAGGAATAGAAGCAGTTGGAAAAGGGGCGGCTAGGTGGCGCAGTGGATAGAGCACCGGCGCTGAAGTTAGGAGGACTGAGCTCAAATCCATCTCAGACCAAACACTTGACACTTACTAGCTGTGTGGCCCTGGGCATGTCACTTAACCCCAATTGCCTGGGGGGAAAAAAAAACCTCGGAAGTAGGACATTGCAGTAGACCGCGGTAAAAGGCCTGAGTGCACTTCGTGGAGGAGCGCCTCTGGGATGGAGAACCTCCCTTTTTCCAAAGGGTGCATTGCATGACCTTTTTTTGAGGGGTTAAAAAGTCTGAACATTGGTGGGGTTAGCTATTTGGAGAGGGGGAGAAAGTAAATTTCACGCACAGCTCGTGATGAAATTTGTTGTCTAATTTCCCTGGTCCATAGCACTTCGTTCTTGGGACACCGCCCCCTTCCCCACCCGCACAAGTTTCATTCTCCAATCCCTCCGCAGGGCTCCTTCATATCACTCCAAGCCTTCGTCCGCGCCACTTTTCCCAGGCTCAAGTGCAGGGGAGGCGGGCTTCCTGAGCACGGGGAGAAGCATCATTACAGCCGTCGACCAATTGCAGCGCGCATCCTCCCAGCGGTTCTGATTGAAATTTGCGCCCGCGGAGTTTTTCCAAGACTTTGCCGGGAGTCTGAGCAAGTGTGAGGACCAGGCGGGTGAGGGCTGAGCTTGCCGCGTCTGTCCCGGATCGGACCTGCCTGCAACCACGGCCTCCACCGGGACCAAGCCCATCTAAGAAAGGTGGAGGCTCGGTCCTGCAGCCATGAGGTGCGGGCTTGCGGAGGGAACAGACGGCTCAGAGACCCCTGGGCGCTCGGACCTTGTGCTGGCCAGGGCCAGGGGCAGGGCCAGGGGTAGGGGGCGGCTTGTTCTGCAGGGGGGTTATTCGCCCCTTCCCTTGGAGGTTGCACCTGCGTCTTTTGGACCCGGCTGTGCCCTTCTTCCCCGCCCCCCAGTTATTAATATTAATTTTAAGCAAGCATTCAGCAGATATTTGTTTAGCGGTTGCTACGTGCAGAACACTGTTCTGTGCGCCTAGGAAAATGCAAACTTTAGAGGCAGCGTGGAAAAAATGGTTGACTTGGAGTCGGGAACATGTGGTAAGAATCCCGTGTTTGGTTATCTGGGTCACTTAACCAGGTAAATGACTTAACTTTTCAGAGTTTTTCTGTTTCCTTATCTATAAAACGGGAATACCATCTATAATACCTAACCCAGTTGTGAGGCTGGAGTGATATAGATAATGCATGCAAAGCCTTTTTCAGAAGTTAGTGTCCTTTGTAAATAGCACTTCACCTCCAGGCTGAGGTTAGCGCATGAGCAGGTTGGAGCTTTGGATCTTGAAGGAATGCATGAAGGAACATTTAAGCGCTTAACATAAACCGTGCTAAGCAGTAGAGATACAAAAGCAAGATACAGCCCTTGCCCTCAAGGAACTTATATTCTAATAAGGCTGGAGGATTACTAGGGAATTACTAGGGGAGCAGTGTCAGGGAAGTCAGGAGGATCCTATGTGGAGGCCTAGAGCCATTTTTTAGACATTTTTTTCCGGAAATGGTAGATTGATTGGATTATTCTTTCTTGAGCCAGAGGTGGAAAGCAGGGTTTGGCTGGTGGGTTGATTTGATTCAAGAGGGGGAAAGCATAGGCTTGGTAGGAAGATAGCTGGGGAATAGCCCTTTGTGTGAGTGTGCTGGGGGTGGTGTAGTATGTGTAGAGCAGATTAGAAATGGTTAAGATTCGTTCACCAGTCAGAAACTAAAATTCCCACGGGTGAGATGGAGGCTGAAGTGTAGGTGTGAGTCAGGAAGATAATGGAAGAACTTAACCAGCAACTAACACTTTAACATTTCTTAGGTACCAGCTTTTGAGGCTAAAAGAAACAAAAGGAATAGTCTCGGCCCACAAGGGGTTATGCACTTCTGGGCCTCTGCAATACTTATAAATTGCAGTGGTGTGGGAAGCAGTTTGGACTTGGAATTTAGAGAGCTGTGGGTTCAAATCCAGTGCTTAGCTCAGTGCCTGACATACAGTAGGTACTTAATAAATGTTTATTGATTGAAATCCTACCCAACTGCATGATGTGGTCAAGTAGTAAACTGACCCAAGCCTCAGTTTTCTTCAGAGGATCATAGATTTATATCTGAAAGGAATTGTAGAGGTCTTCCTTCTGTGAAATGAAGCTAACCCCCAAGTACTGTAGTTACTCCTTCACAGGGTTGTGAGGTCAAGTGAAATAGTATATGTAGATCAAAAGCTAGAAAACCCATTAGCCTTTATCTTTATCTTTGGTGTCCCAGTTGTGGAAGCCACATACAACATAGGGCAAGCAGCCACAGATCTTTTAGCATGAGAAAGGTGGAGTAGGGAGCCCAAGGACATTTTCATTTTCATTTCAGGTATTTCTGTTGATCAAAAGCAAGGTAAGCATCTGTGGACATACAAAGCAGGTGCCATGAAAATCTTAGAAAAGAATTGGTCAGGCTGTTTGCATTTCCAGCCCATTTGTTGACCTCAGACTGTTCTGAAAGTTGAAGAACAGTGACTGAATTGAGGGAAATGCACTTGTTAGGGAGACTGCAATTTAAGCTGCTACTTTGAACATTAGTCCCACAAGAGGGTTTTTTTTTTGTGTGTATGAGCCCTCCACCGTGTCAACTGGGACATTTTAAAATACAATGAAATTGGGAAGAGGAGCTATAAACAAAGTGGTTTTTTTTTGTTTTGTTTTTAAGAGAAGGCAATATTAAATAACAGCACCTTAAGGCATAGTTCCCAAAGACTTCTTTATCTAGAAATGAGGTCATGTAGAGAACCCAACTATGCAAGCTAAAGCTTAGGTCCAGAACACAAAGGCTCTTAACTTGGGGTCTGTGAAGTTGTTTAAAAAAAATTTTTGATAAGTATTTCAATATGATTGATTTCTGTTGTAATCTTATGTATTTTGTTTTGTACATTTAAAAAACATTATTCAGAGAAGGCGTCTATAGGTTTGATCACACTGCCAAAGCAATCCATGACATAAAAATGGTTAGGAACCCCCTGGTCTAAAAAGTAGGTCTCTTCCCAAACCTCTGAGCAGCCAAGACATGTCAAAGCCCATGCAGTTAAGCTCCTTTTACTAATAGGCTAATCTCTCATTTCATCACTTAGAATGACTTTCTTTTATTTTAAACACAATTCTAGAAAGCCATCTTTTCAAGTCAGTAGGTAGATTTCTCTGCCCAGCTAATGAAGCACATTTGATAAGGGTAGGTGCTGTTTGGCCACTCAGTACTGCTAGTAGCTGTTACTCTGACATCCAGGGCAGGGGTAGAAAGGAAGCAAACAACTCCAGAAGCTTCACTCTGGACATTGAGTGTATTGACCCATAGTCCTAGTTCTGGGATTCTTCTCCTTGTGTCCTGGATCCTTCTGACAAACTGGTGAAGCCTATGGACCCCTTTTTAGAATCAAGTTTTTTAAACAATTGAGGGAAATGATGAATTTCAGTTAGAGATTGGAAATAAAGATATATGTACATATATATATGTGTGTGTGTGTGTATATATATATATATATATATATATATATTTTTTTTTTCCCCATTGAATTTCACAGATCTTGAATCTGTGGACCCCTAAGTTAGGAAGTGCTCTCTTGTCCTACTAATGCAAGAATTTGTTTCCCTTGACTATGCTTATTTGTTACAAGGTTTTTGTTTTTGTCTTGTTTTGTTTTAAAAGGGAAGTAGGGGCGAGAGAGTGAGAGAATGTTTTTGTTCATTGAAAAGAATATAATTATAATAAATTAAATAAAAAATTTAAAAATAAAAATTTTTATTTAAATAAATTAAAATTGTAATAAAATGAAAATTAAAAAAACCTGCCCTAGATGTTTTAATTTGGGATAAGACACTGAAGATGACTTCTGCTTTATTATCTTCCCCCTTCATTTGCTTTGTTAGGGTGCTGCTTTTTAGAGCTAGGTAAATTAGCCAAGGTTCTTGGAGAAAATAGAGTTAGCACCTCAGTCTTAAGTCAGTTTTGTGGTTCTGACTTGATGCTGAATAGAACTAGAAATGCAAGTTGTATATATTTTCTTCAAAAGCTGAATACCAGAACTGCCCTGTTAAATCTTTTCTTCCAGGAATAACTATTTATTGAATTGAGTTGAATCCTGGAGGAGGGCTCAGTTTTATTAGGAAGAGTAAAAAAGAGCTTCCATATGCATCTGACTTGATTCCCGCATTTCTCCAACCCTGCGCCTGGTGAGTCTGTGTCTCTCCTCTCCCCCCAGCCCCCTTTCCTCATGCAGGTTTTAGATTCTAGTAATTTCAGTCACCATGGTTGCATTAGTTCTCTTACCACTCATTTCCTGCTGCCAGTATTGGAGAGTTGTTGGCTCAACTTCTATAAGTAGTCTGTGAACTTTCTTAGGGGAGTGGCTATTGAATGATCAAATAAAACAGTTGGGAAATGAGGTCATTCAAATTCTGGACCAGAATACTAGAGCCCTTGTTTGGTAACAGAAGATGAATACAAAAGTACGGCTTTTTTTGTACAGATGTAGGTTCAGGAGTACCAAACGCTCAGAATCAGCCAAGGCTGCTGATGAATGCTTCAGGCTAACAAAAAAGAGATTCTTGAAAGCTGTGTTAGGGAAAAGGACCATCAGATAAGGGACAGGGAGGATAGGGGTATTGAAAACTGGTGCGAGAACTTTTAGATTCTTGTCTTGTTTCTACTTTCTCTGATGAGAATGATCTTTGAATTGGAAAGGACAGAATGAAAATTACCAATAGGGATTTAATACTCAAATAAGGAAGTTGTAAAAGAGCACCTTAATGTCCTTGGTGATGAGTTATCTAGTGGAGTACTAAAATATCTGGCACATGCTATTGCTGAGCTGCTCAGTGATTTTTGAAAGATCATGGAGAATTGGAGAGATGCTGTAGGATTGGCAAGTTCAATTGTCGTCCATATTTTCCAAAACGGGGAAGAGAATGGAGTCTATTATAGGTCAATGAGCTTGGCTTTGTTTCTTGGCAAAATTCAAGAACATATTAAAGGGATGGTTAGAGAACATCTGGAAAGGGAAGCAGAGATCACAGAGAACCAGTTTGGTTTTATTAAGAATGTTATTTTTCAGTCATGTCTGACTTCATGACCTCATTTAGGATTTTCTTGGCAAAGATACTGGAGTGGTTTGCCATTTCCTTCTCCAACTAATTTTACAGATGGGGAAACTGAGGCAAATAGGGTTAGATTAAGTGACTTGCCTAGGGTGTCACACAGCTAGTAGGTGTCTGAGGCCAGATTTGAATTCACAAAGATGAGCCTTCCTGTCTCTAGGTTCAGCACTCTATCTACTATGCCACCTAGCTAACCTTTTATTAAGAATAGATCATTCCAGATTTTCCTATCATATACTAAGACAATGTCCAAATAGATGGGTGACCTAGATGTAAAAGGTGACATAATGAACAAATTAGAGAAGCGGAACAGATCATGCCAGATAAATATTTCCTTTTTTGGACAAGATTACTGTTAAAAGGAAAATTATTTATGCCAGCCTTTGCCCTGATTAATGAGGCAAAACTCAGGAAAAAGACAAATAAAGGGAATTTATTAAAAAAACATGTCAAACAAGTACAAAGGACTCAAAAAGGAAAATGCTATCCACATCCAGATAAAGAACTGATGGACTCTGAATGCAGATTGAAGTATACTTTTCTTCACTTACTTTCATTTTCATGTTTTTTTTTCTCTTTTGATCTGTTTCTTCTTTCACAAATGTGACTAACGGAGAAATATATTTTACATGATGGCACATATATAACCTGTAGCAAATTGTCTAACATTTTAGAAAGAAGGGAGGGGAGGAGGGTAAGGAAAGGAGGGAGGGAAGAAGAAAAATCTAGAACTCAAAATCTTGTAAAAATGAATGATAAAAATTGTCTTTTTTTTTTTTTTTGGCTAGGTAATGGGGTTAAGTGACTTGCCCAGGGTCACACAGCTAATAAGTGTCAAGTGTTTGATCTGAGGCCAGATTTGAATTCAGGTGCTCCTGACTTCAGGGCCGGTGCTCTATATATTGAGCCACCTAGCTCCCCCTAAAAATTGTCTTGACATGTAATTGGAAGGAAAAAAAAAGTCAAAATAGAAACACATTTAAGGGCTGATCAATAGAGATCAGCAAGGGATTCAAGATGGAGCCAGCTTTTATTGATAATTTTCACATTGAGATAGATAATTTGGATAGGTCCACGGCAGCAAAAGGGGATGGGCCGTGGCGTCTCTCTCACCTTCTCTCTAATTGCTGGTACTTGGTAGCTTAACAGGTAGGGTGACCAGGTACATGCTGGATAGTAGGTAATAATGAAAGCTACAGACTGGGTGGCATTCCCTCTATGCTGATTGACAAGCAAAACTGGGAACAATGGGGTCACTGAGACAGTGTAACTTTCAGTAACACTGGATTAGTAGACCTAAGGAATATTGTAAATATAGCTTACATAGATTTTAATAACACATGAGAGAGAATTCTGATGCTCTTTTAGTGGCAAAGATAGAAAGATAAAGACTATACCATAGTCTAGTTAGGTGAATCCAGAACTGATCGAATAAACTTGAATATACATTAGTGGTTTGATGTCAGATTAGAGGGGGGTCTTTAATATAGTGTCATTGCAAGGATCTGTGGCTGGCACTTTGCTGTTTAACATTTTTACCAGTTATTTGGATAAAGGCATAGAAAGGATCCTTATCAGATTTGCAGGTAACAAATTAGCTAATAAACTGGATGAAAGGTTTTAGAATTAAAAACTGCCTTCACAGATCAGAATATTGTGCCAAATCTAATTAAATTTTTAAAGAGATAAATTTGGGTTCTAAACACCAATCTCACAAGTACAAAGTGAGATCAATGTGGCTGGAAAGCGTATTGTTGGGAAAAGATCTGTGAGTTTTAATGGTCTGCAAACTCAATATGTGACAACCAAAAAGCCCCCAAACCCTCAAATGCAATCTGAAGCTACATTAGAAGAGGCAGGGGATGCAGGACTAGGGAGGTGAGAAGTGTACTCTATCTTGGTCAGACAACATCTTGAGTATTAGGTCCAGTTCTGGATACCACATTTATTTATTCTGGTTTTCTCTTAAGCACTTTTTAAAAGTACATTTTATTGATTTTTTTTTTAAACTTCATAGTCATTTCTGGACCAGATTGATCCCTCAGCTAAGCACAAACATCTGATGTAGTGATCTGATTTTACAATATCCCCCCCACCATCTCCCTGCCGTGAGGAGGGAGGTATGTTTCATTATCTGTGTTCTGAGTCTTTTCATGACGCAGAGTTCAGCTTCTCTTTGTGATCTTTTCGTGTACATTGTTGTAGCTTTTGTATATATTGTTCTTTTGGTTCTGTTTATTTCAGTTGGATAGTTGCTAGAGCTCTATCCCGTTCTGAGTGCCCACTTGGTTTCTGCTTTGCTTTTTCTAGGCTCTTATTATAGTCTCTCATTTACTCTCCCTGCCACATTTCTCCCTTCTCTAATCCATCTTCCTAAAGTGCAGGTCTGACCAAGGCACTCTCCTGTTTATTATATTCAATTTATTGATTTCAAGATCAAATATAAACTGTGTATTTAAAGCCCATCACAAACTAACCCCAAACCAAGGGGCAGCCTAAGGCACCTAGGTGGTACAATGGATTACTGGAGCTTGGAGTCAAGAAGACTCAAGTTCAAATCCAGTCTCAGACATTTACTAACTTGTGACCCTGGGCAAGTACTTAAACCTGCCTACCTCAGTTTCCTTAACTGTAAAATATAGATAATAAGAGCACTTACGTGAGGATCAAATGAGATATTTGTAGAGTGCTTAGCACATTGCCTGGTACATAGTGGGTGCTTGATAAATGCTTGTTTGCTTCTTTTCTTCCTTCCTTCCTTTCAAACATGTTTCTATATGTTACTCTCCTTTACATACTTGATGGTATAGATCTTGCTGATCCTCATGTGTGTTAGGCTCCTTTCTCCCTGTCTTTGTACAGGCTGTCCCTCATGATTAGGATGAACTCCCTTCTCTCCTCAGCCTTTTAGAATCCCTGGTTTCCTTCAGGGGTCAGCTCAGGCATCACTTTCTACATGGATCTTTTCCCAGTTCTCCCTCTGCTGCTAGGACCTTCCCTCAAAAATTACCTTGAATCTGTTTAGTTTATATTGGATATGTACCTGCATATATGTTGGTTATCTCCCCTGTTAGAATGTAAGCATTTTGAAGCTAGGGACAATTTTACTTTTGTCTTTCTGTCTTCAGTGCCTAACAACGTGCCTAGTACATAGTAGGTGCTTAATATGTGCTTGTGGATTAATTGATTGCTATCAAGTGCTGCTATGAATATTTTGGTATTTATTGTATTTTTTTTTCTGCCTTTAGCTTCCGTGGGGTTATGTATCCAGTAGAGTGATTGGTGGATCAAAAGTATGGATAGTTTTATTTATTCTTTTTAAATCATTCCAAACTGATGTCCAGAATAGTTGAACCACCTCATAGCTCCATCAGCGTTATATTAGTATTGGGTGCCAGATTTTAGGAAGGATTTTGTTAAACCAGAGTGTACATTGGTATACGGCAGCCACGCTGGTATACAGACCTTGAGTTGTGACATGAGGACTTAAGGAAAGACTGAAGCAGGACATGATAGCTGTTTTCAGGCGTTTGAAGGCTCATCTCATGGAAGATGATTAGACTTTTTTCGCTTGGCTTTTAGAGGCAGAACCAGAGCAAACAGGGAGAGTTATGAAGAGGAATATTTAGTCTTAAAGTGAGATAAAAACCAATTAGAGCTATATGAAGGTGGTACAGATTGCCTTGGAAGGTTGTGGGTTTCCCCTCAAAGAAGGTCTTGAAACAAAGACTAGATGACTACTTACCCAGAACCTAGTACAGTGCCTGGTGCTTGGTAGGCGTTCAGTTGTTGATTGATTATAGAGGGTATTCTTGTTCAGATATGCATTGTATTAGATGATGGCCTTTGTGGTCCCTTCCAACTCTGAGGTTCTGTGATTCTGTGAATGTTGAGTGGAGATAAATTCTGGGGAAAATATGGTATATACATATAAGTGTGAAAACATATATATACAGAGCAGAAAAATGAGCAATCAGTTACTGGAGGAAAAAAGAATGATTGTCAATGAAAATTCTGTAATCTGAATGCATGTTCTTGGCTGAAGCTCTGTTACATAGGTAACGCACATCAAAACAAAATTTTGATTACTTTCCTTCCACTTAGATTCTTGAGATGATAGGTGGTAGTTGGGTAAACTGATGTCAGACTGACATTTATTTCCTGCTAGAACTGCAAGAAAAAAGTCAACAAGTTAACAAGCATTTATTAAGCACTACCTATGTGCCAGGCGTTATATTAAGTCCTGGGGATACAAAGAAAGGCAAAAGACAGTCCCTGCTCTCAAGGAACTAATAGTTTAGTGGGGGATACAACATGCAAACAACTATGTACAAATGAGATATGGACAAGATAATCTCAGGAAAGGCACCAACATTATTGGGGGGGGTGTCAGGAAAGACTTCTTGCAGAAGGTAGGGTTTTAGCTGAGATTTTAAGGAAGTCAGGAGGTGGAGACAGGTAGAGAATTCTAGGCATGGGATTCAGTCAGTGAAAATGTATAGTCAAGAGATGGAGTGTCTTGGTTGAGGAATAGCAAGGAGACTGGTGTCACTGGATGGTAGAGTACACAGAAGGGAGCTGAGTAAGAAGACTGGAAAGTAGGAAGAGGTCAGGTTCTAAAGGGCTTTTATAAGCCAAACAGGATTTTATATTTGATCCTGGAGGATATAGGAAGCCACTGGTGTTGCTTGAATAGGGGGTGGCACTGTCATATGTGGACTTAAGGAAGATGACTTTGATAGGTAAGTGGAGGATGGACTGGAGTGGAGAGATATTTAAGACAGGTAGACCGATGGAGATGATTATAGTAGTCCAGATATGAAGTGTTGATGGCCTGTCCCCGAGTCGTGACAGTGTCAGAGAAAAGAAGGGGGCATAGTATTTTAGGGGAAAAATATAACGTTGCAGTTTTCTCATGAATTTCCTGTTCATATCACATGGAACCATCAGGATTCCATGGAACACATTATGAGAAATACTGATCTATAGAATTCATGTGATAATCAATAATGGCCTGCTTTATCTCTTATATTGTCATCTTTAAAAATTTCTCTAAAACTCTTGTAATTTTCACTTGATTCACCTTTTCTCCTCAATTTATTCAAAGTTTCCTTTAAGACAGGGGCTATGTTTTATACTTTTTTGTGGGGCCCACCATCTTTTGAATATGTTAATATTGTTAGTTCCTTGAATGGCAAAGGAATCAATGGATTCACCCCACACACCCCAAGTGCGTAGTATGATCACCGTCTATATCTCCTATTTGCAGACTCAGTGGTTTGTTGTGAACAAGGTCAATATGAGAAAATAACCTTTGTACAAGTCGTTGGATTTTTTCTGATGCTGTTTTCATGCATTGTTTTCTGTATGCCCCCTAGAGGTGGGATTATAGATGAAGAAAAAATAACTATTTTCATGATTTAATTTGGTATTTTGCTCTTCTGGTGATGCTGGAGTTGGAAAATATGAAGCAGGAAGTTTTAGGGAGTTTTTTTGTTCTGATGAGAGAAGAAGGCGTTATGAGAGACAGAAAGCATGGTGTGTATTGGGAGATGGCAGACGTAGATAGAGGTCCCAGCTCTGGTTGTGCCACCAAATAAATAGCATGGCTTAAGGTAAATCACTTAAGCTTTCTAGGCCTTAGTTTCTTTTATTTTATGTGTTATGGATGCTTTAAAAATTTCTTCCAGTTCTCAGTAATTTCCACCAATCTAGTAGCATCTTTTCTTGTAATAAAGAAATACAGTAAGCAAAACAAATGGATACATTCACAATGTCTGATAGCATGTGCCTCATTGTGAACCTGTGGCCCACCACCTCTCTACCAAGAAGACAGAGATATATTTCATCATCAGTAGTCTGGGGCTCAGTTTCTTAATTTATAAAACAAGAGTTTTATCTTTCTCTGTGATCCCCTTCCATTCTGACATGCTATGATTCTATGAAATGAGGATTGATAAGGATGGAAGGTTTTCTGTTCTAAAGTGACAAAGCAGTTGAGGGACAATTGCTCAAAGATTTCCTGCACTTTATATTAGGATCACTTTCTATACCTCCCATTTGGGAACTGTATGGTTTATTAGATTTATAAGAGAGTAGAAAAGGCCCTAAACCTAGGAGTTCTAGACATGGTATTGCCCCCAACAAGGGACATAATCTTGGACACAACATTTAATTTTTCTGTGTTTGCTTCTTCAACTGTAAAATAAATGTAATACCTTATAGGGTTATTATAAGTATCAAATTAGATGATATGAAAATGCTTTGAAATATATAAAAATGGATAAAAATGTATAGGTTTTTAAAAAGGTTTTTTTATGCTTTTAGTTTTTTATACTACCTCCCAGAAAACTCTCTCTACCACTCTAAGCCCTCCATTGCTTAAATAAGTAAATAAATAACCTAACTCGACCAATATAACAACTTATCTGACATATGCAACATTTCAATTCTGTAGTCCTTCACATCTGTACCAAGAGAAAAGAAATGTGTTTAATCATGTTTTCTCAGGCTAAGACTGATAACTGCAACTACTTTGAGTTTGACCTCCTTTGAAAAGTGTTGCTTTGGTTTACATGAATGTAGTTGTATATGTTGTTCTCTTGGTTCTGCCTACTTCGTTGTGGATCAGTTCACATAAATCTTCCTGTGCGTCTCTGAATTCATCATATTCATTGTTTCTTATGACGCTGTAGCATTCCATTATAACTCAATTTGTTTAGTCTTTCTCCCTCAGCTGAGAGGGGACCCACTTTGTTTCTACTTCTTTTCATTTATTTTTTTTTTTTACCACCACTAATTTCCTTCAGTGAGGTGCTGGCTGTGGAATCAATGGCCTATCTCTACAAAGCCCTGAGCTTCCTTCAGGATCTCTTTGAGTCAGTGGGGATCCCAGAAGACCAGAGGCTAGAGAGGACGGAAGTGGTGAAAGTGAGTATAGCTTTGACCTGTTGATGTTGTTCGTGGTCTTCAGAATCCATAAACTTGTTTTATTTTAATATTTTGATAACTGTATTTCAGTATAATTGGTACCTTTTGTAATCTTGTATATTTTTATGCATTTAAAAATATAATTCTGAGGAGTCCATAGGTATAACCAAACTGTCAGAGGGGTCCATGATACAAAAACAGTTGAGAATCCGCTCTTGAGGGAGATACTAGCTGAGACAAAAAATGTATTGAAAGGTATGTTAGGCAGTGGTGAATTTCAGTTCAACCAGCATTTTTTAAGCACCTATTACGTGCCAGGCACCAGCTATGCAGTGGAGATAGAAATACGAAAATGAAACAGTCCTTGCCTTCAAAGAGTTAGTATTCTACTGGATAAACAATTTGTACACAATTAAATGCAGAATAAATGTAAAGGAATTCCAGAAGAATGTGGGGAGACTGTTGCGTCACATAGCATCTAGCACTAAACTTTGGAACTGAGGGGTTTGGGAGAATATTTCCTTACTTGAAATTAACTGGGTGTGGGGGGCAACTAGGGAGCACTGGCCTTGGAGTCAGGAGGACCTGAGTTCAAATCCAGCCTCAGACACTTATTAGCTGTGTGACCCTGGGCAAGTCACTTAACCCTGATTTCCCCCCACTGCCCCCCCAAAAAAGAAATTAGCTGTAGGTTGTCAAATCAAGATGCTTTTCCTGAGCATCCCTCTTGAAAACAGCACAGGGTTTTTATGTTCCCAAGAATCTGAAGAGGTTGGATTGCTGATTTTCCCCTTCTCATGCCATAGAGCCTTTTGGACATGATAATTGCAGAGGAAGAGAATAAGAAAATGAGGCTTCTGGAGAGCATAGCATTACATCGAAAACAACTAGACAGTCTGTGCTTTGAATTAAATGTGGAACATTTTCAAGTAAGTTCTGAACTACTTGGAATATTTTCTCAATCCTCTTCAGCCTCGAAGTCCTCAGATTCCCCTTTTAATGTAATAAGGTTCATTTTGTGTGGGGGGGGGGGCGGTGTTTGAGCAGCACCGATGTGGGTTTCCTCCTGTACAGGAGGAAGAGGGCATCACCATGCTGCAGCTGGAGAAGGACTTAGGCATCCAACTGGAAGTCAGATTAAAGCAGAAGGAGGATAGGAAGCGTGAGCTGAAAAGGCTTCAAGAGCAAGACCAGGCCTTCTGTGAGCTCCTCCACACCACTCCCTACAGCATGGACAGGGCCTCGGTGCCCAGCTTGGAGGAGCTGGACCAGTTCAGATGCTACTTGGCGAGGCTGGCTGAAACAAAGGTATGTGGCAGAGACACCCGGCACGCCAGGCGTCTGCATTTTAATCAGTGGGAGAGCTTTCCCTGATACAGATCACAGCCTCCATGTTGATCTGTGGTGGTGGTGGTGGTTGATAATAATAGCTGACTTTATTCTCAAAACAACCCTGTAAGATATGCTCATCACCCCCATTTTGCAGATGAAGAAACTGAGGCTTTAAGGGTTAAGTAACTTGCCTACGGTCACACAGGAAGCATCAGAGGCGAACCTTTCCAGTGCTCTTTCCACCATACCACACTGTCTTTCTTAAAGAGTTCATTGCATCGCCTTGTGGCCATCCTACTGGTGATAAACCCCACCCAGCTCAGTTAGCTCCTTCAAGGTAGATGTGAGTGTAGTTCCTTGCCAGGTCCATATTTGAGGCCTTTTCGGCTTGCGAGGACCTGCCAGGGCTTGCACCCTGCTGCCAGAGCTTTCAGGGACCCAGGGTTACCTCCGTGTCAGGCTGAGGCATTAGATTTGAAGCTTAGTACACAGAGGCACCTTTTCTAAAAGTCACTTTGACTCACTCTGAGGGGGGCACACAATTTCTATGCTCTTCTAGGCATGCAGACAGGAGGAATTTATCAGCGCAAAGAAGCAGATCCTACTCCTTGTGGAAGAGTTAGATTACACCCCAGACACGAGTGTTGAAAAGGATGTTTTATGTGAAGATGAAGATACTTCTGATCTGTCATTGGAAAAACTTGCAGCTCTGCACGACCTGCTACATCAGGTATGGAGACCCTGGCCCAAGGTCCTTTTTGGAGATCTGATCTGTTGCTGAGGGAGTGCTGGGATCAGGACCTTGAGATTGTCCTGTTCTGTGAGTTGGGATTCTCACCCAAAGCCATAAGAGTGCCTCAGTATCCTTTTTTTTTTTTTTTGGCTAAAAAAAGGGGTTAAGTGACTTGCCCAAGGTCACACGACTAGTAAGTGTCAGGTGTCTGAGGCCAGATTTGAATTCGGGCCCTCCTGACTCCAGGGCCAGTGTTCTATCCACTGCACCACCTAGCTGTACCCCTCAGTATTCTTTAATAACATGTCTACTCTCTTTATCACCAATCTCTAATAGGGAGAGGAAATTTTATTTGCAAGTACAGAGTGCCAAAAAATGAGGAGGAAAAATGGGAGAGAACTAAAAATCTCTAGTTTTGAATTCAGGTTTATAAAAAAGCAGATGTCTAAATGAATGAAAGGCATCTAACTCATAAGATATCAGGTAGATAACTGTGGGGAGGGATGGGGGATGGTGTTTGAGCAGCTCTGATGTGGTTTTCCTCCTGTAGAGGAGGAAGAAGGCATCATTATCCTGCTAAAGTTAGGACTGTATGTATTACTTGCAAGTCCTCCATTAGATTGTAAGCTCCTTGTGAGCAGAGACTATCTTTTGCCTCTTTGTATTCTCAGTGCTTGGTGCAGTGTCTGGTGCATAATAGAGTGCTTTATAAATGTTTATTGATTCATCCCCTTCATCAGTCTAGTGTTTGGTGAGAATTTCTGGTCTGGGATACTGAGGTTCTATACTGTGGCATTTCCCTAAAATAGTGATTTCTGGATGTTCCATCATAGTCCATATGCTGAAAAAATTGTAAATACAAACATGATCCCCTGATATACTGCAAAGATTCATTTGTTGTCTCTCTCCCTGCAAGCTGGTATGTTTTGGGCATCTTCTTTGGGAAGGTGAATGGCCTACTGTGAAGCAGCCCTTTTCTCTAATTTTTTCTTTCTTTCTGTCTTTGTCCTTCTGTCTGTCTGTCTTTCTTTTTGTCCGTCTGTCTTTGCCCCTTCATTCCTTTGTCCCTTCATTTCTTCCTTCCTTCCTTCCTTTCCAGTTAGAGGTGCTGAGAGCTGAGAATGAGATTGTGTGCGAAGATCTACACTCTCAAATCCAAAAGCTCTGGGACGAGTTACAAGTTCCTTATGAGGAGAGAGAAGCCCTGGCTACATTCATGACTGGGTCAATACCCAAGAGGAGAAAAGCGGTAAGGAAACACAGTAGGCATTAAAAGCACTGGCTGAGAAGACAATAGCTTTTGGCTCATGGGCCACTTTTTTGAACTTTCTTTCTCCCGTCCGTGGGATGCCCTCTCACCTCACCTCCCTGGTTTCCTTTGAAATTTGATGCACGTGCTACCTTCTACCCAAAGTCTTTCCTGATTTCACCCAACTACTGGTATTTCTCCCCACCCTCATTACTTTCTGGTTATTTTGTATATGATTATTTATGTATATGCCATTTCCCCTGATAGAATATAAGCTTCTTGAGGGCAGGAACTATTTCATTTTTGTCTCTGGTAGTACCTGGTGCAAAGTTGGTGCTTGATAAATGCTTGTATTTTGATAGATTGACTGGGCCAGTAGTTAGTAATGATTGTTTTTTATAAAACACGTTTTCTTTGAAAGCTATTTTAAATAAGCCTTGTTCCTTAATTCTAGTTTGCAAGATTTCTTTTGGGGCAGGGAACCTCTTCTATGGTTTTGCTCTTAGAAATCATCATGGAACAAAGGTTTGAGTAGTTAGCATTTTGAAAAATAGCCTAATGTTCCATTACTGTGTGCCCTGCCCAGCTGGTCAATAAGCTGATACTCACAAAATGCATCCTATAGGAAAGGATATTCTTTCTTAGTGCCCTAAACTAAGGCCTATGTGTGGCCCATTAAAAGCAGAAAAGAAATGTAGCAGAGCTCAGGTGAATATTCAGTATAAGATTATGATGGAATACTACTGTGCTATGACTAATGATGAGCTTAATGATCTTGGAAAAACATGGAAAGACTTGCATGAAATAATGAGTGAAATGAGCAGAACCAAGAGATCATTGTATACAGTAACAGCAATATTGTTTTAAGAATGACTTTGAGTGAACAAGTCATTTTGGCTATTATAAATACCCAAATTAACTATAAAGATTGTATGAAGAAAGACGCTATCTGCATTGAGAGATAGAACTGATAAATAGAAGTAGCTATAGAATAATTTTACATATATATACATGTATTATATCTGTATATATGTAATATACATTACATATGTATATTTTTTGTATCTTATAGTAGCCATCTCTAAGTCGGGAGGGAGGGAAGAAAAAAAGGAAAAAAAACGAAATTTACATGATACCTTTATTATATATTTAAAAGGAATAGCAAGTTGTACATCATAGATTTGCAGTTTCATGTGCGATCATCTTTTTATTATATTGCATTATGGAAATACTTGTTTTATTCCATAAATTATGAATAAGTAAATAAAATTAAACAAAAGAACAGCAAGCTCTTTTTGATGCTTCCTCCCCCTTTCGGCAGCTTCAGTCAGAAGCAGATCGGCTGGAAGAGCTGAAGATTCAGAACCTGAAAAAAGTGATTGAAGCTGTCAGAGAGGAGCTGGCTCTGTATTGGGAAAAGTGCTTCTACAGCCAGGAGCAGAGAGAAATCTTTGCCCCCTACTATGATGGTTGGTATGGGAGATGTAGACACAGCCCGGTAGATGCACCTGTTGGCTTGCTCTTTTGTGTTACTGTGTTTTCACTTATTTGTGTAACAACAAGTATATCCATTTATAAGAGGACCTAAGACACAGCCTGCCTTTTCTAGTTCATGGGATCACAGACTTAGAGTTGGAAGGGACTTTGAAGATAAGCTAGTCTGGCCTTCTTATTTTATAGATGAGGAAAAATGAGGTTCAGGTTAAGTGATGGGCTGCTCAGTAGGAGACAGTAATATGATGTGGCAACCCAAAAAAGCTAACAGGATGTGAGGTTGACCTGAGAGAGCCTTGAAGGAAGTGATTTATTTTGGGGTGCCTGGACCTGTGGTTTCACTGGTCACTTACTCAACTTCCAGTGAGGAAATGCTCTCTACCTAGGCAGATTGATACCTAGTCATAATTTATGATATTAGATGCCCAGAGTATTGGCAGATTGAGTGACTTGTACAGGGTCCCAAAGCCAGGATTTGTCTGTCAGAGGTGGGATTTGTAAGCAGGTCTTTTTAATATCAGTTCACTACACACAGTACCATACTGTCTCTCAAATCAGTCTGTAATATTGGGAGTAGCTCTGGGTGCCACATTTTACAAAGTGGACCATGACTAGATGAGGACAATTAGGATTGTAAAGGGATTGGAGACAATGCTGTAGCAATGATTATTTAAAGAGACTTGGGATGTTTAACCTGCAGAAGAGAAGGCTTTGGTGGGAGGAGAACACAGGAAACGTGATTGGTCTTCAAATGTTGGGAGGATTGCAATTCTGGAAAAAGGATTGGACTTGCTCTGCCTGGTCCCAGAGGTTACAGAGAGGATCATTTTGGCTCAACATGAGGGAAAATCTCCAAAAGTAGAATGGAATGCCCGGGGAGATGGGTTCCCCCTTGCTTGAAGGTCTTCAAGTAGAGATGGTATGAGTACTTGTAAGGGATCATGTCAGAGGAAATTCTCACTGGATTGTTGGTTCCTTCCAGCAGGGGGTTTTGTGAATATTTTCAGTAATGGGAGGTTCTCTGCCCCGTAAGGTGGTCTGTTGTAGTGGCAGATGTCTGTACTTGAGAGTCCTTTCTTCTTGTAAGCTAAAATCTGTCTCTTTCTTCCTGCTGGTCCTAGTTATGTTCTCGAAAGAGAATAGAACAAGTCTGGTCATTCCTTTGCATAATAGCCTTTCAGTTACTTAAGGGGAGACCTGGTAGCTATCTCCAGTCTTCTGTGTGCGTAACTATCTCATTTTAACAGGGATTTAAGGCCACTCACATGCTGCAGAGATAAATGTGAATCATATTTTGTACACGAGCCATTCCTTCTATGAGATGGTTACTGGATCCCCATCATGGTCTGGTTCTTGTCTTCTGGATAAACTCTGTTTTGTTAGGACCCTTTTAAATTTAAGCTATCTGGGGCTAAATAAAATACCCAAGGGATGGAGATTGTGATTTCATTGATGTACGTAAATCCCAGGTGACAAAAGTCCCTTTACCAAGGCAGGGTGGCACATTTTCTTCAACTTATACTTTTAGCGAGCGCTGAGAGGTCAAGTGATTTGCTTGGGGTCACACTTTCGGATTGGTGCCATCTACAGGTTTTTTTTTTTAATTTAGTAATCATACCTTCTATGACTGGCCAAGAACAGAGTTCTGAAGCATATTTGTAGTTTGAGACAAGGAGAGGGGGAAGGAGTTTTGTCCTGTAAGGTTAAGCTCATATTTGTAGGACAGGTCAACCTGGCTGCATCCTGAGCTCCATAGCTGTTTGGAATACATTAATCCATTCCTCACTCCTTCTTCTAGTGGATGCAGAAAAGTCTTGCATTATTTGACTGTCCTTTCCTTTGTATTTGAAGGTCTTTTTCCTGGTGGCTTGCTGAACTTGTTTCTGAATTGGATTGTTATATTTAACCACGGTTTGCAGCATTGGTTTTTTTTTTTTTCTGAATGCAATCTATGAATTCTTTCAACTGGAATTTCATTTTCTATGTTTAGAAGTTCTGGGTAGTTCTCTCCTATTTTTCCTTCATTATGGTGTTAAGGATTTTTTATCTGTTGTGTTCTTTTGGAGACCTTTGGTGCTTAAGATTGTCTCTGTGAAACCTATCTTCAAAGATAATGGTTATGTTTTGCTTGTATAGTGAACATATTCTCTTTAAATGTTATTGTTTTTTGCTTTTTTTTCTTCTAGATTGTCCTTTAGTTCTGTATCTTTTTATTGCCAATTTGTTGTTCTTTCCTTTGTTTCTTTACAGATTCAAATTTTTCTGTTCTCATTATTTTTGTTGCACAATCCATAAATTCTGCTCCTTTAATACTCGTTTCTCTTTTAAACCGCTAAGAAACAGCATCTTATGGTTCCGTGTTTGCTTCAAGTTCTACGTGGTCCTCTTGTCTCATCAAGTGTTGAATCATTTTTCTGCATTTTGCATTATTTATTCTTAGATGCTGGAAACTCATTCACTAGACCCAGAGGCCATATTTCCTTTTGTGGTTATTGTTTTTCCTGTTGATTTATCTCTTTATGTACAAGGTCTTTGAGTTTTCTTCTTGAAATCTTTGGTACTTTCTCCCCCCCCCCCCCCATTTTCCTTATCACTCACTTTTGACTCCCTTCCCTCTAATTGTGGCTTCCTTGGGGACTGGATGTCAAAGCATCTTAGCTTCCTTCCACAAAGGGCATTTCATTCTTTACCAGCCTAGGTTTCTGCCCTAAGTGACTTTTAGTCAGCACTAGCCCTAGCTGGATGTTGTGCTCTTTCTCTCAGGCTTCTTGTAGAGTGCTGCACAGCTCTCCACAAATACAGTGTCCTGTCTTGATGACCTGTCCCTCTCTCTGTTCTTCAGTTCCCTGGCCTACCACCAGCAGTTCAGAACTTTGCTACACTGGTACTGGGGTGGATTTTGATATAAGCTTGTGTCATATTCTTGGGTCTGCCAGTGCTGGTTGCATGACAACTAGGGATGGGGTGCTGAGTGAGCTCAGGGTCAATGGGTGTCAGTACCTGAGTTTGGGAGGTTTTTTTTTTATCCTTTTTTTGGGGGGGGGGATTCTGAGTATCTAAGACCATGGAAACAGTGGAAGTTATTTATCTTTGATACATAATTTCTGTTTTGGAGTTTAAGAGGTCATGAGGATTGGAGAAAATGTCTAGTCTACCATTTTGTTGTTCATATGACCCAGAAGTTCCATTAGCTATTATTCTTATTAATAGCAGTCTGGTGAGAGGATAGTTGGGAAGTGGTGAAGTTAGGGGCAGGCCTGCGATGTTACAGTAATTTTAAGGAATGGGTAAGAGTTTAAGAGGTTAAGAGGAGCTAGCCTAGCATGGTGGCAATAAAAATGGAAAGGAAGTGATAGCTACAAGAGACATTTCAGAGGAAGAATTAATAGGATTTGACAACTGACTGAGAGGGAGGAGATAAAAATGCCTTTGGGGTTTTGAGCCCAGGTGACGTCATTAGTAGAAACAGAAAAAAAAAATGCAAGTAGGGGAGGTTTGTTTCCAGTAGGAAGGAAGTTCTATTCTGGATGTCCTAAATCAGTGATGATGGCAGGACGTGGAAATGGAGATGTCCTAGTAGACAATTGTAGATATGAGATTAGAACTTGAGTTGGTATTATGCAAGTTGCTTGAGGGAAGGGACTTTTTCATCCCCAGTGCCTAGCATAGTTCCTTGTATATAGCTGGTACTTAATAAATGGTTGAGTGAAATTAAATGTCAATTTGAGAGTCATCCAGATAGGTTATAGTTAAAGCTGACTGGATTGGCTTTCCAAGGGGAAATTATAGATGTGATATTACTATATGCCTGTCTGTTCAGGGAATATGTCATGTATACTGACAACTATGAGAAGGGAAATAATAATAATAGCTAACATTTATATAAAGCTTTAAGGTTTGCAAATCCCTTTATGTATATTATCTCATACAACCCTGTGAGGCACGTTCTGTTATTATCCCCATTTTATAGATGAGGAAACTTAGACTGAGAGAACTTAAATGACTTGCTTAGGGATACATAGGTAGTAAATCTTGGGGGTAGAATTTGAATTCAGGTCTTGCTGAACTCCAAGTTTAATGCTCTGTCCACTATGAGAGGGAAAAAGGAGAAATCCAGAGTGATCTCGGAATCTAGGAAGAGGAGAGAATCACATTGTTAACTGGGGATTTGGGGAAGACATCATGAAGGACATGGCATCAGAGCTAGACCTTAACAAAAAGGGAGCATTTCAGTAGGTGGACATAAGGAAGAAATGCTGAGAGACAGCTTGTACAGATGTACAGAGGCAGGCGAGTTCAGGATAGGACTGGGGAACATCTGGCAATCTAGTTTATCTGGACTGTGAGATTCACAAAGGAAAATAATATGAAATGAGTTGGAGCCAAAATGGAGAGTCCCTTAAATTCTAGGCTAATGAGTTTGTGTTTTATCTTCTAGACAATAGAGAACCATTGGAGGTTTGGAGGTTTTGGACTGATATAATCAGACCCAGCATTGAGAAGATTATTGTGGCAGCTGTCTGAAGGATAGATTGGGAAAGGGGAGAGATGTCATGGAGCCTGTGTCTGGTGCTCAGTAAAATTGTATGCAGTTGACTGGAAAAACACCAAGGGCTGACATCCTCATTTATGTCCACGGTTACATAAATACAATGTGACTTTAAAGTCATTAGTGGCAATTTACTCACTGGGCTAAAGATGGTGATGTTACTCTATGAAAATATGTGTGCCTCTTGCATGTTTCACTGCCTTTTTCTCATATCTATGTCTGTACTTTTCTGTCTTTCTGTTTTTTAAGAAGCCACATGACGAGAAAACTAATGAACAGTTAAGATATATTTAAGCATAGACTAAAATGAACAAAAACCTAAATTTTATATTATAGAAAATGAGTAGTATATTTTCAGAGACCTTAAGGGGTTACTAGCGGTAAATGTAAATGAAAAATAAGAATGTATTCCTTCTCAGCAGACTTGCATTAAAGGCTGAGTAAAAAGGTGAGGGAATGCAGGGAAAATTGGGGTCATGATTTTTTAGGGACTTTGAAATGTTAATGGAGGCAAATTTGGGCTTTTTCTCCCCCTCTTCTGTTGGAACCTGATTGTTACACAGAAGACTACTCGGAGACTTTGCTCCAGCTCCACGATGCTGAGGTGGTGCAGTTGAAACGTTACTATGAGGTGCACAGAGAGCTCTTTGAAGGCATCGAGAAGTGGGAAGAAAACTGGAAGCTCTTCTTGGAGTTTGAGGTACCGTCCTGGTATTGTCAGAACAAGAGGAAGGCAAGGGGAAAGGCAGCCAAAAAAAATGGGGTTGAAGAATGGATCTGGGCTTTCACTGGGATACCTAGATGAAGAAACTCCCCCTAATAGAGCAGGTCGACCCCTTCTCTGCAACTTAGAGTCTGAGAGAGTTAGGCATTGAGAGGTTAATTGTCCAGGATCATGAAGCCAGTATGTGACAGGCAGTTCCTGAACTCCAGAGCTTTCTGTCTCTATTGGCAGCCTTCTGCCCACTATGCCAAGTATGTCACATTGTCTTGTGCATAGTTGCATGACTTTGGCAATACAAGATTTCTGAAACTTGTGAATTGTCCAGGAATGTGTTGATAGGTACTTCTGTCAATTGTACTGACTTGCAGAAACATAGAAATACTGGTTTATTATAGTAATATACCAATAAATACAGGTATATGTATATTATTATTATTATTAATATTATTATTATGCCCAGAGCATAGACCCACAGTATACAAAAACCAATGGGCCCTGAGCAGCAGTTTCAGCAACCTTATAAAAGTCTTAGTTATGCAGACGGGGCACTGTGGAATTTTACAAAGGGTTTAGAAACAAAGATTTACACATCAAAAAACAGCTAGCAGAAGGGGAAGGTTTATATCAGGTTAAATAATAAACTGGTCAGTAAGTACTGGGGAATATAGCGAGACTTTGTAGACTGACCATTAACATTGGAGAGATAGCTAGTTATGTGACATCCTTAAGTAAGTAGAAGTAATAAAGCTTGAGCTGGAAATTCTCTTATTGCTAACAAGTTAATGACTGGAGCTACAGTTAGATATCTTAGCTTGATTTTGTGGATCCTAGCTAGTTATGTGTCTTACTGTCTTAAGCAAATGGTGGTAAAAGCCAGAAAAGTTTTCTTATAACACTTGACTTTGCCACCTAAGTCTCCTAATTTTCATAAACTGCTTCTCCCCCCGCCACAATCTCATAAAACTGCCTGAGTATCTGTTTCAGTTTAGGATCCATTTGGATTCCTTTTCAGGTAATATAGCTTTAGTGTGGGGAGATCATCTCAATCTTTCCTACTTTCTATCTCTTGTTGGGATTTGAAAATTGGAGACGATCAGGCAATCAGCAAGCATTTATTAATCATTTACTATGTGCCAAACACTGTGCTAAGCTCTGGGGTTACAAAGAAAACCAAAATTCCCCCCCCCCAAAAAATCATGATTATCCCTGCCATCAGGGAGCTTACACTTTAATGGGAGAACCATATAAATATTTAGCTATATACAGGCTAAATGGGAAGTAACCTTAGTGGGGAAGTCACTAGCAGTAGAGGGAACCAAGGAAGACCTTCAGAAGTGACGTTTGAATTGGATGTTGAGGGAAGCCAGGGAGTCTAAGAGGTGAGGGAGGGGAGCATTCCAGGACTGGGGAATCAATCCAGCAGCTCTGGGGTTGACATAATTTAAGCAAGGTAATCAGAAAAGGGGGATCATCATCATTACCTCTATTAGTCCTCCAGTTTGTCAGCCTGCCAGACTTTGAAATATTTTTTCAATTTTTTTTTTTTTTTTTTTTGTGAGGCAGTTGGGGTTAAGTGACTCGCCCAGAGTCACACAGGTAGTGAGTGTTATGTGTCTAAGGCTGGATTTGAACTCGGGTCTTCCTGACTCCAAGGGCCGGTACTCTGTCCACTGCGCCATCTAGCCCTCGGTTCATTCTTTTTTTTTAATACCAGACTTCATTTTTATCATAACTGAACCTTAGAATGGGGAGGAAACATCAGACTTCCTTCCTAGCTCCTTCTAAGTATAGCTTTTTGAGATTAAGGGACTTCCAAGGAACTAACTAGTTATGCTAAGACTTGCTAGTTGAATACTGGCTCTAATTGAAGCATAATTGTCTCCACAGAGAAGAGCTTCAGATCCAAGTCGTTTTATTAACCGTGGTGGAAACCTCCTGAAGGAGGAAAAACAAAGAGCCAGGCTCCAAAAAACTTTCCTTAAGGTAGTGTCATTTCTTTGGCTGGTTGACCCCTAATTCCAGAAAACCATATGCTTGAAGATTTTGCTCTATAACTAATGTCTTCTATGTACTAATCTAATAATGCTGATGAACATTTGGAGCCTGTGATGATGTAATTTCTCTGCTTAGCTCAGGGACAAGCCTTCATAGATTTGTGAGAGTCTTGGGTTTACTCATTCTTATCTAATTTACATAAACGACTCATATCAAGGCTTCTTGTCATCAATTGGACTTTGGGGCAGTCTCTCAAAGTCTAATAGAAGAGACCATCTGCAAACTATTATGTGCAAATGAAATCTATCTAGGATAATTTGCAGGTAATTGCAGAGGGAAGGTATGGGCATTAAGGAAGACCAGGCTTTTTGCAAAAAATGGGATTTTAGCTGAGACTCGAAGGAAGCCAGCAAAGCCAGGAAGTGGAGATGGCGAGGGAGAGCATTCCAGGCATAGGGCATGGCCAATGAAAATACATAGTTGCAAGATGAAATGTCTGGTGTGAGGAACAGCAAGTGTGACTGGATCACAGAGTATGTGGGGAGGGAAATAAGGCACAAAAAGACTGAAACAGTAGGAAGGGGCCAGATTATAAAGAGCTTAACAAACAGGATTTTTTTATTTTATCCTGGAGGTAATAGAGTTGATTAAGTAGTGGAGAGTGACGTGGTCAGATTTCATGCTTAAAGAAAATTTTGATAGACAAGTGGAGGATGGACTAGAGTAGAGAGAGATTTGAGGCTGGGATGTGTAATGAGTACAGAGGCCCCTTCAATGAGTTTTGATAGTGGTGATATTTTCCCCTCCAAAATATTAATTGTGAAATTATGCATGTGTGAAAAATAGTCCCCCTTTTGGGAGGAGATGGGTAGGGTTTTTAGCTCCAAAATTTTCCTAGTCACTCTTTTTTTTTTAAATCCTCCAAGATCCTTAGAACTCACATATATATCTCTAGCCACATTTTAAGCTTCAGTTTCATAAGATTAAGAAATCATAGGTGCTATAGCACCTTGGGCAGCCCAAACAGGAACTTCTTAGAAAAAATGAAGGGTTGTGGGTTTTCCTTCCTTCTCAGTGTTCCTGTGAATGAACCAGGTCTTTAAGTTTTTTAGCATCTGAACGTTCCAGTCACTGACAGGCACATCCTTTGCTATGAATTACATGTTCCTGTTAGAGATACCACAGGGAAGCTCCTGAACAGAAGTTTTCATTTGAAGAGATCTCTGGGATTTTCATTGTGACAAAAGAGTTGGGGACAGTAGTCTCCTTTTTTTTTTTTTTTTTTGGCTCCAGCTGGAAGAGGAATTGAAAGCACAGATTGAACTGTGGGAACAAGAATATTCAAAGGCCTTTGTGGTGAATGGACAGAAGTTCATGGAGTATGTGATGGAGCAGTGGGAGATGCATCGTTTGGAGAAAGAGAAAGCAAAGCAGGAGAGAGTAAGTCTGAATAAAGAAAGGGAAAGGAGAAAAACAGTAAGTTTTTTTTATTTGTTTTTAAATAATGAAGTGTATTATAATATTTCTGCTAGGGACTATGGGTGATGAGAAACCAGCCCAGGTCTGCACCTTGACTTCAGTTGTTGTTTCTTTTTGTCCTAGGGATGTGACATCAGATTTTTCTTTTTACAATAAATTTTTATTGATTTATTTTGTTTTTCTGTCACCTTCATTCTCCAATATATTCATCCCTGCCCCCAGACTCCTCCCCAAGACCCTCTATAACAAAGAATAAACATGAGGGAAAAAAAACAATTCAACAAAACTAACCCACATAGTGAAAACATCTGATGTTATATGCAGTATTACACACCATCATACTCACCTTTGCAAAGAAGTGGAGAAAGGTTTCCTTTCATAGCTCCTCTTTGAGGCCAACCTTGGTTGTAACATTGTAGCATTCATTTTTGATCACTTCCTTGTTCCATTTACATTGTTGAAGTTATTGTGTACATTGTTTTCCTCCTTGTGCTAACATCACTTTGCATCAGTTCGTATACATCTTTCATGCTTTTCTGTATTCATCATATTTATCATTTGTCACAAAACTGTAATATTTCACTGAATCAGTGTACCACAATTTGTTTAGCCATTCCCTAATCAATAGGCATGTATGTTGTTTCTAGTTCTTTGCTGCTGCAAAAAGTGCTGCTGTGAATATTTTGATACCAGATTTTTTTTTTTAAATGAGCAGTATTTGACACATAGTAAGCACTTTAAAAATGCTTTATCTATCTATCAACCTCATTTTCGGGTCTGTCTATCAATTCATCTCCCATTCCTGTCTTATGTATCTAACCTTCCTATTTTTTTGTTGTGATTATCTGTTTTTTTCTGGTTCTCCTTCAGCATCTAAAGAAGAGCCAACAGATAGAAGTCGAAATGTTTTATGGCAGTACACCTAAAATTCCTAGCAAGAGGGAAGGCCTGGGATCCAAAATAACAGGCAAAGTTCTCAAGGTAACATGAGATTACAAAGGGTATGGGGTGGATAGGCTTCTTGGCTATTGGACTATAGACAAGAAAATATTCTTGTTTTTCTGAGTGGGGTCTGGATTGCAGGTAATGATGAATAGGCACTCTGTAGCTTCCATTCAGCTGACTTCCACTTGAGATGCCACATAAAAGGAGACTAAGTGAATATAAACATGCTCATCATTAAATAGTTGTTCTCCCACACTGATGTGCTGATCTTGATGTCTGGGGAGCAGATAAAAAACAAATAAATTTTAACAGAGATGGATGGGATGGCAGCTGATTTCAGGAACTAATGAGTTGTTCTGGGGGGATGGTGGCAGTAGCTAAGTTGTTGGGTGTTTTTTTGGGTTTTTTTTTGTCTTTTTCCTCCTACTACAAGCTGCTGCTGTTGTGGTCCTTCCAACCCCACATGCTGAGTGGTGTTAGGAGAAATTGTTATCCTTTGAGAATATTATGGGCACTCCTCATAATTACTAATGAATGTTACTTTAATTTGATTAGAAATAGACAAAAGTCTTTGCAGACTTTTAATGTTTTTACTAGTTGGTCTTTTCCAATTATGTTAATACTGAAATCCTCTGTTATTTCTTCCAGCTGGTTTCCAAGATAAATTTTGAAATGGCTTTTGTCTCATCATTCTGTATTAGTTGAATAGACCACTGTTTTCCATGATTTCTGCTAAATGAACAAGACACTAGGAGTGCTATTTTCTCTCCCAGACCTTTTGGTCTGTCTAGCTCTCTCTCCACTTACATCTTTCTTTGCCTATGCATACAGACATACATTCACCTGCCGACCTACCTTCTCTCTCTCTTCCCTTCCCTTAAAACAAAAGACTCAAAAAACTGGAAAAGCATGATATCATATATCCAGGGTGCTTTTTGGAGCAACCAAAACATTCCATTGCATCACTAGAATGCAATAGAGGCAGAGTGCCGAGAGGTTAAAGTGCTGGATTTGGAATTAGGAAAAACCTGGGTTCCCTTTTTACCTCTGACACTTTTTAGCTGTGTGACCATGGGCAAGTCACTTAGTGTCTCTGAACCTCCGTTTCCTTGTCTGTAAAATGAGAGGGTTGAACTTGATGATTTCGAAGGTCCTTTCCAGCTGTCAGCTGATGATCTGGTGAGCCCATAGACCTGACCACTGGAGTTTTGAAAGCTTAGTTTAGATCTATTGTGAGCTGTGCTTCATTTGCCCTGGTAAAGTTTTATGAGGTTCTCCTGCCTTGCTTTTTGCAAGTTCCTTCACTGGTCTCTGTCCTCTACATCTCTATGTGATGGAAACTTTCTCATTTGCCAGGGTCTAATTCATAGACCATCTCATCTGTGAAGGTTTTCCTGATTTTATCTCTCCTTATCAAAAATCTAGAAATGATCTGTCCTTGCTGAGATCTTTCACACTACTTTTTACCTTTGCAGTACACTTAATATGTTGCAATTTGTATTACAATTATTTATGTTCTTGTTTTACCTCCCTTGCTGAATTGTAAGCTGCTTTTGGGCAAGAACTATGTCATGTGCATCTTTGTATCCCTAGCAGGGTACCTTGCATGAAGTAGGCATTCATTATGTAAATGTTTGCTGAATTTACTTGAGGTGACTGTAGAATTCATCTAGTACAATTTCCTAATTTTGTAGGTAAGGAAACTGAGACCAAGAGAAGGGAAAGCAATTTGCCTGAGACCCACGCAGCTAGTTAGTGATAGAGTTAAGACTAAATCTCAGATCTTAATTTCTCATACTCATCTTCCTACTATATTATACTGCCTCTCTGTAGCATACGCAAAGTTAAAAAGTTTAGGCTTTAAAAAAAACAATGGGGGGACATTTTAAAAAAATTTACATTGACTTGGTCTGCTTGAATAGGCAGGAGGAGATAGGCCACAGGTAAAATAGTGAGAGTGAGTGGACGAAGAATCCTCCTCATGGAGACTTAGGAGGAAGGGCAAAAAAGAAGTTATTATTTTGTGCTGAAATTCTTTAAAATGTAAATCATTACCAAACAAGCTTAGTTGTTTATTTTGATGTTTAATGTTAAGTTTCCAAAAAAATTACTTTTTTAAAATTAAAAAAAAATGATGAAATTGAGAGCATAAAACAAAGCATGGCATAGATGTGTTACAGGAGAGTCTCAGGAAGGCTGAAGCCTCAAGTGATTCAAAGCTAGTTAAAAATGCAAAAAGTTTTTTCTCCATGAGAAAATTTTAATGGAAAAAGCAGAACAATTCAACCCCTGTTTTGTTTCTCTCTCCCCTATAAGGGAACTGACCAATGAAATGGGAAAGCACAAAAAAAGATATAGGTGTGTTGTGAGGGGAAAGAACACCTGAAGGAATGGTGGGAGTAGTCAAATAATGCTTTTTATTTCTCAGATTTCTGTCTTCCAGTAACTTCCATTTTAAATAACAGGAGAATAGAATGACAATTACATACGAATATATTTTATTAATATTTTCACCTCTTACCTCATTTGAACCTCACAAGTTCCCTATGGCTGAAGAGGGGCAGGTACCCTATTTTACGATGAAGAAGTTACAGGGAACGAAGGGATTTTTCTCATGAGGGTCCTTCCCAGGTAGTGGTAGTCCTTATTGGAAGAACCCAGGCCTGACTCTCAGTGCTGGGCTCCTGCCTCCACACCTGGCAGGTTTCCTCTTCAGACATTTTAGTCATGCTCACCCGTCTTCTATTCTTCTCTTTCCTTTGGCCAGTCCTGGAATATTGGTTCCCTGGGGCAAAAGACGCTCAATACCAGCCAACGGGAGCATAACAGGACCATTGACTTGGATGAGACTGTTCTAAACAATGGATATTCTCAGCCATCTCTACTCCAGGGAAACTTCCAGATTCATTCTGTTGCCAGCACATATTCTGAATTTGTGGTAATCCGCCTTTTCTAATATCTACCTGTCCTCACAGAACACACAGACAGGGCAGGACGGGTAGTCTCCTGATGACACACAGTGCCATCTCTGGGGTGGAAAAGCTGTGTGCAGGAGGGAAGTTGGCAGTTTAACTTCTGAGGGGGAAAATGGAAAATGAATGCTGTGTAATTGCAATGACCATGCTTGACTCTGAAGAAGAGATGAGAAAAGATACCTCCCTCCCTTCTTTGCAAAGGTGGGGCAACGCTGGGTGTGGAATATTGCATCTACTGTCAGATTCAATTGATTAGTTTTGCTGAACTGCTTCCCCCCCCCTTTTTCCTTATTTTAAAGGATGATTCTTTTGGTAGAGGAAGGGTGAAGAATATATTTAGAAATGAAGATGATATGAAAACAGAAGGTACAGATAAAAATTAAAAAGGGGAAAACACTTGAACTTCAGAATGGGATCTTTCTGAGACAGGTTGGCTGTAGGGAGAGAACCTGCATCACTTTTCCAGTGGCCACTCTGTTCTCTTGGTGGCATTCTTGGTCACCATCTCAGTCCTTTCTTTTGTGGAAGGAGCTCACTTTCTCTCCAGTTTCTTATCTGTCAGATCTAAGGCTTGTGTGGCAGTCCTTGCATGTCCCTTCTTTCAGACTGACCTAATAATATCTGCTGATTTCATTATCATCTGAGTAGAGCTTTATAAGAGCCAGTCCTCTCACTGGGACAGCCTCCTAAGTTTAGGAAAACCAACAACAAAAACCCTAGTTATTTTTTGAGTGTTTAACATTTAAAATCTAGTTTTCTGTGGAAACATGCTGCCCCAATTTTATGTAGATTTTCAGCCCTGCTTAGATGTGCCAAAGCATCTTAATAGAAGCTTTATTTAGTAAGGGTCACCTCCTCTAGCTGTGACTGAATTCCATTAAAATAATAGCATAAAAAAGTGATTAAGCGTAGTAATCATAATGAAATATGTCCACCTTGAAGCAGAGAGGTGGAAGTCTACTAGGACAGAATATTGTATATGCTGCCAGATGTAGTCATTGAAGCAGATGTTTTTGCTCCGTTGTTTTGCTTTGTCACGTGGGAGTATTCCATCTGGAGAAGCAGGGGAGGGCTAAACTGACTCTGATACAAAGACATTGGGCACCCACATTAAACTAAAAAAAAATAACAGGATCATTGGATCACTCTTTGTGTATGTCGTGAGGGAGCCCTGACTCTGCTGTCAGGATCCCAGTTCTTTTATAGCCTTGGAATATTTTGCATTACACCTGCTGCCGTCTGGTGTGACTTAGTCATCGTCATTTTCCTGACTGGCTTCCTAGGAAGTTCCAGCCCAATAGATTATAAAACTAATTAAGAGGATAAAGAAAAATAACATTTTAGTCCTAGATGATGTTTCTGGCTAGTGTCCCACTTCTTCTGCTTAAACCAAACAGTGGTACTTGCTGCCTCATCATTTCATTTTACTGTTTGTTTCTGATGCTATTGATCTGTGAGTCTCCTCTCATGTAAGTGCTAGAGTAAAGTTCTAGGAGAAACTTAGTTATATAGCATTACTCTCTTCCCTCTGCTTTGGTTTTACTCTTTTCTCCTAGTTCTCTTTCTAGCTGACTGACCACTTGTCAGTTTCTTATGTAATTAGCTCATCATCCCCAGCTGGACCCCCAGCCGTGGATATGCCCTAAGGTTCCATCCTGGTCCTCCTCTTCTTTCTCTGTATTCTCTTTCTTGGTGATCTCACTAGAGGTTTACTTGTCATCTCTATGCAAATGACTTCAGGGGCAGCTAGGTGGCACAGTGAATAGAGCTCTGACCTTGGAGTCAGGAGGACCTGAGTTCAAATCCAGCCTCAGACACTCAATACTTACTAGCTGTGTGACCCTGGGCAAGTCACTTAACTCCAGTTACCTAAGCAAAAATAATTTTTTTTAAAAAATTAAAAAAAAAACAAATAACTTCAAAAATCTATATATCCAGCCCTACTCTCTATCCTAAACTCCAGCATTGTATCACCAATCGCCTGCTAGAAAGCTCTACCTGGATGTCCTGTAGGCATCTCAGATTTTAATACATCCAAAACAGAACTAATTTCTTTACCCCTAGATTGACCTTTCTTCCAAGCTTCTCTCTTTCTGTTGAGGGTGCCACTGTTCTTTCCAGTCATCCAGGTTTATAACCTCAGAGCCATTTCTTGACCCTTCATATCCTCATGTCCAATTGGTTGCTAAATCTTTATTTCTTGTGTACATTCTCTCCTCTACACCCAAATGATGGCCACAGTTTCTTAGCTTTGCCCTTGAATTCCCAGTGCCCATCACTTAATAAATGCTTGTTGAATTGAATTGAACTAGAAGCATCTAAAAGCCACAATAGTGGGGAGGAGATATTTGTCTGAATTAGTTGGTTTGGGCTTTTAGGAAGAGAGGCTCATGCTTAGTTGCCTCTGTAGATAAAGCTGTTACCCAGATAATGTGATAATGACAAGACTGATCGTAGGATTTCATTGTTACGCTCCCAGTTCAGGTCAGCACCTTCTCTGCAACTTTTAGTCTTAGACACTTGTCTAGAACCCTGAGAACTCAAATGAAATTGCCCAGGGTCACACAGGCTGGCAACGATACTTGTCCTATTAGCCATCTGGTTGATATGTAAGAGGTTAGCCACGGTCACTTGTTGCTCCTTCAAGGTCGGGTCAAATCCAAATATATTCAGGGGGTCATTCCACCGGGCTATGCCAGGTTATCTTGTGGCCCCCATCTTAGGAGCCCTCATCTAGTGTTAGTTGCTGTATGGCTATGGTGTCTCAGATAGCATTCTCCCTGTATGAGTCTAACATCGGCTACTTTCTAAACTCATTCTTTGTACTTTAGCATGAGGTCAAGTCAACAGCAAGTCAGAGGGCTCTCAGCTCCAAAGATTGGCATCTGGTATCTGGTCTGTGGATATCTCAAGGTGCCAGTCTGCCAATATTTGTTGCTTCCCTGGACACCAACTCATTATTTTTTAATTAGAAACTCAGCCAGCAGCTTGGTGAATATTTAGCATTTCTGTTCTACAGAATCTGTCTCTTTCATAATCCATCATGGCTTGGAGCATGCACATGTACGTATGCGTCTTTTCTATGCCAGACTGAAGGCACAAAGTAATTGACCTTGAGTTAACAACCTCTTGCTGGGGCTGATGACTGACACTTGACCCACATCCAGTCAGGGTGACATCATTGCCCTCTGTTTGCAGCTGAAAGGCTCAGGACCTCCAAGAGTATCTGCTGTGCTAGGAGGGAGGGGTGAGGATGGTGACTTAATTTAGCTGCCAGATCCCTATGCTGAGCCAGGAATGAGCTTGTTACCCACTTTGATCAACTAACTTTATTTCTCTCCCGGCAGCAAGAATTTTCAGAGGCTTCCAAATCTGATGACAATTCGGGAACTTTCAACTCTACCAATATATAATCCTGAAAAGGATCTTCTTCCTACCAGGCTGTGGGCCTCCCTATCTTCCCTGGGGTGGTTTTGACATCCCTATAGTTCAAGTTTGTTCTCACTTGAGAAAATGTTTAAACCAGTGATTAGATTCCACAAAATGTCTGTGGCTTCTCATCTTAGGAATGGAGTCCTGAATAATAATGTTTATTTACTTTTTTTTTTAAAACGTTTATTTACTTTGACTGTGATGTGGTAGATAAAGCCTTGGACTTAGAGTCAGAAGACCTGGGTTCAAATCCTCTGCCACTTATCAGCTTTGGGATAGAGGAAGTCATTTTAACTCTTCTGTGTCTTAGGCTCCCTATTTGTTAAATGGAAGTAATTTACATCTGCCTACTTAATCTTGGAAAGAAGGTTATAAAGTACCATCTAAGTATTTGTTGTTGAAATAATGAGTTCTTTTCTAAAAAAATTAAAATAAAGCTAGTTAAAAGTATACTGGAAGAGCAAACGTTCATTTTCTTCTGTAAGATCCGTCTGTGAATATGGTGTATGTAGGGTGGGAAATGTTGATCTTTAATTCACAGATTGATAAATTTGTTAGCTTTTTTCTTTGGTCACAGAGATCCTTAACCTGGGATTTTAAAGTATTCTTATAAAATTATTATTATTGATAATAACATTTATATAGCACTTTGAAGTTTGTATAGTGCTTTACGTACATTATCTCATTTGACCCTCACAACAACCCATCATGTAGGTACTATTACTCAACCCGTCATGTAGGTACTATTATTATGCCCATTTTATCGATGAGGAAAACTAAAGCTAAGAGAGGTCACATGACTTGCCCAAGGTCACACAGCTAGTAAATGACTGGAAAATATTTGAACTAGGGTCTTCCTCATTCTAAGTACAATAATTTATTCACTGTACTATAATTGGCTTCCTTTGGAATCTTACGTATTTTATCCATTCAAAAACATTTTGAGAGGGTCCATTGTCATCACCAGATTACCAAAGTGGTCTGTGACAAAAAACTTAAGACCCCCTGCTGTGGTATCTCATCTTCGCTACTTCTCCCTCCCTCATCCACCCCAACTATGAGCTCCAGCATCTTTCTAGCCGGTCACAGGCATAAAACATTTCATATTCCTAATTAAAAATGGGGAATGGCTGAGAGATGCAGTTCAGCCATTTTCTCTCTGTCCTCGTTCCAGATAGTAGACTCTGCCCTAGACCTGCTGATTTTATCTCCTCATTCTTGGTAAGAGGAGAGGGGGCCAAGAAGTCACTGATAGAGGCAGGAAGAGACCGATTTTAAAAATTGTAATAATCGTGCCTTGGTTTGCCACTATTTGCTGCAGAAAGCTATAGCAGAACCCTGCTCCTTGATTAAGTGGGGTCTGTGCTCTTTGGTTAAAAGTGTCTTTTATATGCAAAGCACTATGACGGGTGTCAGGGATCCAAAGAGAAAATGACAGTCTGTCATCCAGGAACTTATGGGGTGGGAGGGATGCCTTGTACACAAATAAGTGTAAAATGAGGGAGTGACAGGGGCAGAGGAAAGATCAAGGTGTGAAGGTTGAGGAGTGAAAGAGCACTTTAAACTAGAAGCTTTAGGGGTGGGGGATACATAAAACAGGTAGCACCTGAGCTGAGCTTTGAACGGAGAAAAGGACTCTTGAAAGTAGAGAAGACTAGAGAGTTCAAGGTAGGTAATGGGGGGGGTGCAATCAGTGCAAAATGGGCATCATTGCCAAGTTGTATTGGAGAAAAGCGTGGGACAGGTTTAGCAAACAGCAAGTTTGGTTGGAGTGTAATGTGTGTGAAGGGGACTAATATGAAGTAAGGTTGGAAAGGTGGGGTGGAACCAGACTCTGGAGAGCCTTAAATGCTAAACCTAGGAGTTGGTATGTTATGCTTATAGGTGATAGGGAGCTGCCACTGAAGATTTTTGAGCAGGGAAGACATGGTTTCTTAGGAGTTTTATTTTGGTTCCTATGGGAAGGATGGTTTGGAGAGGGGAGAAATTGGAGGCAAGGAGACCAATTAGGGGGCTAATTTTTTTACAGTTACATGGTAGCAGTCCAGGTGGGGGTGATGAGGACCTTGATTAGGCTGGTGGCAATATGAGTGGAAGAGAATGGGATGGCATGGGACTTGGAACAAGATGGTGGAATAAGTAGCCATGGCTAATTCCAGCTTCCCTGTACCACCTTAAAACAACAACAACAGATGTGCCAGTTAAAAGAACCAAAAAAAGAGGAGAAAGCAAATGAACATTCACAGGAAAAATCTTGCAGGAAAACTAAAAGACCTAAGAAGCAAGTAAAAGAGACCTCAATATAGTGAATAAGATGAGGCGAAGGTAAGAGCAAGATTGCAACAACAACTATGCCTCTAAAAGAGAAAAGTCTTCAGAGTGGTTTCCATCACAAGAAGCTAGGAAGGAAGATCTGGGATCTGTAAGATCACCAAAGGAAGAAAGAAGACAAACCTGAGGTTTGACCACATACAGTGGAAAACCTCATTGAAGCAGTTGTCTCTCTGGGGTAAGTAGAGTTGCTCAGGCAAAACAAATAAATGTGGAAATGGAAGAATAAACATTGCAAAGTAAAAACAATGATAAAACCTAGAGTAAGATTGTAGATCTCTACAACCAAAGCACCAGAACTAGAGGACAGTTTGACAAGGGAATTATTGGCCTCCCAGAAAAATATGAAAAAGCCAACAGTTTGGATATACCATATTCCATGAAATAATCCAAGGTTTCCTGGAATATTGGAAAAAGAATAGAGTATAAATTAATACTACTCACAAGATTACTGATAGAGAGAGAAATCTTAAGTTTAGCTTGCTGAGAAATGCAGTTGACCAAATCCTAGCACTTCAGTTAGAAAATTTTGTAAGTAGCTAGCAGGAAACAATTTTCTATTTTTCCTCCTTTCCACAAAAGGTCTGTGATTTCATTGGTGTTGAAGGCAATGCAAATTAAGTCTCTGAGAGTTATCTAAATCTCAGACAGGTGAAATGACTTGACCAGGATCATACAGCTACTAAATATCGGAGGCAGGGCTTGGGTTACCTCACTCTAAGCCCAACATACTGTCTCCTACACTATGGTGCCTGTCCTGCAATTCACATATCAAACAGTAGTTCAAATGGTATAAGACCACTCAATGAGGGAAAGTTTACAGCAGATAATGAGGAAATTAAGAGAAGTACATGAAACTACTGTATTGAATATTATAGAAATGGAATTCAATACCAATAGAAAACTGATTAATAGCTACAAAAGTATAAAATACTAAAATTAGGTCACTTAAGTAATCTGATTTCAGACAAATGCAGCAAGCCATAAATTACTATAGAAAATGCTCCAGGTTGAAAAAACAAATAATCCTTATTTCCAAAAATAGAGAAAGACATGCTAGCAAATTGCCACAAACACGGTTCTAATTAAAAAAGCAGGAAAGAATAAATCAGAAAAAGAACCAAAGGCCAATATCATTAATAAGCATTAATATCTGACTGAGCGTTCTCTAACCCTGAAATTTCCTATCATTTTACTATCTTTGCTAATTTGTTAATAAACAATCATTTCTCATTAATTTGATGGCTGTGGTAAATGTTCATATGGTTTTGAATTGCATTTTTCTGATTATTAATGATTCTCAAACTTTTTCATGTGATTGTTGATAGTTCTTTCCAAACACATTTATTAAGGAATAGCCCTTACTTAACCTTACGAATTTTGGATGTCAGACTATTATCAAAGATGTTTAAAGCAAATTTATTTCCTAATCTACATTTTCTCCAAATTCTAGCTGCATTTATTTTATTTGCACAAAATTTTTTTTCATAGATTCACAGTCACAGAGTTAAAAGAGACCAGAGACAATTTAGTCCAACCAGATCCTGAACAAAAATTACCCTTTACAATATACCCAAACGAGCTTTGTTTGAAAACTTTAAAATAAGGGAGAACTCACTCTTTCCAAAGGCAGCCTGTTCCACTTTTGGAAAGTTCAGACTGTTAGGAAGATTTTTCTTAAACCTAAGTCTGCCTCCTTGCAACTTTTCCCATCATGCCTCATTCTGTCCTTTGAGTCAAAGCAGGTCAAATAGAATTCTTGTTCCACATGACAACCCTTTAAATATATGAAGATGATGATCATATCTCATAAATCTTCTCCTAGCTAAACATCCCCGGTTCCCTCAATTGCTCTTCCATGAACAGACCCTTCACAATTCTGGTTGACCTCTTCTGGATGATCTCCAGTTTATCAATGCCTTTTCTACATGGCACCCAAAATTAAACAAAAGAGTACAGCAGGATTATCATCTACCTAGTCTTGGATATTATTCTTTCCCTTCTTCCAATTTTTTTTTTCGTTAACAGCCTAACATTGCATTAATTTTCTTGGCTTCTGTATCACACTGCTAACTCATGTTGAGCTTTCCTATACCTCCCCTAACTTACACCAATGAAGTTAGTTTTTGAAACACAAGTGGGAGATTTAAAATTTCTACTACATTTCAAGTTATTCAGTTTGGGTCAATGATTTATCCTACGGAGATATTTTCGAATCCAGATTGTTGTCCAATGTGTTGTCTATCTCAGGTTTTCGTCATGAGCAAATTTGATAAGAATATGCCATCTGTGTCTTTGTCCAACTCATTGATATTTCAACTTGCTGAGGCACACTCCAAGATGATATTGTACAAACTCTTCGGGTTTGGCCATTCTGATAGTTCTGAAACACTCTTTTTGTATTGTCATCTAGTCCGTATTCCTTCATCTTTTCCAAAAGAATAATGTTAGGGACTTGGACAAATGCTTTGCTAAAATCTAGGTAAAGTAGAGCTACAGAATTGACCTGATCTGCCAGGCTGATGACCCCCCCCCCCCCCCCAAAAAAGTAAAAAAGTTAGAATAACATGACCTGTTCTTGAAGAAATGCTGGATTTCTTTGTGATGACCACTTCTGTTTCTATATATTTGTTAACCATCCCTTTAATAATACATTCTTAGAATATTGCCAAGAATTTGTTGGGTTTCCTGGCCTGTAGTTGGCAAATTCCATTCTCAACCTTTTTTTTAATTGGGACACTTTTTCTTTTCCAAGACTTTGACACTTATCCTACTCTCCAATATCTTAATCACCATTAACGGTTCAACAATCATATGTACCAGTATGTGGGCCTGGTGACTTGAAGTCATAAATAGCTCCTCTGTGCTATTACTTTATCACCTTACTTATCTTGGGCGTTAACCCCCACTAGCCATTTCTGTTCTGTGCTTTCCAGTCAATCAACAAACTTGTATTAAGTACCTACGATGCTAGGCACTGTTAGAAGCAAAATAAGAGTTGAGCAGTTCTGCTTGCTCTCCATAGTTTATTTTCATCCCATTCAAAAGAAGGAGCAGTTCTAATCCTTTTTGATCTTCCTCTTCCCCCCAAATACTGTTTTTAAAAATCGTTTTCATTGTCCTAGCTTTTCTTACCAGGATGAGCTCATTGTTAGCTTTTTAGACCCCTGAGAGACTGAAAAATTTTCACTTCTCATCTCTGAATATTTCTGGATAATTTCAACTAGTGTTATTTGATATGTCCTTCCCCTCTCTACCCTGTTCCCTGCCCCCACTCCCCACCCCCTATTAGCTTGCAAGACCTTCTTTGAAGCTCTGGGAACTGGTGACTAAGTTTCTAGATGAATTAAATTTGGAATTCCTGGTAATGTTCTGTGGATTTTTGCTCTGCACTTTGTCTTCTGGTTTTGACTTGAGAGTTTCATTATCTTTCTGGGCCAATTTCCCCATAGAAAGGCCACTGCTTTGTACATTTATGTTAATCAGAGTGAACTTTTAAAAAAATTTTGATTATATTTCAATATAATTTGCTTCCTTTATAAATCCTGTTTTACTTTATATATTAAAAATATCCTGAGAAGGGGTCCTTAAGCTTCTTCACTAGACTGCTAAAGGCATCTGTGATACACAAAGAAGCTAAGCGTCCTGGCTCTAAGCTAAGGCCCTGGCCTTTGAAATCTGTTCTCCCAAAGTCTTACAGGGCACATCAGGCTATAACCACTTTTACTCTCCTTTTCTATGATGAATTTTAAGCTTAATGTTCACCCCCCCCCCAAGTTCCTATCATTTTTACTTCATCCATTAGTTCCTCCTTAGAGACCAAAATTCAGTCTGGTGGTGTAGTTCTCCCTCTCACTTCTTCCACCTTTTGAAGAATGTAATTCTATTAAATAACAAATTTATGAGGTTCCCTGTTTTTGGAAGAGAGCTCCACAAATGTTTCTGCATGGTTGAATTTCCCATCATATCTCCATGCCAGGTTTTTGTGTTTCCCAAATTTCTCACCTGTTGTGTCCTCACTTACTCCTCCTGTCTGGGTGATATATCCCCCCCTCCCCCAACAATATCACTTTTCCTCCTCTCCATTTACCCCCACCCAAATGCCCTCCATCATGTTTTCCCATCTTAGGATCCTGGATTTTATCACATGGGCTATGTTCTTAGTAAATAATGCTTCTCTACTACCCCATTTATCTATTCTGTTCTTTAATATGAGGTAAGCCCTTTCAGAGCCAGCCATGAGTTCCATCCCACACAGACTCAGTGATACCTGCGAAATCTAATTTATCCCTAATATTAGTATCTCTGGTGGCAGCTAGGTGGCACAATGGATAGAGTGCTGGGCCTGGAGTCAGGAAGACTCATCTTCCTGAGTTCAAATCTGGCCTCAGACATTTACTACCTGCGTGTCCCTGGACAAGTCATTTAATCTTGTTTGCCTCAGTTTCCTCATCCATAACATGAGCTGGAGAAGGAAATGGCAAACATTTCAGTATCTTTGCCAAAAAAAAACAAAAACAAAACCCCCAAAACCCCTAATGAGGTCATGAAGAGTTGTAGAGGACTGAAAAAAACTGACCAACAAAAAATTAGTATCTCCAGCTTACTCTGTTTCTTTCCCATATTTTATGTGTTTATGTAGACATCTGAGACAATAGGTTTGGTAGCTGCTCCTCTTCCTGGATATTGTCTCCCTTAAATTGTTGGTCCTCTCTTCCATGATTTTTCCTAGATTATACTTGCTAGTCCCTCAGTATTTGACTTGATGTTTTCATTTAAAGTCTTCTTGAAGCAATGTGGTACAGTGGAAAGATGACTGCCTCTGAAGTCAGAGGATATGGCTTCGAATCCTGTCTGTCACATTCTGTGTGACACTGGGCAAGTCACAACGTCTCTGGGCTTTGGTTTCCTTGTCTGCAAATGAAGGGATTGGATGAGATGGTCTCTGAGGGCCCTTCTAGCTCGGTGATCCTATTATCAGGGTCAAAAGACTGAAAACATACATTTTATCGGACGTAGTTAGATATGATCCTTCTCTGGCCAAGAGCTTATCATCATTCCTGTATCTTAGGGTATATAGAAGTCCGAGTCTTGTTTTCAGAGACCATCTCAACCAAGTGTTCACCTCCCAAATCTGCCTTTGTCTTCTTGAAGCCCCCACTTTCCACTGTAAGCAGTGAGAAAATACTGCCTGTGTTCCTAAAGGCTTCATTTACACGTGTAGGACTTTTGTAATCTTAATAACGCTTTCTAGATTTCATCTAGTGGAATTATTTGTCTCTAGGCTACTTTTCATGTTTTGTTTTGTTTTGAGACAATTAGGATTAAGTGACTTGCTCAGGATCACGTAGCTAGGAAGCGTCAGACAACGTTCTATCCACGTGTCACCTAGCTGTCTCTTACTAGGCCGCTTTCAGAAGTGGATTGTGGTTGTTGGGTTTGACCAATCTTGAGACCATCATTAATGTCCCAGATAAATGGCCCAGTAAGACGGTATCCTTCTCTAACGTACGTGTCAAGTCAAACGTGGCAATCTTGGTATCCCTCAGTAGAGTCAACCACCGTGACGTCTCTTCTTTCTCTGACCAGTACTGGATGGTCTGTCTCCTAGTGATGCTTGTGAATTCACAGCATCTTTCAAGATACTCAAGAAGTGGCTTTCTTTTCAAAGGGTGCAGGGTCTACCCTTGTGTATCCTCATAGTTATTACATAGTTCCAAGGTGGAGTAGTCCATCCTTCTTCTATTACATTCTTCCAGCCTCCTGATGCAAGTGAAGATTCCCCTTCGCCTCTTCAGATTACTTTTCTTCTTTATTTTCACTGTGAAGCATTTCTTTCATCTTTTTAAGGAATTCTTCATTCTTCCAGGAAGTAGAAATATATTCCTCCAGCCCTTTTGTTTTCCTCTTAAGATACCATATTGCATTCTGTGCATACATAGCTGTTACTTGCCACTGGCAGAAATACACACAGATAATTCTCTGCAAGTTACTATAAAATTCACCTTCCTTCTCACATTTGCTAGAATCGAAAACCTTAATTTTCTGGCACCCCGGTGGCTCCGCCCATCTGTTGATTAGAGACACCATCACTTGAGACTCCTGAGCAGGTGGTTATCTATAATGCGCTTTTCTACATTTTCTCATATACACACATATCTATGTGTGTATATACGCATATACATATATTTATTTTTGTGCTTGCTCATCTGCAATTAGTCTGTAATTCCCAGATTCCTACCAAAGCCCTCATACAAACAGATGCTGTCTGCTGTGCATGAGAAGTCAAATGTTCAGCTACTTATTCCTTTCTTTTCTGTCCTCTTGCCTCTGGGCTACTGGATTTGAGGACACTGAGGGACTGTGATGTCAGAATATTTGAAGGGCCATTGATATGAATATTAAAGTTGCTGAGGCTGATGGCAGAGATATAGAAGAAAGAAAGGCAGAACCTGATGTTCAAATCAGGAAGTAGGGAGTATCTTAGAGGTTGATAGATGACTATCAGAATAGCAAAAGAGAAATATAACAGGATGGCATTAACTTCAAAGGAGAGATGGTTGGCAGCAATGAAATAATGGTCTGGAAATGGCAAAGGGAAGGAAGGAGTGTGCCAATCCTTTTGCCTTGAGAGCAAGGGAAAAGATCAGTTTTCCTTTGGAAGGTGCCAGGTTTCACTTAGTGCTGAGAGGTAAAGGAGGCAATCAGGGAAACATCTGGGAGCTGGAGGGGTTTGTTTCTAACAGAGCAGTGCTTCTAAAGTGTCTTGTGGCAGGAGTTCAGAAGAAAAGCAGATGGTGGTGAAGTGGGAGTAATATTTATATAGTGCCTTGAGGTTAGCAAAGTGCCTTTTGGAAATTGTCATTTGCTTCTCAGAATCCTGGGGGGTAGGTGCTATTAGTACCCTCATTTTGCAGGAGAAGAAACTGAATAGACATAAGTTTAGTGATTTTGCCCAGAGTCACACAGCTAGTAAGTGTTTAAGGCTAGATTTGAATTTAGGTTTTCCTAGCCCTAGGTCCTGTGTTCTGCCCGCTGTCTCTGACTTGGTGAGGGAGAAGGGCCCAGCAAAAAAGAGATTTGAGTCTGGAAGGATACATCAGGGGAAGAGAGTTTTCAGTAAAGTGATGTTGCAGGAAAATGAAGATTCTACAAATAATACATTTGAAAGGAGGCTGAAGGGGAGAGAAGGGACTAATCCTAAGAGTCAATAATTGTTTCCCCAGAAGACAGTGTGGTACCTCAGGTTTTAGGAATGAAATATATTGGTAATGAATCATTTGTGCCCATTTCTATATGCATAGGAAAGTGCTAGGTATTTTCCTCATTACATAGTGGATGCTCTGGATTGGGCTCATACTCATTTTCAGTACCCATGATGTCTTGCATCTTCTTGAAGACAAAGTACAGTATGGGAAGAGTTTTCTTTTCCAACATTAATTGGCTTTTCCTGTCATAATTGAAGCAACCTCGAAATGTTCAATAACAACAACAAATGCTTCCACAGATGGTCACAGAACTCACTGATGGCGGACCTGACTTCTATTAAGAGGGAGAGATGAAGTCTTGCCCTAGATGGTCACAAAGCTCTGGTGATGATGGGCACAGCTTCCAGTGCAGGGAGGGGTCTCAAAGCAACAATTCCTGCCTGGGTCTTCAGAGCTGGGGGCCAGTGCTTTCACTTGACCACAGAACATGGAAACCAATCAGGTGAAACACAGGCCTGGATCGCTCTTATCCAGGAACCATCTTTTTATAATCTAAGTCTTTCTAAGAGATAACAACTATTGAAATGGCTTCATGTAAAGAGACTCTTAAATAAGAAATATAGTTATACTGTATTTGGGTTTGTGCTTTAGAAAGTCTGTTTAGTGACTAGTGGGGCCTCATAACAGAGGCCTGATGTAATAGCAGCAGTGGTCTGTTAGGACCTTGTGAAAGAAGTGGACCTCCCCAGCCCACCTTAGGGGGTTATCAAATGTACAGTGCTTTGCGACCCTCAAGGCACTATAAAAATGCTAGTTGTTGTTATTAGTTATACAACCCATACCTTTGCTGTGGAGTACACCCTAGGGTAGATGGGAACACAGTGAGGTGGAACAGGGAAGTTGGATGTTTTTGGGGTTAGGGAGCTCTCTATGTATTTTGTTACCTACTGTGATGGAATATTAGGTTCTCTCCAAAACATTTATTCTGTGGCAAGGTTCCCCACTTGGTAAATTTTATTGGCTGGGAGTCTGAACAGATGTTGCTGTCCTCATCATTACATAATTACATAAATCTCAAATTTGTGTTTCCTGCCTTGGTCACCGTAGCCCTATTCATGGCCTCTTTGAATGTCTAACTTCCTTCAAAGCATGGCTCAGGTGCTAATTCCTCTATAAGACATTTCCTGAGTTTGCTTGTTACTTCTGTACCCAGAAAGAGTAGTCCCTGGATGGAGCATAACATACCCACCCTTAATTCAGGACACAGACTGGGGCTTCAGAGGTACTTTCTCTCTGCTCAAACCTGTCTCAGCCTGGAATTTAGAGGAAAGATCAATCTCCCAACAAGCTGGAAGAATTGTTTTTCAAGGTCTCCCATTGTTACTGATGGCTGGGGAACCTGTGAAAGACAAAGGATCTCAACCATTTGGGGAGCAATTTGGAACTATGCCCAAAGGGCTATAAAAATGTGCATACCCTTTGACCCAGCAATAGCACTTCTACGGCTATATCCCAGAGAGATCATACAAATGGAAAGAGGACCCACATGTACAAAAATATTCATAACAGCTCTCTTTGTGGTGGCAAAGAATTGGAAATTGAGAGGATGCCCATCAATTGTCAAACGGCTGAGCAAGTTGTGGTATATGAATGTGATGGAATACTATTGTGCTATAAAAAATTATGAACAGGCTGACTTCAGAAAAACCTGGAAAGACTTGTATGGTCTGATGCCTAGTGAAGTGAGCAGAACCAAGAGAACGTTGTGCACAATAACAGCCATGTTGTGTGATGACTAATATTGATAAACTTAACCCTTCCTGGCAATACAAGGATCTAAGACATCTCCAGAGGCCTTGTGATGGAAAATGCTATCCACATCCAAAGAAAGAACTATGGAAGTCAAATTGCTATTTTTTTTTCTCTTCTGTTGAGTTTTGTTTCCTCTTTCTGATGGTTCCTCCTATTGGTTTTAATTTTTACTTACAACATCACTAATGTGAAAATATGTTTAATGTGAATGTAAACGTATAGCCTGTATCAGATTGTGCGCCGTCTTGGGGAGGGTGGTGGGGAGGAAGGGGGAGAAAAATTTTAAACTCAAGAGGATATGGAAGTGATTATTGATAAATCAAAATAAATTAATAAAAAAAAAAGACAAAAGGATCTGCCTTGGTGAGACGTGACTACTGTCACTAGAGAGGAAATGGGCAAGAATCTTTTCAGAAACACTGCTGGTGGCCTACTTGATGTGAAGGTTGACATACCTTTATTTCCCTCCCCAGTCTGTCCCAACAGCCATGTTACTTCTAGATCAGCTGTTTCTCACAACCAGGGAAACTCTGGAATGATAGTATGAAGCATTTCTAGGGGGGTGGGGAGGAAGGGGGATGGGGCAGCTTCAAAGTTTCTTCTCTGGAAAAAACATCACCTCTATTATGATCCTCATCTGCTAGTGTAAGGTACTGCCCCCTTTTGTATTTGAAGAGTTTGGTTGTTGATCCTAGGAAGGAGCCATGGCCCATTGGGCTGTTAAGAAATACATCAACCAAAATGGAAAACCTTGGACAAGCAAGCAGGGAAAGGCCAAACCTTATGCAGCAGACCAAGGGCCACCCACCGCCACCAGATCCCAAAGCAGCACACAGACCAGGTCACTAGTTTGAAATGAATTTTGTTACCTGAAGTGTCCTGTGAACTCTGGCAAAGTCACAGTCCCTAGTTCCACACAAAGAGTTCTTACTGACTGCGACAAAATCCCCTGCTTGATGCGGACCCCCTTGGCCAGGGCAGCACCTAGCGTAGCTGGGCCTAGCGATTAACGGGTCACCTAGGGATTCCCGTACCAAGGAGAGAGAAATCTTCCCTTTGCCCCCATTATTCCTTTTTTTCTTCCAAGTCAAAACTGTTCTCAGATTCCTTTTTACACACCCTCATCTTAGATTTCTCTAGACCTGGTTATCACACCAAAGTGTTTGGTCTCCACACAATCGCTGTACTTCATTTCAGAGCCAGCTCTGACCGATGGAGGGATCATGATTCCCTTTTCCTTGCATACCTGCCTCAACTACTCCCCTGAATTGGAGCAGAGACTACCTCTCACTCCTTGCTGCCTCACTCAGTTCTTCTCTACACTTCTGCTCTTGGTCCCCCATAAAGCTAACATCAGGGAGACAGTAGAGGAACCAGGGGCAAGAACCTCATGTCCAAGTGGGCAGCCACTCATGCACCTCAAGGCACTGCCCAGCACCGTCTGCTCTGGCACTTAGGGCCAGCCTCTCACTTCTGAGCCTACCTGCATTTTGCCCCATCTGTCTAATCCTGGGCTTCTGGGCAGCCCCTCAAACACTGTAGCAACAATAAAGAGAGAACAGCGGGGCAGAGCTCAGTCTGTTATAGTTGGGGAAGGTGGAGTAGGTCGGGGCACTCGGTGTAGTTGTCCATCCCAGCTTTATTCTGAAAGGTGGTCTGTATGGATGTACTTCCTCTCCTGGCCACGAAGAGCACTAGCCCAGGCGGAGGCGAAAGGTGGAAATCTCCATGGGCTCCAAGTGGACGTCCATGCTGCTAGAGGGCGAGCCCAGCGCGTACAGTAACGTCAGTGAAGTGGGCTGCAGGAAGCCCACGTCCAGCCCTTGGAAAAGGCTCCCCAGGGCCACCTGCAGGAAGAGTTGCTATGAGCCAAGCACCCAAGTGACAGCATTGTTGGAGCCCGAGAACGTGGGGTTAAATCCTGACTCCTGTCACTTACTACTTTTGTGAGCTGGGGCTTAACCTCTGGGCCTTAGTTTCTCCATCTGTAAAATGAACTGCTTGGAGACAAGATGATTTCTAAGATTGCTTCTGGCTATAGCTATTCTAGATACCCATGATATAAATTTCATCATATAAACATTATCAAATATAAACCGTTCTTTCATTTAGGGGTCTTTTAAAACTTGTTTTTATGTATAGCTTTTATTTTTATATCACCTTCATCTCTGAATGTATCCTTCCCCTCATCTACCCAGCCAGCCACAAGGTTTTGTTTTTTTTTTTTTAAATTTTGTTAAGTTTGTCGAGGATTTTATATAAAAGTAGCTGTGGATAGCGTGTCTATGTTCCATTTATCTGGCCTATGAAAGATTCCTATCTGAGTACATTTGGGGGGTTAGGGTGGAAGGACTTAAAGAACAATGGAATATTGTTCATCCCCTGTCTTTCAAAGAAGTCTTAGAGAACATGGGCCTCCATTTCATACTCCATCATCCTACCTCATCACTATCCAATTGTCCTTTGCCTTGCTATTCCCCAAGCCATCCCTAGGCTTCCCCTTGGCATTTCTCAAAATGAGTTGTCTGCCATGCCAAACAGCTGACATAGACCCATGTGTCATATGTCTGTTTGATACTGTCCCATGCTCACCTTGCCTTGACTTGTGGTACAATTGAAACCCAAGTTCTTGGCCTCCAGGCCACAGTCAAAACCCTTTCGGTGTAGAATGAGTGCAGTCTCAGATGAGGGTAATTTGTCATCCTGTGAAATGGAGGGGATGGTAAGAGTATAGATACTGCCAGGGTGTTTGGACCACTGCACACAAGGGATCTAATATACAATCTTGGAACTCAAAGAACTTCTCTCTATACAGGAGGGCACTTCTGAGATAGGAATGGGTCAAGAAATAGTTGCAGTGAGTGAGAATACAGAAGACTGGTTTAAAAAGTACAGATCAGAGGCTGAAAAGTGGGACAGGGGCACTCACCTCAGCTTGGAGGGTTCTCAAGTTGAGCAGGTGAATGTCACAGGGAAGTGAGGAGGCCAAGGGCTGAAATGAGCGTAAGGTAGGGCCTCCAGGCTGCTCCCTGGCCACAGGTAGGGCCATCACTGGTGTGTTAAGATGCATGGAAGTCAGGTGGCTAAGAAGAGAAGGGAAGCTGGTTGGGCGACCATCTTGCACCTGCAATGTTAGTACCAAGACCTGGGTGAGGCAGGGCAACTGAGGTGATGGTAGGTAGGAGAAGAAATACAGCTACATTCTATAAGATAACCTTGCCTTTCCTCCTGATCCAGGTATAACTTCAAAACATTCTATCCTGCTTTTATCACAATTCATAGTACACAGCCAATGCTTAATAAATGCTTATTGACTAATATCTGATATTTTCCCCCCCAAGCCCATCTAGTGACTACCATCCCCAGACAAAAAAGGTACTACTCTCTAGGCAACTTCTCTCTTCTAGTACTAATTATCTCCCCTACACACAGACACAAGGGACTCTGCTACAGGATCTGAACTTGACAGGGCTCCAGATACAATTACCACTGGCTAGTACTAGACAAAAACTACTTTTTCTGGACTTTACCTCTTGGTTGCTGCTCCTGCTGCTGGGAAATACCAAATGCCTAAATGCAGAGGCCAGTTTGGAAAAGAAGCTAAGTGGCTGATGGCAAAGTAAGTTATGGAATGAAGAAAGATGGATAATCAGAAGGAGTATATCAGACAGCAAGACGATGGTTAGCAGAGTGAAGAGTCGGACAGTAGTGGGATGAATGAGAAATCGACATGCCCCCACCCCACAACCCCGGAAACAGGTCCCACTCCTTGGTCCACTCAAATATACTAACTGCATTAGCTCATCCTCAAGCTGGGGATTGGCAAGCCAATCTGGGGCACTTCCATGGTCTCAGACGGGCCCCAGGAATGGTACCTTATTGGCAGTGGTACGTCGTTCCAACAGGAGGCGAAACCGGTTACAGGTTCTCTTGTTATCTTTTAGGCCTTGGCCTAGGCCCCGGTTGTCGTCCTGCATCAAGCGCCTGTCTAGGATAACTTCCAACTGGCCTGAAGAAATTAAAATGATGAGTCCCCGGGGCATATCTACCCACCTGCCCTGACAGAAACTAAACTCCAAACATAATGGTAGGAGAAAATATCAAAGCTCTCCCTAAGGGAAAAACAAGACGGGATGAGATGCTGAAAGCCTCAGGATAGGAAGATGTCATCACAGCTCGGCTGCTAGAAGGGACCTTCCAGGCCACGTAGCCTAACACCCTTCATCTTGCAGATGAGGAACCTTAAGTCCAGAGAAGCTGTCACCTGTCCCAGGTCACACAGCTACTCAACGGCAGAGCCAAGACTCCTGACTCCCACCGAGTCTAGTGTTCTTTCCACTGTACCATGAGTTAGTAAAGATGACAGACATGTCCTGAAGGTACTTTAATGAATACTTATTGTATTATTGAAAGGTTATTGGAAATTTTGTCCTAGGTATCCTAATTGGAAAAGAAAACCTATTTTTGAAAACAGGTGAAGTGGAAAAGCTTTTGCATTTAAAAAGTTACAAGCTACTTTCTTGATAGCTTGTCTAGTGGTCATGGAAGAGTCAGAGAGCTGAGTAGACACGTGGAGATTCCTGCTCCTTGCAAGTAAACTGCCCTCTCTGAAGTATGAATGACACAGCAGATCCCTTAATTGGCTGAAGAGCAGAACTATTTGTCTGGTCTCTAAAAGAATGCCACTTAAAATTTCTTAACTACTAAATCCAATGACCTTTACTCAGTCCTTGTGATACTCAATCCTCTTTTCTGCTTTTGGTGCTGTTGACCACACCCCTTCTCCTAGATCTGATAGATCATCATGTATTTCCTGCCTTTTTTTTTTTCCAAACTGTGGTAACCCTGAAGTCTCAGTCCTCGGCCTTCTCTCTCCTCTCTCGATGCTTTCCTTCTGCACCCAAGCATTCTATTATCATCTCTATGCAGCTGACTCCTAAATATTTTTCCAGCCTCCAGTCTCTCTTGAATTTCAGTCCTGAACATCTTTACCAAGGATGTCCAAATGGCATCTTAGACTTATGCACAGAACATTTCATTTTTGTTTCTAATCTGTGATCACATCACAGGGAGAGTCTGATGAGCAAATTCCTACTATCAGTACAGAGTGATAACTGTTCTGGAATTTGGAAAACAGCCCAGGGTCACACAGCTAGGAGAACTTGAACCTGGGTTCAAAACAGCTATTATCCCTAAATCCTTCCCATCCTTGAAGACTTCCTGATTTCTGCTGCCACTATTCTTCCAGTAACCTCCCTTCACAGCCTTCGAAGCATCCTTGCTTCTCTCCCTTTTGCATACCTCCCCATAATAAAAGAGTTGCCAAGTCTCAATGATTCAACCTCCACAACAACCCTTCCATTCATACCCGCTTCTCTCTCCTCACACGGCCACCAATCTAGGTCAGGCCCTCATTACCTCTTATCTGGACTATTACAGTATCTTCCTATTCAGTCTTCCCCTTCCAGTCTCTGCCCTCTCTAACCCATCTTCCACATGGCTGTCAAATTAATATTCCTAAAATACAGGTGTGACCTGGGTGCCACTAAATGGTTCAGCAGATAGACTACTGGGCCTGAAGTTAGGAAGACCTGAGTCAAAATCCAACCTCAGATACTAACTAGCTGTGTGACCCTGGGCAAGTCACTTAACCTGTTTGCCTCAGTTTCCTCATCTATAAAATGGAGATGATAATAGATAGCACCTGATTTCCAGGGTTGTTATGAGGAACAAATGAGATGATAACTGTAAAGTGCTTAGCACAGGCCTGGCACACAGGAAGCACTATGTAAATGTCAGCTAACATTACAGTGGAAAGAGTGCTGGTTCTGGAGTCTAAGGACTAGTGTTCAAATGCTGCCTCTGATGCTTACTACCTATGTGACTTTGAGCAAGTCACATAAACTTCCTGGCCTCACTTTCTTCATCTGCAAATTTAAGAGGCTGGATTAGATGGAGGTCCTTTCCATGATTTTGTCACTCACCTATTCAGGAAACTTAGGTGGCATCAAGGGTAAAATGCAAACTCTTCAGCCTGGTATTTAAAGCCCTTATACAATCTGGCTTCCACCTACCTTCCCAGACCCATTTCATACTACTTTAAAAAATTAGGATTATACTTTAGGTAAATAGCTACTTTCCTTGGGAGCAAAGTGTTTATTTACTTTTTGGAGGTATACGAACTCAGGCACAAGGGTACCATTTAGGAAATGCCATGGATTATCTTCAGTCTCAAAAATGGTGTTGCTGGCAGTGTTGCTATCCATCTTTGCAAGTGGAATTGAAAAGTCCAAGATATCAGCAATAATTATATCACTGAGTTGCATATAGGGACCTTAGACTGCTTTACAACTATAACTTCTTTTCCATTAGGGAGTTTTTGGTTTCATCACCTGGTAGACCCATCTATGAGATAGGTCTGTAAGATAGCCTAATGATAAACAGAGAGGATTATGGTTTATATGTGACCAAACTCAACTGCCAGTGACCGCATCTTTTCCCTTATGGTTTTGCTCAAAGTTATTCCCTTTGTTATTAGCTTGCTGCATGTAATCTAATGAAGAGTTCTTGGCCATCATTCCTTGCTTTTATCACGTTGCTTGAACTTTGACTTCATATTGTCCTCAAGGTGTTGCTTTTGCTTCCCTTGCTTGTGATGGTCACATGTCAGTCTACCTCACCTCACATCAGCTATCAAATATCTATCCTTGTTAGCTTTTCAGACCACTAGCTACGTTTTCCAAATTTCTTGATTAAATTTATTTTAATGATGTCATTTTTCATTGTGCTCTTTAGACATAAGAACCTGATAACTTTTTAATCTTAGCAAAGAATTTCTTTGGCCACATGTAAGATTTCTTTTTAGTAGGTGTTAGGTTTCTTATAAGCTCTGACTCTGCATTGTCCATAATCTTATTTGGCTACTTATGATACTAGGAGGGACAGAATAGCAAATTAAAAAAAAAAATAAAAAGAAATTTGCAAGTATATTACAAATTAGAAAAATTTCTAGGAAAATTATGTTAATGTTAATTTCCATATTTCTTGTTAAACCTCAACTGTAGCTGTTTAAAGTAGGTTGACTAAAACTACCTCTACCAGGTGATTAGTGTTGGAGAATGGCTCAGAAATCTACTGAATGTGGGACCATAGTGATTAGAAAGAGTTAATTCATATCAACATAGTAAGCAGTATACTTCTTCCAAGGAAGACCACGGTCATTATGTCATTGTTCAAATTAATAATACTGGAAAATTTGAATTTATTTCCTTGTTTCTTCAGACTGTTTCTGCAGTCTTTTGTTTATGAATGCAGGTATGAAATAAATCACTTTTGCTTATTCCATTACCATTATTTCATACTGTATAGCATTAATCTAAGTATAAAAGAATATGTTTTAAATGTATTTTCAACAGGGATGTTCCATAGAAAAATCAATAAAGTATGTGTTTCATGTTTATAAAAAAAAAAAAGAAAAAAGGAGCTGCCAGGTTGGACGGAGTGTTGGACTAAGGCTGTTCTTCAGAAACAACCTGCTATCTCTTTGGAACAGACTCTGTTCCTCATGCCTAAAATGCACTCTCCCCTTATCTCTGCCTCTTAGAATCCCTGGCTTCCTTAAAGGCTCAGCTTGGGCTCTATCTTCTTCTAGGAAGCCTTTCCTTATCTCTCCACCTGGTGTTCTCTCCCTCCTTCCAGTTTCAGACTGGGACACAGTGTACTGAGTACAATGGGATTAGAACCCGGGTCTACTATCTCAACAGTCAGTATTCTTTCTTTTATTACATAACTGCATTGTTAATGAAAATGACTACAGTATTAATTGGTGGAGCTATGGGACAATTAGTACAAACATTTTGGAAAGCAAGTCAGTATTATGTAAATTAAGTGACTAAAATGTGCATGCCCTTTGACCCAGAGGTTTAACTATTAGGCACATGCCCTCAGGTCATTAATAAGAAATTCCCCATATGCACCAAAATATTTTATGGTAGCAAGGAACTAGAAAGTAGATAGATGCCCATTGATTGGAGAAAGGTTAAACATTGTGGTACATGAAAGTACTAGAATATTACAGTGCTGTAAGGAACAGGATGAATACAGAGAAATATGGAAAGACATATAAACAGTTGCAAAGTGAAGTAAGCAGAGTCAGGGGGGAAATATGCACACTGACTAAAATAATGTAAATGGAAAATTAGGCTGCATGTTGCAAAATTATAAAGAAAAACTTAGCCCCCAAGAAGAGGTAAGAGAAGACATCTCCCCCCCATCTCCTTTGCAGAGGTCATGTTAAAACATTGCATATAACATCAGATTTTTTCCAATGTGTTGAACAGTTTTGCTGAATTTTTTTCCTTCATCCTATTTTTTGGTTAATTCTTTGTTTAAAAATATTTTGGAAGGGGAGAAAGGGAGTGATACAGGGAAATCTAGATGATGCAGAAACAAAGATATCAATAAAAAAGTTTTTTAAAGTGACTATAAGGCCTAGAAGACAATGGCCCTTGTAAAGCTAACCTAAGTCTTCAAGATAAGACATATGCCTGCAATCTGTGTCTCCCTATTTTCTCAGCTCTTTAGTAAGAGTTCACAGCTGTCTTCGTAACTTAACTTAGTAACTTAAGCCTTCTATTCTTTTTATTTTTTCTACTTCAATCTCAGGGCATACATGCTTGTTCTATCTTCTGTGGATTTGACTCTCATCCTTTTTTTTTCTTTTCTCCTATTATATCGTTGAAATAGAAAAGAAGTTTTGTTTTTGTTTTTTTTTTTTTAAAAGAAGTTTTAAAAAGTGGATTACCCTGTACAAAGATCTAAATAACTAATTAATATTTACATTCACATCCCAGAGGGAGCAGAGAGGTGGATCATGCCCATTATAAATTAGGCCCACTGCTTTGTTATAGTAACAAACTCCCAAGTAGCTACACAAAGCAGAGTGATGTGAATTTTGTGAAGGCCTCTGGTCACTGGGCTTGGGATACGTGGCTCTTCAAAGTCATAAAGGTACAGAAGCCAATGAGGGCCATGCCGGTCAGCAACATGCCTCATGACAATCAGCTGCTGCCCCTGACAGTACCTTATTACTGAGGCTTGTAACGGTTATGTCCCATCTGCACCCTGAATGGATCCAACTCCTTACTTAGGTCAGAGATCACAAAATTTTAGAACTGGACCTACTAAAGGTATCCAGGGCAACCAGTTAATTTTTTATGAGACCCAGAGAAGTTAAGTGATTTTCCCAAGATCAAGCAGCTAGATAGTAGCAGAGCTAAGACTAGAACCCAGATCTCCTGACTCGCGGGTTTTTTTTTTAAACCACATCTCTCCAGGTAAAAAAGCATGCATCCCGGCCTCCTTCCCCCACTCCTCATGGATCTGCTTACTGCCAATACAGCTGGATGGGTGGTGATACAATTATACAAATACCACACTCTTTTCTTCCTCCTTTGTACCAACCCTCTATGTGAACAAGTCACGCTAGGCTGAAGACATGGTTAGAAGCCAATGAAGGGATAGGTCCCATTCCTACTGTGCTAAGTCATAAACTAGCTAGAGCTGGTGCAGTTGAATGCTCCTTCCACCACAACTGCAGCATGGCATGCCCACTCACCGTTGCTCAGGCTGGAGACTCCGAGGGCTTGAGCGGTGTGCAGGGTGAGGCGACTCTGGCTATCCTGGATGTAGGCCATGGCTGGCATGGGGTAGAAGTTGGCCTGCAGTGGAAGCTTCTTCAGATACCGACGGGGCTGTATCTGGAGAGGATGGTTACACATGGCCCATGAGAGGCAGCTGGGTATTTTCCTGGGACTCAGACTCTGGTTCCCCTCTGCCCTTTATCCCCCATACAAGAGGCTTTCTTGTGTCATGGATCCCTTTGGCAGTCTGGTGAAGCCTATGAACTCTTTCCAAGAACAATGCATACAGTAAAATATGCAGAATTATAAAGGAAACCAATCATAGTGAAATAGTTGATCAGTTTTGTTTTGTCTTTTTAAAGCTCACTGGCTGGCTAATACAGAAATACATTTTAAATGATTTCACATGTATAACATCATGTTATAGCCTTCTCAGTGGGTGAAGGAGGAGCTGGTGGAGAGAATTTGGAACTCAACATTTTTAAAAAATGAATGCTAAAAATAAATAAATAAATAAATAAATGCTTACAATAAAAACTCACTGACCCCAGGTTAAGAACTCTTTGCCTGCCCCACCTCCATAAACGAGGACTCACAACTACTGTGTTCAACAGAAGTAGGAGAGATGGAGAGAGCCCTATCTAGAAGGATTCCCCAAGTCCTATCCCAAGGTGTCATACCTGGAAGCCATTGAGGTCTGTGAAGAAGGTGCCTTCACTTTCAATGTCTGTCTGGATACGAAGTGCCAGCTCCTTGTTTACATGATCTCGGATGTCCACAAGGGAAGAGACATCTAAGGAGAGACCCTCGACCCCTGGGGGAGATGAGCGAAGCAAATGGACAGGGAGATGAGATAGTGTTGGAAGAGGAAGGGAATGACTTTTCAACCATGAAAGAGATGACTTGCAAGGCCATTATATGGATTAATTTTGCTCGATTGCTTTTGGCTTTGTTACCATCCCTCTGCCTTTCTCTTCATTAAAGGGGGAGGGAGGGAGAGAAATAGTGATTTCCCCTCCCCCCAAAAAAAGAATCATTGCAACACTTTCAGAATAAAATATAGAAAAATTTTAGAAGGCATGCCCTGGTTGATATGGCAACATTAAAGGTAGAAGCGTAGGCCTGGGAGCAGCGTTTCTCCCTTGGCAATACCACTCTCCCTAAGGACTACTTCCGGTCTCCGGGCAGACATTTCTCCCTTGGGACTCACCTGGCAAGTTGTAGAGTCGAACCACTTGCTGCATGTGCTGGTAATAGGCAACGACCTCTGAGAAGAAGGGGCCTTCAGTGACCCGAAGAACAGGGGGCTCCTTGGGGACATAAGGCTAGGAACAGAGCAGGCAGGTGCTGAGCATCACAGCACAGTGAATAAACTAAGAGGAATGGACCCCTTAACCTGCTTAATAACAATAACAACAACTTACATTTATACAGTACTTGACATATGGTATCTAATCGCATCCTGACAAGACCTCTGGGAGACACGCATTATTATCCTTCCATTACAGATAAGGAAATAAGTTCTGGAAATAGCTAAGAGACTCTTAAAGTTAGTCAGGGGCAAGAGAGATTAGAACCCAGGTCTTATGATTCAAAATCCACTGCTCTTTCCACCAGACCACACTCTCTCTAGCTATAATCAACAGGACTCTTCTCCCATTTTACACAGGAGGAAACAGGCAGACAAGGGTTAAATGAGTTACAGGCATTACCTCATTTGATCCTCACAGCAATCCTGTGAGTGAGGTACTACTTTTACCCCCATTTTACAGATGAGGAAACTGAGGCCAAGAAAGGATAAAATGATTTGTCCAGGGTCACACAGCTAGTAATTCTCTGAGGCAGGATTTGAATTCAGGTCTTCCTGATTCCAAGTCTAGTACTCTATTTACTGAGCTACCTAACTCAGGCCCTGTGACTGCCACTTGTGCTGGGCCTCTCCATGTATATTTCTTAATCAGACTACCCAAGGTTCAACTGATGGTGCAGTAGTAAGCTTGGATTTTACTAGAGATTTGGTTTGGGCAAGAAGTGAGATGCTTAGGCTCAGTATCTCACTGGCACAATTCTAAGACTGACATGCACCTGTACCTTGGCCTCACCATCAGGCAGGAAGAGGTAGGCGCCACTCTTGTCTTTGGAGGTTCGGGTGCCGTAGATGAGGAACTCGGTACTTAATCGGTGCTCCTGTGCTTCATCCACTCTTTTGACGCTCTGCCAACAAACACAGCCCTGACCCCTGGCCCCATCCCAGAATATCAGACCTGCCCACCCAGGGAAAAGACTGACAGTCATCTTAAAGGAAATGCATTCCAGGTATTCCCTAGCACACTGTGGTCATTCTGTTTTTGAGTCCCAAATCTCTCTCTCCATCTATCAGTCAGGGGACCCCTCCCTCCCCAACCCTGGTTACCTTTGGAGCCTGGTGACATCTCTGACTTACCCTTAGGGACCTCCCCATTTAACTCTACTAATCCTGGCCCCATTGTCCCCAGCTCTCCTTTCCCTCCCTTCACCTCTTCCCCTAGCCCTCTCCTTTACCTTGAGGAGCCCAGTTTGGCCTGAGAACCAGACTTGCATGTAGCGATTGCTGAGGGCAAAGTCACTGGCCCCAGCCTCATCAACACGCACAGGGAAGATCTCATGCTTGCCAACAGATAGCTGGCGGCCATGCAGGTAGATACGCACAGAGGAGGGCAGAGTGCGGCGCCCATCTAAGCCTGGATGCAACTGCAGGATGCTGAGACCCAGGGCAGGTAAGCGGGCTGGCACAGATACCTGCTCAATGCAAGGCAAAAAGTAAGACCAGAGTAGCCTCCTCACCTCTCCCAAGTTCAGGTTGAGTTTAGCTGCTAAGCTCTCAGCCCATAGCCTATCCCCCAAAATGGGACCGAGCAATGCAACAGGAAAAAAGGATGAGTAAAGACAGGAAGACTTGTGCTGATGAACACAATGAGGTGCTAGTATAGGGAGAGGCTGGGGACTCCAGAAAGAGGCAAGTGTTCATCAAGGAATCACAAGATTCAAACCTCAAGATGACATTTATTCCGTTCCAACCTGAAGCTTACCCTCTTGATCCCCCAGAGCCACTTTGGGTCCCTCCCCTCGGCACCTACCTGATAGACATCAGGCACAATGTCAGTGGCAGAACTCCAGCGGGCACTGAGCTGCACGGCCAAGGGCTGGCCCTCCTCAGAGAGGACCCGAATCCGGGGAGAGTTAATAAGCAAAGAGACAACACTGAGCCTCTCCTGATCCAGGGGGTTGAACAGTACCACAAACCTGCCAGGCAGATGGGTAAAGCTAGACTGCAGAAGGGGCTTCCCAAAGGGAGTTAAACATGAGAACTGGTCTTTGAAGATGGGAAGGGGCTGGACACAACGGGGTTGGGGTGTTAGGAGTACAAAGAATTCCGAAAGAAGCCTAGTCTAACTGCTCACCGGGGCAAGGAATCCATCCGAATCACGGTCTGCTCAGGCAGGGCATCCTGGCTTAAGCGTGTGTCATCCTGGGATAAAGTTATGCATTTATTTTATATATAGATATATGTTTACAGGTCTCTCCCGATAGAATGTAAGTTTCTTGAGGGCAAGGACTTTCATTTTTGTCTTCGCAACTCCAGTGACTATCATAGTACCTGACACACGGTAGGCGGGTGATAAATGCATACTGGTTAAATGACTAAAGGTAGTAAGGAAGAGAAAATAACTATGGAGACAGAAAAGGCCAAGATCAGAGCAGATGCCTGTAGCTACCTTACACCTAATTTCCTACCAGGCTTTGCAGCTGTTCACTCTGCAAAGGCAGAGAGACTCAGGACACCTGCTCTACGCACAGGGCTCAGAACTCAGAGCAAGTATGAGGGCAGGACGGCTCTCCCATACCACTCTTAGGACAGGATTCCCAAAGACAGAAACAGGGAATAGTAGCCCAGTGGCATCTCTCACCATGCTGAGGAAAGGTGTACTGGGATCAAAATGGTAGGTTCCTTTGTCCCCCAACACCAGGTAGTGCGCAGCATTGATGATGACCTGTTTCAGGCTCACAAGAGAACGCAGAAGCCTATAAGGCAGAGGTAGGAGAGGCAAAGAAGGAAAGAGAGAAGGAAAAGAAATCAGTTCAGGGAAATGTCTTGTTCTCAAACTTTCCACTTTTTCCCTGACTCTTCCTACTTCCCACCAAACCTATCTATCTAGTACTGTTTGCCCCTAAAGGGAAAGTACTGGGGTCCCACCTGATCCCGTAGTCCACCACCACTGCCTCCTTGGCAGTACCAGTGATGGCATCATGATGCTGGAAGAGACCTAGGGTGCGACGGGCATCAGTCAGCAGGGTGTAGTCTGACAGTGGGTACTGACTGGTCATGCCAGAATGCCGGATGTGAGCAAGTGCCAGACTGTACAGGATCTCTGCGCCCCTGCCCCAGAGAGAGATGTTACTATCCTTTTCCTTGATACCACCCACACAATTTCCTAGTTTCTTTCACCTTCCCAGTTAACCTGGACCTTCCTTCCTTCTTTAGCTCCAACCCTAAACCCACTGAATTTCCATAGCCTTATGAATTGAATTTCCATATTCTTATGGATCTTACTATTTAAATGGCCACTGAGGTACATTCCAACTCAGAAATTCTGTGATCCTACCCCACAGTTATCCCACCCTGTCTTAATCTCCTTTCTATTACCTTCCACTTTCCAATGGTCCACCTGGCCCTCAGTCCTATCCCTTTCTTTGAATCCCAGGCCCCAATCATTCCTTTATTTATAAGCCTGGTCTCTCACCGCAGATGGGCCTCTAGGACCCGGTCCAGACTCTTGTAGAAAGGCCTGGAGGTGTAATAGCCTGTCCAGTAGTGATCCTCCCGGTCAGCGTAAGAGAAGAAATCCCCACTCAATACAGGAAAACCTGGAAGCTGGGCACCAGGCTCCACCCCTGTCTTCTTGTACAGGGCATCAAAATAGTCAGATAGAGTGCCGAACTGGGCCTATGAGGACATATAATCCCAGCTCCCATTAGCATCGCAGCTAGGAGAGCTCTGTAGGGACTCTAGCCACCTACAGATGGCTACAGATAATTCCCATTTTAGACAGACCAACTCAACCTATCCCAGCTGTTCCCAGGGGAATATTTGGGTATTTTGATATAAACTCGGAAACCTACCACATGTAATGTCTTCTTTTTGAGTCAGTAGTAAGGTGTGCTGTCCCTAACAGGGCTGCAGAAGTGCTAACTACCCCATACACTAATCCAAACCTTGCATTCTCCAAGTCAACCCTAACCCTCAGCTCTTAGTTGCAATCATCACACCTGCACATGGAGCTCAGGCTGGCTATTGAGGAAGTCAAAGAGCCGCTGGTAATTGAAGAACTGGGCATCCCATTCTTGGGGCTTATCATAACGGAAGTCATCACCAAGTGGTACCAGTAATACATTGCTTCGAAACAGCTTGGATTTCTTTCGGTATTGGTCCAGAAGCAAGGCTGCCCTGTGGGGAGGTGAAGATAATACGGTATAGGGCCAAGCACAGGCCCATAGTATGAGGAGAAAGGCAAAGCAACATGGGAGGCTACAACTGGAGGCATTATGGAATCACTGATGGATGTGTTCGAAGAATCCTAAGATAAAAAGCTGACTGTTCAAGCTGCTACATTCTGAAGCAGAAATTCTTAACTTTTTGTGTGTCATGGATCCCCTTTGCAATCTGGTGAAGTCTAGGTACCCCTTCTCAGAATAATTCTTTTAAATGCATAAAATAAAACATATAGGTTTACAAATGAAATCAATTAGACTGAAATAGTTATCAAATTTTTTTTAAAAACCAAGTTCACAGAGCCCAGGTTAAGAACGCTTATTCTAGTGGCTGTTCTAGATCTGGCAAAAACCACTTGGGTTTGAGTTTGGACCAGTCCCAATAAGTTTCCTCAAAAGGTGTGGTTCCATTAAAAATGACTCTGGTCTCAAAGCTTTCCACTTCCATTTTCCAAAGAAATACATTCTAAGACTCCAATCCTAGAATAAATAAAACCCCTAGTTCTGTTGAACACTGAGGACCCAATGATCCAGATTCCCTATGAGGAGGTTTGGGATAACTAGAAATTTATGATTTATAAGGAAGTGTACCAGCTCTGGAAATGTTTTGCTTCAACTTCTTAAGGACCCTTAGGACTGCTGGCAGAAAAGACTCTGGGAGAGGTCTGCTAGAGTTGTTTCAGAGAGCCTCAGCTAGGCTTTGTAACAACAGATCCCTGAGGGTATAAGCAGCTATACTATATAAGGTAGGCCCTGAGCTACAGACAGGTACCTCTCGGCCACGTTGGTCTCTGTGATGGCTCGGGGTGGCACCTTCCAGGGACAGTTGATTCTCCCACCAGGCAAACGCTTGAAATCAAACTGGCAGCAGATCTTGGGGTCAGGGCCACAGGTGTGTGGCACATCATAGCTGTAGAAGGGCATCATATGGCAAAAGATGTCCGTGCTGGCATCTGGGTCTGCAGAAGGCATAACCACCAAGTGTTAACTAGGCATTTAATTAAAAGACAAACACCGTGCATATGGGGAGCAAGGAATAGGCACTCATAAGTTTGCCCATGGGCAAAGTAAGACCTAGAAGAAAGCAAGAAGCTTCCCAAGATGAGGAATCAGTAAGAAGTAACGAGAATGTGGACTGGGAGTCAGGACAGTCAGTTAAGGCAACAGAGAAAAGAGACAGGTGAGTGATTATTTCCTCCGTTGCAGTAGACTACCTCAGGCAAAGAATCACCTGCAGTCTTCAATAAAACAATGCTTTAATTCATCACCTCTCAATTTACTTTCCAAAGTGGGATATGCCTGCCAAGGCATATCTTTTATCTTTTGGAAAGAAGGTCATGAGATAGTGGATACAACACTGGACTTGGAATCAGGAAGACCTGTGTGTGAATCCTGCCATAGACACACCAAGTTGTGTGACCTTGGGCAAGCCACTTAATTTCTCTTAGCCTCCATTTCCTTATCTGTCAAATGGGGACCATAAGTAGCACCTACTTCACAGCATTGTAAGGATCAAATGAAATTACATATGTAAAGCATAAATCTTAAAGCATTATACAAATACTTTACATATAAATTATTATTATTTAAATTCTCAGGAAATCAAGGATTGAAGCAGGACTATCTGGAGGCCAGGAAGGAGGGCTGAAGAAAAGCCAACATAATAAGCTTTTATGCAGAAGAAAACTTGCTCTCCATGCTGCAGATGGTCTGGTCCCAGGGACAGCTGAGAGAGGGACTCACCCCTTTGTTGCCTTCTTCTCTCTGAACACAGCCTCTTTTTTTTTTTTGGCCACAGTGGGGAAAAAAAAAAAAACAAAACAAAACATGCCAGTGATGCCCCTCTCTTAGAACTCAACTCCACACCAACCCTTACCCCACGTCTGTCTCCACATGAACTCCAAGCTGTGGGTAGAAGCAAAGTGCTTCTTGACAGCATAATGCACTCTCTGGATTAACATGCTGGTTAGGTTTGAGCGTCGAAGTAGGTAAGGCATGGTCGAGCTGTGTCCAAAAGGGTCTACGGCCCAGCCAGAGCGTGGGGTCACACCTGAGCAGGAAAAGAGGAAGTCCAGAGGTGCTGAGTACCCTTTTGAATTTTGTCTATTCCATTTGGACACCCTGCCACCCCAAAAACTCTCACAAAGTGCTAAATGAGACCTGAGTCTCTGAAAACAGTCTGGGTGAATGCCACCCCAAACTAAAGGGAAACTGATGTCTATGAAAAGCACTCCTGACCTGGATACACTATTCACCCTTAACCCCTTTCCATCAATACCCGTGCCTAGCACAATCATCATTTCCTCCTACTCAGAAGGTGAAAAAATCTCTGGAAAACCTTACTTTCAGAGGACTGATGATGATTTATACTACCCATGTCTCCTGACAGAGAGGTGATGGACTTAAGATGCAGAACGAGACACATATTTTTGGATATGGGCAATGTAGAAATTTGTTTTGCTTGACTATGCATATTCAGTTTAAGAATTTTGTTCTTACCCACACGTACAAAAATATTCATAGCAGCTCTTTTTGTGGTGGCAAAGAATTGGAAATTGAGAGGATGCCCATCAATTAGGGAATGGCTGAGTGGTATATGAATGTAATGAAATAGTGTGCTACAAGAAACGATGAACAGGCTGACTTCAGAAAAACCTGGAAAGATTTGTATGGTCTGATGCTGGGTGAAGTGAGCAGAACCAGGAGAACGTTGTACACAATACGAGCCACGTTGTGCGATGACTAATATTGATAAGCTTAACGCTTCCCAGCAATGCAAGGATCTAAGACATCTCCAAAGGCCTCATGATGGAAAATGCTATCCACGTCCAAAGAAAGAACTATGGAATTTGAATGCAGATTGAAGTATACTGTTTGCTACTTTTTTTTCTCTTGAGTTTTGTTTCCTCTTTCTGGAGGTTCCTCCTATTGGTTCTAATTTTTACTTACAACATCACTAATCTGAAAATATGTTTAAGGGGCAGCTAGGTGGCGCAGTGGATAGAGCACCGGCCCTGAAGTCAGGAGGACCTGAGTTCAAATCCAGCCTCAGATCAAATGCTTGACACTTACTAGCTATGTGACCCTGGGCAAGTCACTTAACCCCAATTGCCTAAAATAAAAAAATAAAAAAAAATGTTTAATAAGAATGTATATATATAGCCTATATTAGATTGTGCGCTGTCTTGGGGAGGAAGGGGGAGAAAAATTTTAAACTCAAAAGCATATGGAAGTGATTGCTGATAAATCAAAAGAAATTAATAAAAAAAATCAAAACGTGGAAAAAAAGAATTTTGTTTTTCTTTTTTTTTTCCAATGTATGTGTGTGTTGGGGGTGGGAAGTGGGGGGAGGGTGGAAACAGGAGAAAAGAAAATAAACTTTTAATTGAAAAAAAATTAATTTAATTTTTAAAAAAGCTAATACCCCATCTTGGGCTTACCAAGGTTTTTGTCCAGCCACTGGTGCCCTTCGATGAGTTGGTCGATCAATGCAAAGTAGTGGGAGTTGGCTTCATCAGGCATCACCCAGCCTCCAGTTGCTATCTCCAGCTGCCCATTTCCTACTAACCTGCAGGCCAAGGGCTCCCACTCAGAATGGTTCCAGGTCCGAGTGGCCATCCCTATGCTAACACTGCCAGCCAGAGCCAGAGAGAATGACCACCTTGGCCTAACAAGAGCCTAGTCAGGCCAGCTTACTTCAGTTATGGACAATGAGGGGCAGGGAAGGGGAATTCACTGACAGCAATACCAAGGTCACTCATTTCCCCCGTCCTCCCAACACTGGGCTTCTCTTTTCGACTCAAGGTTTCCTTCAAACTCCAACCCTATGGTTTCCACTGCTTCTCCCTAATTCCTTGAGGTCCATCTTTTTAATATATTATTTTCCTTTACATTCATCCAACTCCGATTCCTCTCTTTCCATAGGTGACATGTATCTACTTGGCCAACTATTCTTCTCTAAAAGTCTCCTTGGCCACCATTCCTCCATCTCACTTTCCCTCTGGTACTCTTTCTCCCCCTGTCTTCTGCAGCACACACTGTTTAGGGAAATCTCTTTCCACATCCCCCCTCCCTTGGTCTTTTTCCAATCTGCTCTCCTTCTCTCCTCTAGCTGTGTACTCTAGTCCCTTCCACTGGCACCAACGGGCCCATGCACACTTGCCTTCGGACTGCTGCCCTCTTCTGAGCGTTGATGTTCTCCCACCACTTGGCAAAGAAGGAGACCTCAGCCCAGAGGAAGCGTCGCCTCGGGTCCTCCTGCAGCTTGGGCACCATGCTGTTAAGAATGTGTTGTGTCTGTTCTGTGTAGTATTTGTCAAAAGTCTTGATCCAGCCTGGGGAAAACAACAAGAGAGATGCTCCGGGAGAGAACCCCATTGAAGACTATTCCCAAAGACTGGGGCAGCTGTGCTGTAGTGGGAAGAAGAATGGACTTGGAGTTAAAAGATCTAGGTTTGAGTTCTGACAATTACCAGGTGGTGTAACCTTGGGCAAACCATTTAATTTCCTCATTGAAATGGAGATAATAACGCATGCCCTCTCTAACTCATAGGGTTGTGAAGAATAAAAATGATGCATGTAAAATGCTTTATAAAGTGTAAAATCCCATCTAAGTGTCAGCTACTATTACTATTATTATTATAAAAAAGATTCTCTATCTCAACACAAAGAAGCTTGCCCTTCCAATCACTGAGCTGGGGGGGGGAACTAGGACTAAGTGGTACTACCAGAAGCCCAGTTATACAAACAAGGCCTGGGAAGAATAATCCCCCTTTTCCCTCCCTCACCAGGGGCTTCTGCCTTACCTGGGTCATTGTGGGAATGGGGTACCACAAACACCTGGAGGTTTTCTGAGTCCCAGTCATGGGGGCTGTAGGGGATATCAAAGCCCTGCTTCCACACCCCACCATCCACATTGTCAAAGGGCAGCTCCTCGGACACTGTGAGCATCTGCTGGGCAAGGGAATGGCTAAGTATCTTTTAGGCATGATGGCTCCAGTCCCCAACCATCACATTACCTCGCTGATGCTCACCTGGAGCTCTGTCTTCTGGCCCTGCCCCCCCAGAGCAAACTGGCAGTCTTGGGGGGAAATGGAAAAGAAGCTAGGCCGGGGCTCAGGCGGTACCACCCAGGAGCCATTGGGGGTATGGTAAGGGAGCAAAGCCGGAGGGCCATCCGCATTGGCTGTCAGCTCGAGCACCGAGTCCTTGATGTGGCTGATGATCTCATGATTCTCCTCCAGCAGCTGTTCTAGTTGTTCAATTCGGTTCTGCAGCACTGAGATCTGGCTCTGCCAATGAGTTACTTTGGGCAATTAGTTACCATGTCCTAGGCCAGGAATGAGAATTACTTCAGGGCAACCACCTGGGATTTAGCCACGATCCCTTCTGCTCCAACAAAGGCACAGAAAGGATATGGGGAAAGATGGACTCTATTCAAGATGAAGGGTGAATTCAAGATGAATCTTGTTTGAGGCCTACAAACCATGCAGTTCACAGAACTCTTTATTTTGGGATCTTCTGGTCTAATACCAGTATTGGGTAGAATGGGCAGGAGTGATACTGCACAAAGGCTAGGGCCTTCTCTTGGGGACCTATCCCACAGACCTTGGACTTAGATATTCCGCCTTCAATACCTTCCCTGCTATGAATACTCCCTCTACAATAATGTATAAATCAAAACACCATGAGGATTCAGGAGATGGTCTTTGAGAATTACTGTGGCCTCAAAAAAGTAATCACTCCGGTCAACATGGCATGAGGCTCTCCAAACTTAATTTGACTGGTCTTTGAACAACTGACATAATCTATTAGCAGTGCCACAGCTTGTGAGGACCTGCCGGAGCTTGTGTTCTGCTGGCATGGCCTCCAAGGACCCAGGTCACTTCTGGGCACCAGAAGAGGACATCAGTGGAGGTTTTAGAAATAACTAACAGGAAACCAGCCTGAGAGTACTGGCCCAGTGGGTGGTAGGGTCACTAGCTCTGGCAATTATATACATGTCCATAACTGAAAATTATTTGAACCTGGCCGATAAAGATCCTAGTCGTCAGGAGGCAGGACTCACTCGGGGGAAGTTGCCTCCATTCTGGTACCGGGTGGGATCATGCTGCACTCGGTCGAGCATGAGGTAGAGGGAGAAGACGGCCACGCAGAAGATGGCTGCCCCACATACTGTCACTTGCTTCTTCAACTTCATACCGGTCCCCCTGCACACACCTGTGGGAGGGGCAACACTGTCTATATACCCCAATGGCTCTTCTCTTCCCATCAAGTGACACAATGAGTAAATGAGAAATCAGACCAACAAGTCAGTTCTATTTTCCTGGCCCCAAGCAAAGTAGTTCCCAAGGCCAAGGAAGGCATCAATTCCCAACTTGGCCTGGGAACCTAGTTCTCAGTTGATTCTGTCGTCATGGACGAGAACCAAGACACAAGTGTGTGTGGCCTCTTTCTTAGTGGAAGCCTAAGAAGGAACTCTTTGTTTCCCCACCTAGGGGTGAAGAACAGGCGGGGAAGGAGCTAAGTCTTTCCTGCAAGCTCAGCTCTAGCTAAGGTCATACAATTATTAAGTATTAGAGCTGGGATTCAATCCCAGGCCTCACCTGTTCTCTTTACACAACTGGATACCATGCTGGCTCCTTTGAAAATACTGGACAGGCTGCTAGGTATACTGCCAGCACAAAGCATATCTATTGTCATTCCTCTATATTGTGATGCTAAAAGCACAGGATAAAGTCTGACTGTTCTAGAACTCTAGTGAGTGACTCTAGTGAGTCCTGTGTAGGAAAGGCTTCTTTGGCCTCCCAGGTCACCATCACTGAAACTGGAAGCAAACCTGGTCTCTGAGAAGTTTAAAACTTCCTCAGGGGAGATGGTGAGCCAAACACAACCTCTATTTTGGGGTGAGACCATTTACAAACCAGGCCCCTCCTAGGGATTATGGGTGTTTTATTCTTTGGGTATGAGGAAAAAAATCTTGGCCTGGGTGCTGATACTGCACATAGGCTGGAACACTACAGGCATGGACCCAGAAGCCTGGAAAGACTTGGGGCTGCCTTGTTACAGAAGGAAGGAGCTGTGTCCTACTTAATATAATCCAGGCTTGGTGCCTCCAGGCATTATTTTTAGCCCTAGGAGGCTGGGCCGGGGCCAGGGCCATAGCTGGTGGAGGTGGGGGTGAGGGGGTAGAGCTGAGGGAACAGACTGATTATTGAGGTACCTGTAATCACCGCCCCCCACCCTACAAGCCACCAGGCAGGACCAGCAGGCCTATCACCCTTCTAGACCCAGTATCTCTGTCCAAGACCCCGAGGGTCCATACTCTTATAGCTGTGGGGGTCTCAAAGTGCAACTGAAAACAAGCAATGGTCAGGATGCCTCCTACCAAGCAACCGCTCACATAAGCAGTCGGCTCCTCTGTTTCTGACCTCCACCACTCCGCCTGCCAATCATTTGAGCATCCCACCAGCACCTCCTCCTCCTCCTCACCTCCCTCCTTACGCCACAAACAGCTGGTCCAGCAGCCCCAGCCCCCAAGTGACTCTGAGCTGCTGCAGCTGGGGGAAGGCTGCTGCGCCCCCATTCCACTTCTTTACCCCCGTGGCTCCCCAGTCCTCGTCCCCTAGGGCTCCGGGCGCGGGCACCTTACCGTCCTGGGGCTCCGGCCTCCTCCTCGGCGCCTCTCTGGGCCCCCGGCCGGCCCGCTTCGCTGCCTATCACATTCCCAGCGCCGGCCGGCCGGCCTCGCGTCCAGAGCAGTGAGCAGGAGAAGGAAGGAAGGAAGAAGGTGGGAAGGGAGGGGGACTGCCCCGCCAGCCCTGGCGCCTCCGAGCTCCGCACAGCGGGCACCGCACAGCGGGCACCGCACAGCACGCCCCGCAGCAGCCCCACTCCGCTGCGCTGCGCCGCGCTCCGCCCCGGCGCCTAGGCCGGACAGCGCTCCGCCTCTTCCAGCCTCCCGGAGCCGCTGCCTCCCGGGCAGCGAGCTGCGTGCGGGGCGGGGACAGCCGCGGCCCCACCTCCAGCCCCGGGCGGCCGGCAGGACTTCCCCGCCCCCCCCCACCCCGTCCCCCCCGCGGCGTCCAGGCCCCACGGCTCCTCTGCCTCTGTTCCTCCCCCACGCCTTCCCCCTAAAGAGCCACTACTCCCCGTTCTCAGCAGCTGCCTGGCCCCCGATCTCCAGCCAGAGACTTGAATGCAAGACAATTAAACATACATTTATTAAGCGTCTTTTATGTTCTTGGCATTGAAAATACAAAGATTAAAAAACGAAACAGGTCCTGCCTACCCTCAGGAAGCTTACATTTTATTGACCTCAAGGACCCCTTTTTCATCCTTTTCCCAAGGGCTGTGAGGTCTCCTCTGGCCACGACTGAGCCTCACTCACCCAGATTCCACTTCTCTAATGGCCAACCTGCCTCTCACCCCCATTACCTTGCCCCTGGCCATCCCGAACAAACTGAAGATAAGGCATAGGTGGATTTTGAAAACCGCAGTGCAATAGGATTTAAGGGCCTTTGGTCAAAAAATCACCCCCTACCCCAACTGCTGACAGATGCCTGAAATCCTAGTTAGACCTTCTGTCCCCCAAACTTTGTAGCCCAATTAAAGTGCAAATACAGTACTGCACAATTAATCATTAAATATATTGTTTGTTATGTTGTATATGTTTGTGTTTGTGTGCCTAATCCCTCCAGCTGAGCTGGAAATTTCTTGAGAGTAGGAATCAGCTCATTTTTCTCTCTTAAATCCTACAATACATAAGACAGTGCTGAGGATATGGTAGATATTCAATAAATAATCCTTAATTTCTGGATTCCCCTGGGAAGGATGATACTTGTAGTCTATCAATCACCTGCATCTTAGCATAAATGCCTTTCATATTCTTTTATGAGAGCTGGGATGGGGGGAGAGAAATAAAGGATTTAAGCAGCTGTGGGAGGGTGGGATGATACAGTACAAAGGGAGAAAGGGGTGCAGAATGAAGATTGTTTCATTGCTCTCTCTTAGCTCTCCAACCTGTCTTGACTATTCAGTCTCCTCTGTTGCATCACCCTTCCTCTTTGATCTGTTGAACTGGAGGCCCCCAAAACTATATCCTGGGTCACCTTCTCTTCTTTCTTTACACTCTGGTTTGTTGATCTCATTAGCTCTGAGGATTATATTTCTATTTCAAAAACTCCTAATTCTATGCATCTAGCTCTTATTCTTTCCTGATATCCAGGCCCTGCATCACCAGCTGCAGATATCTCCACCATAGGCACGTCAACCTCAGCAGGTCCAAAATGGAACTCATTAGATTCCTCCCTCTCCTCATACCAACCGTCCTCCAGACTTCCCCATTTCTGTGGGCTTCTTGTCATCTAGGTTGACAGCCTTGGAGGCATTCTTGACTCTTCTTTCTCCTTTAAACTCCACATATCCATTCAGTTACCAGTCTTTCACAATGTTTCTTGCATCCCTCCCCTTCTGTTCATTCACTCTACTAATCTAGTTCAGGCTTTCATCATTTTGTACCCCCTTAGATGGTCTCCTTGTTTTCATTCTCTCTCCTTTCCAATTCATCCTGGACAGAGCTTCCAAATTAATATTCCTAAAACACATATCTGGACATATTACCCTGTCCCTCTCACTAAAAAACCCTAAGTGACTTCCATTGCCACCAGGATGTGATACAAATTTCCCAGTCTGGCATTTAAAGGCCTCTATTGTCTTCCACCAGTAGAATGTAAGCCCCTTGAGGGCATGATTTAATTTTTGTCTCTGAATCCCTCAGACATTACATGTAGTCGGTGCTGAATAAATTTTTGTTAAACCAAAAAAAGAAAAGTTCACAATTTTGGCTATGGTTGTGTGTGTGTGTGTGTGTGTGTGAAGGAGGGAGGTGTTATCACAGCCTTTGGATTCTGTGGCTAGTGTGCCAAATATAGAATAAAGTGAGATGCTTAGTAAATGCTATTCAATGATGATGAAATAATAGGGCAACTGAGGTTAGAGACTTGTTGAGAGGATTATCAATACAGAGCTGGAAGCAGTCTTGGAGATCAGGTAGTCTAGCCCCATCTAGTGGAAAGACCCCTGCACTTGGAATCAAAAGATGAGTTTCACACTTGTCTCTGCAGTTTAGAACCTGAGTGTCTTTAGGAATATCACTTCACCTCTCCAAAGGATAACTTCCTCATCTACAAAACAAGGGAGTTGGATTAGATGACCACCAAGGTCCTATCCAACTCTAAATCTCAAGGTCCTTCATGATTCTCTGATTCATTCCCTACCTAAATCTCTGCAGTCATATTCAAAGTCCTACCATCACTCTCAGTGTCCTTCTGGAGTCATTGCCAGGGCTTGACTTCCACGTTTTCTTACTCAAGGTACCCAAGACTCGAAAGGAGGAGGTTGGGCCTGGGAAAGATAGAATCAGGCCCAGTACTCTACCTACTGTGCCACCTGGCTGCCCATCATAATGGTAAACAAACCCAAGCTTCCTGTCCTGGTACAATCTTTTCAGATGGAGGGTTCAGGGCAGAACCAGGGTTCTCTAGACTAGCAGAAGCTAGAAGGAAGCAGATTTTGGCTCTATATGAGGAAAAACTTCCTAAAAATTGGAGCTGAAAAATTTCTACTAGCCTACTTCACTAAATGATAAACTTGTGGGCAGCTAGGTGGTATAGTGGATGGAGCAACAGACCCTGGAGTCAGGAGGACCTGAATTCAAATCCAGCCTCAGGTATGTAACCCGTGCTATCTGTGTGACTCTGGGCAAGTCACTTAACCCCAATTGCCTCACCATAAAAAAAAAAAGATAAACTCTCTGTCACTGAAAGTGCTCAGTCAGGTGTTTGTTTGGGGAGCATATACACTAAAATTGGAACAATGCAGAGATTAGCATGGCCCCTGAGCAAAGGACGACATACAAATTCATAAAATGTTCCAGATATATTCTTTAAATGTCCACAGCCTTTGACCCAGAGATCCCACGACTAGGAATATACACCCAAGTAGGCCATTTATGAAAACAGAGTTGCCAAATAAACCAAAATACTTATAGGAACACTTTTTGTGGTAGCAAAGAACTGGAAACAAAGTAAACGCCTATTGATTAGGGGGAGGTTGAACAAACCATGGTAACATGAATAAAATGGAGTATTACTATGTTGTAAGAAATGACAAATATGATAAATCCAGAGAATCATAAAAAGACTTAAGCAAACTGATGCAAAGTGAAATGAGCAGAACCAAGAAACCAACATACACAAAGATTACAACAATTTAAGTGGAAAGAACAATCATAAATATATCAAAAATGGATTTTTCAAAATTACACAGAACAAGTCTTGAAGAAGAGATATGAAAAGACACCTTCCCCATTCCTTTGCAGAGGTGGGAAGCCCAAGGGTGTGGATCATTGTGTATAGTTTCACAGATTTTTTTTCGCCAACATATTGATCAGTTTTGCTGGTTGTTGTTTTTTTTTCTCTTCTTCCTCCTTTTCTTTAAAAAAATTATTTTGTATCTATATATATTAATATATCCACATTTAAATGTAGCTTTCTGGGGGGAGGGGAAGGGGGACAAAAGAACAAAGTAAAAAGTGCACAGCAAAGAACAAAAGAAAACTTACAAAGAAGCAAAGATGGATAGCTGTCAACATGACACGTAGTATTTATTACATAGGCTTTCTTGAAATGGAAATTCATTGCTATATATTTTGAATCCTCTCTTACATTCTGCTATGCACATGATTTTTTTTTCTTTTCTTATTTTGTATTTAAGTTTTAATATTTAAGTTTATAATGTAGGGTTTTTTTTCTTTTTTATTGTGTATTTAAGTTTTGGGAAAAAATTTTTTAATTCTTTTGTTATTTGAAATGGCTTTCTGGGAGGGGGAAGAAGAATAATACTGGGAGAAATGTAAGCAATTTAGTTACAAAAGATACCAATAAAATTGTTTTGTTGTTTTAGAAAGAAAGCTCTCAGAGGCGCTTGCCAGATACATTATATACAATGGATTCTTGCACTGTGTAAGAGGTTAGACTAAATAACCTCTAAGTCCCTTCCAGTTCTAAGGCTTTATCACTCAATTACTTATCCTGGGCTCAGTTTAACTTTCCGGGCAGGCAAATTTCTTTTGTTCTTTAGTGTCTGTGGTTCAGACAGGGCTGCCTGCCAAATGGGCTCGAGACTCAGGGCTCTGCCATCTCTCCTTTGTTCCCAGAGACTTGTAAAGGAGGCCTGGCTACTCCCACAGGATGCAGGGTCCCCTCCACCCCCACACATACCTCAGGGTCCCTAAAGACACATTCTTTTCAATGCTGCAAGGTACTGGAACCCAGCCTCACCAAGTAAGCTGCATCCAAAGTGTCCAGAATAAGGATAAGTAGCTTTATTATTTCTCACAGAAGGAAGCAGCTTGCACCCTAGGAGCACGTGAGGGTACAGAACAGACCCAATGCAGAAACATGTCCCTGCACTGATTTTGGCAGTGAGAACTATGGGCCTGGGGGGAATGGTTGGCTCCAACCAGGCAGATTCAGGGTTCCTGCTGGCATCTGCCAGGCTCCCCAGCCCTGGGGCTTTGAAAAAGCTGAGGCTAAGGAGGAGGATCATGCTCCCCCAATTAGGGTATTGTCCTCGGGGATAGGGGCAGAGAGGCAGAAATGAGAGTTCCTGTTCTTGGCATCACCTATGCCGTTTTCGGATCCCCTGTAGCTCCTGGTAGATGGCACTGAAACTGGGTCGCTGGCTTGGATCATAGGCCCAACACTGCTCCATTAACCGGAACACAGCATCTGGGCACAGGTCTGGGCAGGGCAGGCGCCCCCCTGGGAGTGATAAGAACAGATGAATAATGAGAGTTCAGGAGACTGGATGCCCAGAAGAAACCCAATAACCATCAGTGGCTCTTCATCTTTCCCATTGATCTCTCATTTTCTAATATAACACCTACCATCCTTGGATTAATTAGATCAGGGTTTCTTAATTTTTGTATGTGTTATGAACCTCTTTGGCATTCTGGTAAAGCTTCTAAAGACCTCTTCCCAGGTCTTTAGAATGCTTTAAATGTCTAAAATAACCTATATAAAGTGCTTTGCAATCCTTAAGTGCTACATAAATGCTAGCTATTATTAAATATATAAAATAAAATTTATAGTATTACAAAGGAAACAAATTATATTAAATAAAGATGTAATTTTTTTTCTATCCAAGTTCACCTATCTCTTGGAAATCTGTTCACGGACCTTGTGGCCCCAAGTTAAAAAATCTCTGGCCTAGACAAATTGCTAATGTTCCTTCCAGCCCTAAATCCTTTGAATTTTTGCTCAAGTGAAGAGTCTTAGGGATCAATAAAAATCTAGCTGTCAAGAAGGCCTGAGTTCAAACACTGCCTCAGACACTAGTTGTATGACCCTGGGGAGTCACTTAATCCTTCTCAGCCTCAGTTTCCTCATCCGTAAAACAGGGATAATAATGACTCCTATCTCATAGGGCTACTATGAGAACTGAATGAGAGAACACATAAACAATTAGCTACTGAGAAGTGGACTCACAACTTCCCCGATGCAGTTGAAACCTGGAAGTTTACGGCTACTGAGAGGGGAAATCAGTCACCCCTCTTACCCTTTTCTACAAGCTCCCGAGTCTGCTGGTTGCTGAGGTTGGAGTAGGGAGATGCTCCCAGGCTGAAGGTCTCCCAGAGCAAGATTCCAAAGCTCCACACGTCACTCTCAGAGGAGTAGCGCCCTGTGATGAGAATCAAATTGGGAGGAAAGAGAAGCCAGTGATGCCAAGAAGATTCTTGGCCTTCTGACCAAACTCATGAGACAAGAAGAAAGGACAGCTTGTTTCCCTGGTGCCATGTTATACACGTTTGGCTGGGAGCATAACATTGACTTGGGGATGGGCAGCAGTAGAGTAGGCTCTGGAAGCTGGACTAGGCTAATTGCAGCAGAAAGGGAAGAGGCTATAAAGGATGTGTGTGCGTGTGTGTGTGTGTGTGTGAAGTTGGGTGGCTGGGTGAAAGCAGGAATGTTATAAATAAACTCTGACTCAACTCTATGGTACACGATATGTAGAGAGCCACTTCCAGGTTGAGATAGCCACTCATTAAAGAGGACACCCTATGTTAACCTTGATTAGGGACCAGGGGCCAGGTAGGGCCAGTATGATTAGGGGAAAGGAGTTGGTACCATAGTTAAGAGCTTCAGGTGCAGTCCATTTGACAGGGACCTGCCTGAGACCCCCTGAGGCTGCATAGATACCATCAGCCCCCTCTCTAGACATTCCGAAATCACTGATCTTCAGCACATTCTTCTCTGTCACCAAGCAATTCCGAGCAGCCAAATCCCTGGGGAGAGCAGTAGCACAAGGAACTGAATTCATAAGACCTCCCAACTCCGAACCCTGAGTTTTCCCAAGGCCGATCCTAATGACCCCAGCCCCTCAACTTCAGCAAAGGGTCAGGGTGCCGTCCACCATCATCTGGACTGAAGGGCACCATGTCCTCTGAGCACTCACCGATGGATGCAGTGCTTGCTCTCCAGGTACTCCATGCCGGCAGCTGCATCTCCCACCATCTGCAGCAACAACTTAACCCGAAGCCGGGCACCCTCTGTCCGAAGAAAAGTCAGGAAGTCCCCACCTGAGGAGGGAGTGAGGGGAACACAAAAGATTGGCATCTCATTACCAGATACTGGAAAAATCATCGGAGCCAGTCAGAAGACCTATATTCAAGTTATACCTTTGACCCCTCTTATCGAATAAGATAATTTATGTAAAGTGCTTCTAAAACCTTAAAGTGCTGGATCAATCAATCAATAAACATTTATTAAGCACACAATATGTGTCAGATCCCCTCCTCAACCTTGTTGTTACAGAGGGGCTTGTATAACTCAATGAAACTGTGAGCTATGCTATGAAAGGTTACACAAGATAGATAGGTAATAGTAGAGAGTTCTGACAAAATATGCTCCATGGGGGAAGGAAATGGCAAACCACTCCACTATCTCTGCCAAGAAAACCCCATGGACAGTATAGAGGACAGAAAGGCCTGGTGTGCTATTGTCCACGGGGTCACAAAGAGTCAGACGTGACTGAACAACAACAAAAATGTCCCAGAAGCAGTGTTGGATAAACATGAATTATTACTACTGTTATTATTATTATTCCTAACTATGTGACTGTTGGCAAGTTGAGGGTAAGTCTAAGTGGTGGAGTGGATAGAGCTCTGGGCCTGGAGTCAAGAAGATCCGAGTCAAAATCTAGTTTCAGACCCTTAGCTGTGTGACCTGGGCAAGCCACTTAATCTCTGTTTGCCTCATGTGTAAAATGTGGATAATAACAGAACTACCTCCTAAGGCTGTTGTGAGGGTGACATGAAATAATAACTGTAAAGCACTTAGCACAGTGCCTGGCATATGGGAGGTGCTACATAAATATTAGCTATTATTATTATTAACTCAGTTTCCTCATCCGTACGAAGGGGATAAAAATACTTGTGCTAGGTTGTTGTGAGGAAAGACCTTTCTAAACACTGAAGTGCTATATAAGGATGTTATTGTTATGATTGTTATTTTCCTTCAATGCTTCTCATTCATATTTTTTAAGCCTTCAAAAAATACAATTGGATGTTCTTACTCTTGAAGGATGAGAAGCCTTGGGAATGAAAGAGAGAAGGGATCCAGGGATCTGATGAAGGCAGCTGAGTGCCTCAGCACTGCCAGAGGAAGCTCTTTGGCTAGATTGTCTTCTCTAACCTGGAGATACTCACCTTGCACCAGCTCCATGACAATGTAGATAGGCTGTTTCTGGGTACAGACGCCAATGAGTCGCACAATGTTGGGGTGGCTGTACTGCTTCAAAATTCTGTGAGGGAATCACCAGGGGAGGGATCTAGTCATGGCCAGATTCACAACCCTACTTTAACATAGTACAATCTGGGTTCCCCTCTTCCTCAGCACCAGGGAGATGGAGAGTATACCTGGGTAGGGGTGGAACTAGCAGTAGGAAACGAAGGTAGCTGCCCAGGGTCCAACATAGTGGAGGCTAAAAGGGGCCCTTTATAATATTTCTTTTTGTAAATGTACATGTTGTTAATGAACTCTGCTCTCAGTGGCATGGATGTATTTATTGTGTTTTATCAAGTCACAGATATTGTAATGAAGATTTCAAACCCACAAGAAATAATGGGTAATGGTAATAAATAAAGGGTTTGATTTTCACATGCTGAGGAACACAATTTCCAAAATTTATTGAGATATTCAACTGTCTTTTCCAGGCTCTGCTAGGATCTCCCTGTGACATGAGCTATAAGGGGAATGACTATGCCTTGCCGAAACTTCATATCTCTCCCCAAGTGCACAATATAGGTGTTTGACACAAATAAACTGAATAGGAGTTAATCAGCTTGTAAATTAGTTAGGGCTGACTAGGAGCTTGCTATGAATCTATATTACTACTACTCACCTTGCTTCCTGCAGAAATTTGGCCTTGAGATCAGGTGGGAGAGTTTCCCGACAGGACTTCACTGCCACCAGAGTGTTGTCAGCCCGGAGACGGCCGCTGAACACCTCTCCAAAGTTCCCCTGAAACAACCTTAGGTTCAGACTAGAGTGCTCACCATTCAGTCATCTTGTCTTCATCCTGTTCAATTCCCCTTTCCCCCTGGAACTACAGCATTATGCCAGCCAATTCATCTCCCCTTGCAAACTCTCCCTCCAAAAGATGGATTCAACCCAATGTCTCTCAAGGATTTTAAATCAAGTTGGAGAAACAAAAGTACATATGTGATAAGAAAATAAGCTCCAGTTCTCTATGCTAATTGAGAGAAATGATAGAGATAACCTTCTATTTGGATTGGAAATGCCTTATTGTTCAGCAGATTTATCCTCCTAATCATGTTTCTGAGCCAATGTCAAAACTACATACCCTGTTAATGGGAAAATCGGAACACTAATGCATTGCTGGTACAGTTGTGAACTAATCCAACCATTCTGGAGAATAATTTGGAACTATGTCCAAAGGGCTACAAAACTCTGCACGCTCTTTGACCAGCAATACTGCTACTAGCTCTGTTTCCCAAAGAGACCAAAGATAAAGGAAAAGGACCTAAATGTAAAAAAAAATTTATAGCAGCTCTTTTTGTGGTGGTAAAGAACTAGAAATTGAGGGGATGCCCATCAACTGGAGAATGGCTGAACAAGTTATGGTATAGATTGTGATGGAATACTATTGGGCTATAAAAAGGGATATAGTTTCAGAAAAACCTGGGAAGACTTATATGAACTGATGCAAAGTGAAGTGAACAGAACCAGGAGAACATTGTACAAAGTATCAGCAATATTATAATAATGATAAGCTGTAAAAGACTTAGATACTCTGATCAATATAATGATCCATGCCAAATACAAAGAACTTATGATGAAAAATGCTATCCACCTCCAGTGAAAGAACTGATGAATTCCAAGTGTAGGCTGAAGCATATTTTTTCACTTGATTTTTCTTTGCAACATGGTTAATATAGAAATATGTTTTGTATAATTTCACATGTATAAGGGGTATCATATTGCTTGCTTTCTTAATGGGTGGGGAAGGGCTGGGGAGAGGGAAAGAATTTGGAACTCAAAAATTTTTAAAAAGAATATTAAATTTTTTTTAAAAAAAAATTATAAACTTAAAAAAACCCTACATACCTTGAATGTATACCAACTGACAATGACAAGTTACTTAACCTCCCTGGGCCTCAGTTTCCCAATCTGTAAAATGAGGTGGTTGGCCTAGAGGGATTCTGAGTTCCTTTCAAGCTCTAAAACTAGGCTCCTACAAATGGAAGTGGGTGACATGGGGAAGCCATCTTTAAAGTTATCTACAAGCTGGCTAATAATTGGCCAATGCCAGTATGCAAAGTGTACATGAATATTTGGAACAAGCTAAAAGTTGATGACCAGTTTGTAGTCAAAGCTTCCTAGAAAGTGTACCTTAATAGGAGATAATTAGAAGACAAGAGGGAGGCTATTTCATGCATATAGCTTAGGAGATGAAAAAGGGGAGATGAGTATGGAAAAACGGGGGGTGGGGTGGGTGGGGGGAATCAGTTAGGAGTAAGTGTAACTCTGATAGAGTATGCAACTTCATGTAGGGCTGGCGCTTACCCGTCCAATTCTTTCACCTAGCACCAGGTCTTCATGGTTCAGGGCCCACTTGTCCTGGGGAAGGAGTGGATTTGAAAAAATGAAGCTAATGTTACAAAGGAAGGTTGCTGGGCTCTATGGGAGGACTACATGAACTTTGGGCTGGTCAGACCTATTGGAGAGGTCTTTTCCTACTTTGTGAGCTAAGGTGGGACATTCAGGTAAATTCTTGAAAGCCTTTACTTCCCTCCTTTTCTTCTCTGCCCTCCAGGTTCTAGGACAAACTTCTCTTGGATAAGTAACTGGTACTGGATGCAAAAAGGGAAAGGTAAGCCACTAGGGTGGGGAGACAGACCAGTTTACCAGAGGATAGGGCAATAAATCAGAGGTTTGACCTGGGAAAATTACCTTGGAGATTGCCTTGTTCAGACTGATGCCACTTTTTTTGGTGAGGGGCTGCTGGGATCGGAGTAAGTGGTCAATGAGCAAAGGGATGCTGGGGAATCCATCCCCTTCTAGCCGGTACAGGTTCTGTGAGGTGGATCATAGCAGGAGATCAGCACTCCTAGATGAGGAGAGAGGCCCAGCCCCTACAAGAAGAAGCTGCCTGACTTTTGGCTGGCCAGGTCTATGGGAACAACTGCACTGGACAAAGGGACTGTGGTCTTCTTGGCTTAGTTGTTAAGGCATATGTCTTATAATCAACAGATCAGATCCTAATCATATCAATTGGTCATACTTACTCATATCATTCACATACTAATAAGGCTTCCCCTTCGCACCCCCAGATGAAGATACAGCATAATTTAATGAAAAGAACAATGGATTAGAGTAGGAAACCTTGGTTCTACTCCTAGCGTTGCCACTAATTAGACGTGTGATGTTAGATAGTCATTTAAGCTCTCTAAACCTCAATTTCCTTATGTGCAAATTGAAGAGGCTAGACCAGTTCATCTCTCAGATTCCTTATAGCTCCAGAATTTAAGATCCAGTGCCCCTTTTCTGCCCCTACCCTGTATTTTTCTGACTCCAGGGGCTTGCCTGAAAAAGGGATAATGGATACAATGCTCCCAGGGGCTTGGACAAATACATATCCTTCATGAAGTTCCCCTTGAACTCACATCTGAAGACTGGATGATAAAATGCCGAGGCTGCCCATCCCACATCACGGATAGCACGTATTCTTGTTTTCCTTGGCTTTCTCGCACGAGAAAATCCCCAGAATTCACTAGTAACTCTTGCACCTCTGTTCGTGGGATGGCACCATGATACCACACCTGATCCTGCAGAGGCTTCTGTATATCTGGGATGAGCTGCAGTGGTGGAGGGAGCTGGGGGGAGAGGGAGGAACAACCCAGATAAACACATGGAACACTTCCCACTCCCTCCTCCTTAATTCATACTCTCGTTATTTTTCCCTGGACTACTGTAATAACCTCCTGTCTCATCAACTCAAACTTTTCACCCTCCAGTTTATTCTATACATATTGCCAAAAGAACAGCTTGGATTATATAACTCTTCCCTTCCCCTACCCTACATGTCCCCCTCCTGATGTCCTTTGATAGAGCCCTGCTGCCTACCAAATTAAGTACAAACTTCTCAGTTTGACATTCAGAGCCCTTTACCATATGCCCCTCCATCTCTAGTCTTACCTCTCACTACTTAGCAATGTTCCCTGTGCTTTAGCTAAAGCAGACTACCTGCTGTTCCCTAAACATGTTCCACACTTTTACCACATCCATACCCTTATTCTTTTCAGTCCCTCTACTTAGAATGCTCCTCCCCCCACCCCCATACCTCCTGTCAAAATTCTCCCCTTCTTTGTTGCAAAGAAGGGTCTGGTGTAGGGGTGAAGTGTTAAGGGAAAATAACGCTAGTGTGAAAACAAAAGGCAACAATAATATTTTTTTAAAAATCCTACTTATCCTTCAAGTTTCGGATTGGATGCCAGTTCCTTAATCTTCTACTATACTCCCAATAAGATATGATTTACTTTTGTTCAAACCCCCTGAAGCACTTCTCTTAACGCCCTTACTAAAATACTGGGTTAGGTCGTAGTTATCTATGGATGTGTCCCCCCATTGTAAGTTCTCAAGGGCATGAAACACATCCAACTCATGTTTGATAACCTGTAGTGCCTACCACTGCATATGTTAGACTTGATAAAGGCTTGTAGGACTGAGCCCCATTCTTAGAGTAAGGGGCTAATGCATAACTAAAGTGAAAGCCTAGGTAGAGATATTGAAGTCACAGTCAAGGTTAGGAGGTGGAGAGCTGTGGAGCAGGAGGTTGATGGTGAACATTGTGGCTTTGAATTCATAGGGGATATGTGGCTAACCCACTATAGGAAAAACAGCTGCTCCCAAGGAGAGCATTTTTTTTTCCCCCAGAAGTGAAGGCCCGAACTACCCTGCCTGACAGGACACGAAAAGTGATCTTGGAGAAAAGGAGGAAAATAATGTGGGAGGAATGTAGAGTGAATGGGTTTGGGGCTATAGCAATCTAGACTTACTTACTGAGAACTTAGGGCGGAAGATTCCTGAGATATGGTTCTTCAGAATTTCCAAGGTGGGTGTCCTTCCGCCCTCACGCTCCTGCTCCTGTGATCAAGGATAGATTTCAGGGTATGGTTGAGTTTTCAAGAAAGAGGAAGATACATAGTAAGGGTCTACTGAATGCTGAGAGGGTTAGGGAGCCCACATTGTCTGTGGCCAGGACATGCGCCACGCCTGGGGAACATGACAGTGGGGTAAGAGAAATAGGCTTACTGTGGAGGAGGTAGACTGCTGGTCATCCTGGAGCACGAGGACAGGGGGTGGCTCCCCAGGGCCCAGCTGCTCCAACTTGCTCTGCAGCAGGTCCTGCTGGGCTTTCAGTTTAGCTTGGCTGCATAAGGCCATCTGGAGGTCCTGCAGTGCCTCCTGTAAGGCCTGGCGCTTCCCAAGGAGCTGTACTCTGTTGGGTAGACCAGATGGCCACTCTATTCTACCCCTTTTCTTTTTTTTCCCCCAAACTGTATCATCAGTCCAGGCCTTTTGACTCTGCTCCTTCAGTCTCACCTCTCCCTTGGGTGAATGCTTTCTTCTTCCCTCTGAATCTCCCTCTGCATCTGGGTGACAACCTGTTGCCTGCTCATCACCATTTCTGTGGCCGTGGTCAGCTCCTCATTCACTGAAGTTAGGCTATGGACCCCAAAACATGTGTCAGTAACAGCCCCATCCCTTCCCTCCTCCAAGGAAAGAGCAGTTTGCAGCAAAGATGCTCACCATCTTGCTTGTTACTACCACCCCCTCAGCATAACTTTGTAATCTTCAGCCCCCATGCTACATCTTGTGTGTGAAGTCTCCAACCACCCTTCCCCGACAGTAGACTGTGGTTCTCAGGCCATATCAATACTCTTAGCACCGAACTGCCTACACAAACACAAACACAGCGGCATCCCCATTGCCTCACACAAATGTCACATTCCCACACATACGCGTGCTGTACACTCTCTATCGTCAGCTCATTCAACTGCAGCTCTCCAGGTTCCAGCTGTTCACCTTCCTCCAACAAAGTGTCATCAAAGGTCACACAAGGAGGGGTGTTCGGTGATGATCTGTGGAGGAGCGGGTAGTACCATAGAGGTCAGAGTTCAAGGGTGATTCCTGCACTGGGCAAGGAGAAAGTACTCAATAAAGTGGCTTTGGTACTTGATGGGGACAGGAGAAGGTAGGTGAACTCTTCACGTTTACTGTGAGCTTACCCATATTGCTGAAGAAAGCCTTCGTACTCAGTGTAGGGATTGATGCAGGCTGCAGCAGCGGCAATCTCCCGATGGATGGTCACCACTTCATCCTGTACCAGGCTGCTGATCTCAATGTACTCCTGTAGGATCTCTTTCCTGTTTGCCACCCACCCCCAAGCACAGAGGATCTGTAGGAAAGCCCTCTCACAGGATGGAGGGAGCTTTCTACACCCAAAGTCCCCCCTCCCATATCATTCCAGTGCTCCATGACAGACCCAGGATCTAATTAACCCATCCTGAAGCATCGCTCTGGATTCAGAGAAAGCTAGGTGACACAGTGGATAGAGCGCCAGGCCTGAAGTCAGGAAGACCTGAGTTCAAATATGCCCTAAGACTCTTTTTTTTTTTAAGGCAATTGGGGTTAAGTGACTTGCCCAGGGTCACACAGCTAGTAAGTGTCAAGTGTTTGGTCTGAGGCCGGATTTTGAACTCAGGTCCTCCTGACTTCAGGGCCTGTGCTCTATCCACTGCACCACCTAGCTGCCCCTTAAGACTCTTACTAGCTGTGCAACCCTGGGCAAGCCACTTAATCTCTGTCTTGTCTCAGTTTCCTCAACTTTAAAAGGGGGATAATAACACTACTTACTTCACAGGGTTGTTGTAAGGATCAAATGATATAATATTTGTAAAGCACTTACCACAGTATCTGGCACGTAACAGGTGGCTGAGAAATGTTTGTCTTTCCTCTCTTCCCCTTCTTCACCTTTCTGTCCCACCCCCCCACCCCCAACCTCTGATCCAGTCTTTGTTGTCACCTGCTGCATGTCTTTCTAACCCTTCCCCTTTTAATTTCTTCTTAAAGGGATTGGTCAATGGCCTGGGAAAGTTCTGCAGGCAAATTTGGGGTCTTTTGATAGGTGGGAAGAGGGATCATAGGATCATAGATTGAGAGCTAGAAGGGATGTTAGAGGTCATTGAGTTTAATCCCTCCATTTTACAGATGAGCAAAGTGAGGCCCCGATAAGTTAGTTGACTTGACCAAGGTCGCACAGACAGCAGAGTTAAGATTTAAATTCAGACCCTGGGACTCTAAATTTAGGGCTCTTTCCATTGTGCCATGCTGCCAGAAAGTCTATGATAGGACAAACCAGTCTGGGGTTCTGGGGGATGCAGAGGACAATATGGGAGATAAGGAAAGAGATTTGGGGAGCTAGAGAAGCCAAGTGGGGAGGTCTTTACAGGATTAGGGCCATCTCCTGATGCAGGTCCTGCAGGGACTGGAGCAGGCCAGGCAGCAGCAGCTGGTGGTGGTGTTGATGGTGTAGCTGGGCGGCCCGGACGCCCAGCACATAGCGGTTGTGATGCGCGTAGAGTTTCCAGAGGCTCCGAACATACTTATCCTTGGCCTTATCTCGGTCCTTGTCTGTACGGAGAAGAGGCCCAGGACATAGGCAGAGTTGATTAAATCCTCAACACTGAAGAGAAATCAGTAAGATGCACTCTCCAAGGTGAACCTGACCCTCCAGGGCTACCCAGGAACTAGCCCAGCCTTTCAGGGCTCCTCTAGGTCAGGGATGACCCAGGGCTGGGCTGGACCTCCAAATCAAGTGGATCACTCCCTCCCCCCAAGTCTATATGCAATGGGCTTTTCTGGACCAAACCAGCCTCTAAGGGGAAGGGAAAAGGGAAAATTTGGTCCAGATGCTCCCTCTCCAATAGTTTTTCTAGATTAAAGGCTACTGAGGACTGGGCTTGGTACATAAAGTACTATCAATTCTAAGCCCAGGCTGGAGGGTAACCTTTCTGTTACCATCTCTATTACCCAACAGCACTGCCCAAGTATCGATGTGCTGGAGATAACGTGGGGACCGATGGGAATGCCAAAAAGTTAAAACCCAACCCTTACCCTCAATAAAGAAATTTGTATACCTTAGGTTAGGCCAGAGACCAATGAGGCATTTGTATAGGTAGGAACTGGGTTCTTTTCTGTTTGGCATTCTTTCTCTAGGAAAGAAGGCTCATTTCCCCCTTGAGTTTGAACCTGGACATGACCCCTCACCGTAGATAGAGGCACCTGAAGAAGGTACCACTAACCAGTGATGCTACCTACCTTTGCTGGCTTCCTGGTATTTGCGCTTGGCTTGAGCGCTGTCGCGTGCCAGCACTCGGTACTGACTTTTCAGCTTCTCGATATCTAGGCTGTGTATCTGGTAGAGCAAGGGAAAGTACTTTGTCAGCACCTTTTCTAAATCCCCAACCCAGGGGCTGCTTTGGGGTAGGTCTGCCTCTGTTAGAGAGTAGACAGAATCCCTAGAAGCAATGTGACTCTAGTGGAATAATGCCGAAACCCAAGTTAAGCAACACTCTATTCAGAAATAATAGTAATATAAATGTAGCTAGGTGGCCCAGTGGATAGAAGGCTGGACCCAGAGTCAGGAAGACCTGAGTTCAAATCTGGCCTCAGACACTTACTAGCTGTGTAACCCTAGGCAAGTTGCTTAACCCTGTTTGCCTCAGTTTCCTCATCTATAAAATGAGTTGGAGAGGGAAATGGCAAACCACTCCAGTATTTTTGCTAAGAAAACCCCAAATGGGGACATGAAGGGTTGGACACTGGACACTACTGAAAAAAAATGACTCAACAACAGGGGATATAAAAACGAAACACATCAACAAAAACCATTTAAAGGTTAAAACAAAAGATTAAAAGAAAGAGGATTAAAAATAAGCAAATTCCTTTCTTTAAGGTCTGACTCTATGACAACGTAGAAGAGGCAACTAGTTTTCTCAAAGTTTGGGAGGTTATTTTGGACAAAAAAAGATCTAGATTCCTTGACTATTCAGAAGTACAATGTATGAAATTGACAGTGTACTGAGGCCAGGTCAGGAGACTTAGGGGTCTAGTTTTAACTCTTCTGACTTGTACAAGTTGCTTTAAGACCTTATTTTATTTTATTATTAAGGATGTTATTTTTCTTTTTTTTTGGTGAGGCAATCAGGATTAAGTAACTTGCCCAGGGTCACACAGCTAGTGAGTATCACCTGGCTGCCCCAAGGATGTTATTTTTCTAATAGGTAGATGAAGCTATATCAGAAAGTCATACTCATGTAAAGGAATTTTGAACACATAACATTCCTTTTAGAAGGGCTTGTGATTCTTGTCATTATTGAGAATTCCAGATGCGGACATTTCGAGATCTTCAATAAGTCTATTGCTAAGTTTTAGGGAGTTGCAGAAAGTACTTAGAAGTCAAAAGATTTTCTCAGGGTCACCCAACTAGTGTCAGAGGTGGGATTTTCCGAATCTTCCCAGCTCTAAGATCAACAGCACTGCCTTTATTTAAGATCTCTTTCATCTCTAAAAAGGAAAAATTATCTGATTTTATTCTTAGAGTTCTGTCCATGCATCCCAAAAGAAATGAGAAATGCCATAGGTCACATTTTGGCCACTAGGTGCCACCATTTCCACCCAAAGAACTAGAGAATTCATTGGTTATTCGGATACTGGAATCTGAGCCGAGAAGGGCCATGAAGTCTAGGAGTGGAATAAATCAGGCAGGAAGATAGGACCCTGGGGGACTAGAAACACATTCTTAGCGTAGGAAAGTGAAGGGCCAAGTTAGTGCCACTGATTTGAAAGTGCTCAGTCCAGACTACTAGACCCTTAGTAGTCACCTAGAACGGTCTCTGGCAAGCTCGGGGTGGGGTTTGAGGATAAAATTTGGAAAGGAAGGAGCAATGACGACTTTAAAGATCCTAGGTCAGACAATCTTCTCTTTCCTTCAATATTTCCCTTAAACCATACACTGGAATATTTTTCGTGTGGAGGTAGGGGGAGTCTACTAATCCATGATTCATTCCTAGGAGGGATTGGGTGTCACCAACTTTTGCAGGAAGGGAACTGGTCATACAAGAAAGAGAATTGTTTTCAGGTCAATGTGGACATCTGGAGGTGGGAGCAGAGTAGGAGCAGAGGATAAGGCTTGGATAGAATGATGAAGAGAACTGAAAGTAGAACACAGACAGGACCTTAAAGGAAAACTAACAGAAAAGAGGAACCAGAAGAAAAATACTTGCTGAGAAGGAAAGTGGTTAGAGTAACGTTACCAGAGTAGCTAATTTTAGAAAAGGAAGGAGAACTGGCCATAACTAAGGGGCTTTTCTTTGAATTTTGAACCAAGAAATTCTTAGGAAAGCTCTGGAAAAGAACGAAATGAATGGGCAGATTCCCTAAATGTTTCATAGCCACCCTTTGCCACCAAACCTTTAAAAGCAATCTAGAGAAAGGCTCTTCCAGCAATAACCCCCTTCCTGAACTCTCCCCACCCAGGTTTGCTCTTTACTTTTTAGGAGGTACTAAAAGGATGGCAGCGTGGGATAGAGGGAGAAGGGAAGATGGCACCTTGGTGAGGTCTTGTTGGAGCTGCTGCCACTGTTCACTGTAGCTTTTCCGAAGCTGCTGTCGCTCACGGATCAGGATGCTCAGTTTGCTCAGGGGGCCTGAATTCAGATCTTCAGCATGCTGCCGGAGAAGCCGGCTTAGGCTTTCAGTCTGACGAGTTATTTCTGCCCAGGACTACAAATTGGAAAGGACAAAGTAGAAGGTACTAGGGGAGTAGAGACAGTTGAGATTCAGGAAGCAGAGAAGCAGTTGGAAATAATAATAGCTAATAATAACAACTAATTTATATAACACTTTAAGGTATTGACAAAAATACATATATTAATGTATTTGATAATATATGTGAAGAAAGAGGAATAAGGGTGGTGGCAAAGTCCAATTGTTCACATTGGTGTTGCCAGGGTGGCACTAATTTGCCAACCTGTTTGGCCTCAGAGGGCTCAGCTGTGCCTTAACACCTCAGACACTGAAACAACTTAGTGAGACTCTTTTGAGGATGAACTGAAATCCAAAGGAGATATAAAAGAGGAAAATCACTGATGAAGAGCACTGGTTATAAAGAGAGAAGGTGGTAAGAGCACCAGTGAAGGAAATGAGGTAGGAAACAGAAAATAGATGCCCACCTGGCTGATCTGGCTGACATGGTCTAGGTGTCGGACCTGGCTGCCCCCTTCCTGTACAGCCATGTGGTGTAGCAACCCTGCATACTCCCGGTCACTTTTTACTCTCTGTGCCATCCACTTTCTCATACCCTCCAAGAGTCGAAGCTCAGCCTCCTGCAACTTTTGCAGTGCTCCATGCCCCTGAGGGCTACATAATTCAGAGGAGAAGCCCATGGTGTTGCCCTGGAAAGATATGTTTTCATTTCCAGTTGGAATCAAGGCATGAGTTCTGAAAGAGTCCCTGAGTAGGTGAAAGTTAAGCAGAGATGGGGACCCAACCAAGTAGATTCTTGGAGGTATGGTTGTAGGGGTACCCATGAGACAGAGCTGCCCTGGAGGCGTACAAAGGAAGGAGACCTTGAGACACTCATTTCAACTAAGCAAAACAAAATGTCATTTCATTTAGTAATTTTGGGGGGGGGGGGTTCTCGGGGGCTTCAGATCTTTTCTGAGTGCCTGCTTTAAGTCTTAGAGAAAGGCGATCCAGGATGTGTCAAGAACAACTCATTATTACACATCCTCACAAAGCCGAGTGAGACCAGAAAGAGGAACCGGAACTTGCGGTTTAAGCCCTCCGCTTTCTTTTATGGCCACTACCAGCCCCAGGTCAGGGTTTTGTGTCTCTTGCCAATCCCACCCCAGCCCCAATTCCCAAGGTTTTCCTATTCCTATTCCAACCCTCCACCCTGGCTCAGGAGGCCACCAACTCGAAGTCTCCTTAAAATTGATACGGGGGCGTTTCTGATACTAGTAGACGATCCTGGATTTACAGGTGGCTTTATCAAGTACATTCTTTTCGTACTGTGTCACTGGAAGGTCGCACCTTTCCTGTGCCAGTCCCTAGACCTCGAGGGCCATTTGGAAACCATTACTCTAAGGGGATGAATGGTGTCTCGTCCACCTAGCCAGGCAGCTGTGCCTCTGGTCCCCCAAATTCTCCCAATTCTTCTAGAATTGCCCTTCCCCTGACCTACAGGAGTCACCCACCATGCAATCCTACCCCCGCTTCCTCTCCCAGCTCAGGATCTTTGGGATACTTCTCTATCCTCCTTCTCAATCCCTACTAGTCCCGCCCGGTCTCCTCAAGACCCTTCTAAAATCCTCCTTCTTCTCTTCCTCAGCCGTTCCTCCCGCCCCGGGATCCTCGTAGCCTCCAGCTCTCCGCTTTCCCCAGCCCCCCCCGCCCCTAGTCTTCGAGTCCTCTCCCGCACCCTCCCCGCGGCCGAGCCTGCTCTCATCCCCCGGGACCCGCTAAGATGCTACGGCGCCGCGGCTGCGCGGCTGGAGGGGTTACCGGCTCTGGGAGCTGCTCCTGGAGGTGGCCGCGCTGCCCCCACTCCGGCCCCAGCCCCCGCTGTCTCTCCGTCCAGTTCCTGATTCTGTCGCTTCCTCCTCCCGCCGTTTCACGTGGCCCCGGCCTTAGGGCGGGTCGGAAGAAGGGGAGACGGGAGGAGGGGTGGGGGGGAGTGAGGCGGGGGCTGCTCTGGGACCCTCAGTGCGTAGGATGGTCTCTTCACGTCGGCCTAGGATTGGTGGGGCAGCTCGGGCGCAACTTTTCTCCCAATGGAGAAAGCTGGTCATCTTTATTTAGTAACCTGGCAAGCTTCTAAAAACTGCGAATCCCTCGCCCCTCACCCCCAACCCAGCCCGCCCCCTCTCCCTAAGCTTCGGATTCTGGATTCTGCAAAGCCGTGGAACTGAGGCTTGCGGCCCAGAGCAGTCCATCAAGAGGTTCAGTTGGTTGCAGCTTGTGGGCTCGTGGCAGGTGAGAATGAGTCAGGTCTGGATGGGGACAGGGAGTGGTAGACCAAACAGACTGACCTTCCTGAGACTACCCCCCCCCCTTCTTCCCCAGTTGCTTGGAAACCAGGAAAAGGGAGGGAGGGATAGTGAGGGGAGAAGAAAGGGTGAAGTACAGAATGCTGACCAAACCCGCTACCAAGCACGTCTTCAGATGACTGATGATGAAACATATTTTTCACCTCTTGGCAGGGAGAGGTGACGGGACTAGAGGTGCAGAATGAGATCTGTATTATCAGAGCTGGCCAATATGTTGATTTCTTTTGTTTGACTATACTTATTTGTCAAGAGAAGGCTTCTATTTGGTAAAGAAAGGTGGGTGAGTGGGTAACGACATAAAAAAGAGCATCTACAAAACATTTTTTAAAAACACCGAAGGCAAAAAGAGTATGAAGGGGAAATGGCATTTTTTGTTAATTTGTTGTTGAACTTCATTTATATTTCTTTTAAAAGCTGTAACAGAAATTCTCAATTTTTTATATAATCTTTCCTGGTTTTTGTTTGTTTGTTTGTTTTTGTAACTTGAGATGTTTGTGCTTATTAAGTTCACAACACAAAAGAAAACTTTAAAAAGAGATTGGGTCTCATTGGGGTGGCAAGAACCATGAGAAAGCCAAGCTCTGAGTTGGGAAAAGGGTGAAAAGATTGTAAAGTTCTTGGACAGATTCTTTTCCTTGATTCCTTCTTTCCCAGAGGATGGGACTTGAAGAAAGCACATCAGAAATCAGGGAGCTGGATAGACCAAATGATTTGTAAGGTAGTTTTCCACTCCAAATCCATAATCCTTGGATTAAGACCTAAAAATAAGAGGCTAGAGGAAAAATTCAGCCCAGGATAAGGGAAGTTTGGGGGGAACATGGTAACTGCCTTGAAGTGTTTGAGTGGCTGTCACATGGAAGAGAGACTAGATTTGTTTTGCTAGGATTCAAGGGCAATAGTAAGTGGAATTTGAAGAAGCAAATCTAAGCTTGATTTAAGGATGACCTCCCAAACAGAGTAAACCAAAAGTGGGATTGCCTTGAGAAATAGTGAGTTTCCTTTCACAGAAGGTCTTTAAGCAAAGGTTGGACAACCAACTTATTGAAAATGTAGACAGAATTCTTATTCAGATATGTTGGACTAGATGGCCTTTGGGGTCTCTTCCAATCCTTGACATTCTGTGATTCTGAGGCACGAGCACCTTAGAATGAAGAAGTGGCCCAAGGCTATTAGAACTTTTCCTAAGTGTTAAAAATGAGTGGTCACACCTCTGCCAGGCCTATAGGATGGGGAACCCTGGGGAGAAATCAGGTTGGAGACCCTTGGATGGTATCACATATGTACCGCATCAGTCAACAAGCACCTAGGGGGAGCCTTATGGTCTATGGTAGGGATAGAGAAGTGAACTGAAATAGGACACCAACAATGTGTGAATGATGACCATGATAATATAAAGGAGAACAATTATGAAAGACTTCAGATGTGATCACAGGAGTGACACAGAAGACTGATAATGAAGTATGAATCCTACCTCTTCAACAATAAGTTATAGAATGCAGATGGAGAAAGAAACATGAATTTTTAAATGTGGTCAATGAGTCTTCCTAAAGCATATTTAAATAGAACATTTATTAAGCACTTACTATGTGCCAGGTATTGGGCTAATCGATGGGAATGGAAATATATCCAAGGTAGTGCCTGTACTCAAAAGAGGTATGGCAGCACATAAAGGGAATCTGTAAAGGAGTGGAGAATGCTCATCATTGCAAGGTGTGGAGATGGGAAAAGGAGTGTAGGTGTAGTTTAGGACAAGATAAGGTGAAAGCTCATCTCACCTATCAAAAGTTCCTGTTTTCTAAGGGAAGAATCCAAAGTGCCTGTGGGAGAGAGATGAGGATGACTTATTTGGTATAAGGGAGAAATTCTATTTGGTGAAGGGTAAATTAATGGGAAATAATAGAGGAAAAAAATCAAGAAAGCATTGATTCTGGGCATTGTAGGGTATGCCTGTAATGGCTTTTACTGGGGGGTGTTTGAGGTTTGAATCATTCAAATTCAGGGATTGTGAGCTGCAGCAGGGCTAAAGGGAACTGGATGTTTGCATTATCTGGCACAAATATGGTGAATGCTTCGGAGTAGAGGGCCACCAGGCTGCCTAAGGAGAGGCAGAAGGCCCAAGTCAGAAAAACCAAGTTAAAACTTTTGTCCATCAGTAATGGGATCAGACCTGTGAGTGACTACACTTTTAGCCTGGGAGAATAAGGGATCTAGTCTTCCAAAAAGAGTGATTTTGTTGTTTTAGTCATGTCTGACTCTTTGTGACCCCATTTGGGTTTTTTGTTTGTTTGTTTTGGCAAAGATACTGGAATGGTTTGCCATTTCCTCTTCCAGTTCATTTTACAGATGAGGAACTGAGGCAGACAGGGTCAAATGACTTCCCCAGGATCACACAGCTAAGTGTCTGATTTGAACACATGAGGATATGTCTTCCTGATTCCAAGCCCAGTACTCTACCCACTGTGCCACCTACTATCCCTTTTTAAAAAAACTGTGTAACAGAAGTTCACTGTTTCACATATAATCCTTTTTTTTGTATGCTGAAATGTTTGTTGATTAAAATTTCGATGAAAAATTTTTTTAAACTGTGTGAGACTAAGCAGGGAATTCTGATTTGAGCTCGTGAAGAGTCAGTATCTAGATCCCTCCTTGACTCATTCGTTTATAAAACTTTGTATCAGGTTATCACTGAGGACGTTTAGGCAGAAATTTCTGCCGTCCATCAACAGCAACATCTTCTGTGACTGACGTGGAAGGTGAGGTAAGCAGGCAGGATGATGTCACGGGAGCCACTTTTTCCCATTGTACAAACGGTGTGCCCTGAACCCCACCCAAGTTCATATGAGGGATCCAGTGAAGTTGATCTGGCTCTCTGATTTCCGCTTGCCTCGATTGCTTCTTCTGAAACCTTTTCTGGTAGGGCCATTGAGCTAGACTTGGAAGGACCTCTGAGGTCATCTAGTCCAACCCCCACATTTTACAGATGAGGCTCAGGGAAAAGCAGATGCACCTCCGGTTACATAGGTAGGGTCAGAGGGGGAATCTGAATCCAGGTCCTATCACTCTAGAGTCAGGTCTCTTTGCTTTGTACTATACTTAATGAGCCTATTATGTTAACCACTCTCGGGGCAGCTAGGTGGCGCAGTGGATAGAGCACCAGCCCTGAAGTCATTCCTGGACCTGAGTTCAAATCCAGCCTCAGACCAAACACTTGACTGGTACTAGCTGTGTGACCTTGGGCAAGTCACTTAACACCGATTGCCTCAACAAAAAAAAAAAACCACTCTCAGTGAAGGGGATTTCAGACTCAAACACTGACAATTCTCCCTGCCAGTTTCATAACAGCAACCCCAATTTTGCCTCATCCTCCCTTTAAACTCCATACTTAGTCCAATGAGGCAAGAGCCACTACTTTCTTAACAGGAAGTGTATTTAAGGAAAAGGGTGGGGGCAGCTGAAATCAACGTTATGAAACTGAAGCAGTCATATGTTAATGTAGAAACTCTGACTACCTAATTGATTCTGAGTTTTCTTGCAAAAGTGGGTGCTTACCTCTGCTCAGCCTAGAATGACTGTGCCAAGCTAGGCTCTTTCAGCAACCTGACTCAGAACTCAAGATTCCACATCGGTAGATGCTTTAAGGAAGGGAAGTTATGTACTCCATCATCTTCAGGTACCATCATCTCCAGTCCCAACTCTATGGAAACCCAGCTCTTCAGTGGAAACATCCTTGGTGAAACGCACACACAATAGATTCCCAGACACAACGTAACAGAAGACAACATTGAAAGGGTTGTACTAATGTGGCCTCCAGTTCATAAATCTATACTTCACTCTGATTATGGCAGAGTAAAATAGAAATTTCAGAGGACTAACACTGATGCCAGCGTATGTTCTGCCTCCCTGCACAGAGGTGGTGGATTATAGATTTGGAATATATTTTCAGACATACCCAAGGTACTGATATGTTTTGCTTAATTTATTATAAGGAAGGGTTCTATTGGTGGTCATGGAGGGGAGTGATTGGGAAGTACAATGATTTTTTTTTAAAAGCCATAAAATATTTCAAAAGGAAAGAGGCAGATTTAGACTTGATGTAGGAAAACTCTTTGTAACAACTACACGCGAAAGTGGAAACAGTCTGGCTAGGGTGGGAGTGGGTTCCCTTTCACCGGAGGTCTTTAAGCAAAGGCAGGATGGTGATTTTTTTAGACTATGTCATAAAGGGAAAATAGGTTGGACTGGATTACCTCTGAGGTCCCTTATGATTCAGATTCTGTGATTCCAAGTTTCTTTAGGGACCTGTTTAAAGTGAGAATTAACTACCTTAGAGACAATGGCAGACTCAGGAGCTCAAACCCACAGGCAGTTGAAGATAAACTAAAGGCCAAGTCTAGCCAAGTAGGACGTGAAACTTACAGGCAAGTCTAAGTCTCCTTATTTCAAGGACTTCACTTATGGTATGGAGGATAGAGCTGACTCAAAGCCAGGAAGATCTATCCTCTGACAAGCTGGTTATGTGGCTCTAAGTCAGGGCTCTCAAACTCACTTAACTATCTGTATAGAAGTGACATATCGACTTAATTTTAAGATATAATTATACCTATGTTTTATTGTATTTAAAAATTTTTTTTTCCAATTACACGCACACTTGGCAGTCAGTGTTTGACATCTCTTCTCTAAATAACTCTAGGACTGGTAAGTTGCAGAGGTGCTGACCAGCACTGGTAGCAGGAGTTTCCTATTCCAATGAAATCACAGATCCAGTCCGTTCCTTACTCTTCTCCCAAACTTTTGTAGCTGGAAGGCAGTTGAATGTCCTTAAATTAAATGCCTCCTAGTTTTTCTGTTCTAATTCACCTGGTGAGGACTGGCCTCAGTTCTCAGGAAGAGTTCTTATTCAAAGCACAGGATTACAGAAAACCAGAGCACAGCAGCATCAAGCAAGGATTACAGAACTCAGAATTTCAAGAAACTTTAGAAACCATCTGGTCCAACAGCCTCATGGTACAGATGAGATAAATGAAGTGAAGTTATTTGCCAAAGATCATGAATCTATTAAGTGGAGGTAGAATTTGAATGCAGGTCCTTGACTCCAGATTCAGTCTCCTCCTTAGGCAGGGAAGACAGAAACCAGGAAGAGGAGTGGACAGAAACCAAGAGGTAGAAAAGCTGGGCAGACAAGGCCCAGAGGCAGGTGTCACAGTACCAGTGAGCTGTAAATTAAGGGACAGCATACAGACAGGCCATCTGCCTTGCAATGAAAAAGGGAAGAAGGTTCTTTAATGAAATGGGCATTGAGTGGCCAAGGGGAAAGAAAAGGAAGAGAACAGACTCTGGGGAATTTTGAGAAATTTGGGAAGGCGCACTTGGACTGATGCAGAATGAAGATAATAAAGGAAAGGAAAGCACTCAAAAGTCATCAGAATTCAGGCTGATACAATGACCAATTTTGATTCTAGAGAACTGACAGTGAAACCACCTCTTTCCTTTTGTTAGAAGTGGCAGACTACAGGTTAGACAAGGGAGCCAGAGTTTAAGAGTAAAAGAAAACTAGATTGCCTGACCACTGGCCAGCTTCCTTGCCCCACTGGCAGAAGTCTGGATTGATGGCTGAGTGCTGGGAAGAAATCTGGGTCAGAACATAAATGAAGAACAACCGGTTTTGCATAGTCTGCACATTTAATCACTTAAAAACCTCTAACATCATCTCGCGTCCATTAAATAGAACCCACCACACTGGGCCTGTTTAAATTACAAGAAAAATCACTGTGCACCAAACCCGGTATCATACAAAACCAGCCCGGGCTGGCCATGGGAGGACAATGGAGAGGAAGGATGGAAACACCAGGCGTGTGTACCTGGCTGGGAGAGATGACTGCCTCTCACCCTGGTGGCTGGTTAACTCCTAAGGGATTGGGGAGAAAGAAAGGACTCCCAGGTGGGAGATGATTCTGATTGTCCTAATGGGTAGAAGGAGGGGGAGGTGCAAAAGGCACATCAGAAGAGGGAGATTGGGATGTATGGGTGGGGGGGAGGAAACTCAATAGGTCAGTGCTTTTTCCCATTAGGCACAGTGTGGGGAGGGGGTTGGCGAACCTTATGCCACTGTCTACCTACCCCCTCACTTTTCAGCCCTGGCACAAGGAGAAATGAATGACCCATGAGCCCTTGGCACTACCAATCACTGTTCTTAACACAAAAAAAATACTCCTTTCTCTCCTTCCACCCCATATGACCCCCTATCATCGATTCTCCCCCTGACCAATGCCCTGTCCTGAGCTCAACAACTCAGTTTTCCCACCAGGGCCAGGGAGGTGGGGAGGGGAACAGCAGGACAAATGGTATGGGTGTTCCGGCTGCTACCCCAAGTTAAAAATACAAAAAAATCAGCATCTAAAGTGAAATCACAGAGTGAAAATATATCCTCGAACGGCCCCTGAGATCCCCACAGGGGAAAGCAGCATTGGTGGGGTGGGGAAAAACAGGTAGGATGGAGGGGAGGGTTCTGGGGATGATCTCCCTCCCCTCCATGCAGGGGCTCCAGAGCTGTGAGGGGAAACAGCTCAGAAAGCCCCAGGCTCAGAAAACAAGGAAAAAGTCCCTGGCTGTACAAGGGGCCTCTGGTCTCCCTGCACAGCAGGAGGGCAGGAAGAGGGATGGAACCGGACACAACCAGCTCTGCTCGTTGCTGGAGCTGTGCCCTGGCACCTGCTGCCAGCCTGGCTGAGCGGACGGTACTGAGCTCGCCTGGGCTTCTGGGAAGCAGTGCTGGAGGCACAAGGTGCAGAGATATGTGCGGGAGGAATGGGGTGGTCCAGGAACACACTTGGAGGCAGGGGTAAGGGAGGGTCCATACATACATACATACATACACACATACATACATACATACACACATACATACATACATACATACACACACACACACACACACCCTTGAAAGCACCTGCCCTTCCTTGGTCCCTTCCTAGGACAATCACTTCTACGGCGCAGGCCACCAAAGCCTGTGGCTTTGTGGGGAAGGACACAGGCTGGGATGGAAAATTAGAGGGGACAAGAACCCTTGGAGAGGTGTCCTCCAGTAACCCCAGACTCCCAGGCAGATGCCAGATAGCTGCCCAGTGCCTCCTACTGGCTGGATTGGGACCATTATTGCTTTAGAAGGAACTGGAGCAGCTGGAAAGAGCCTGGGCCAGAGGGAAGCAGGAGGTACCCAAAGAATTATAAAAGGGAGGGTTGTGACAAAGAATCTACTTTCCCTCCCTTCTCTCCCCACACAAACCACCCTGCCACAGTAGCCTCATGCTAAGTACATCTGGAAACTGAAAAGGAGGGCAGTCACTGCCCCAATGTCTCATTTTCTCCTCCAACAAAGGTGGGTTTGGGGGTAGGGGAGGGATATGGCATAGCCCCCGAAGTGACAGGAAATGCCTTGGAGACTGACTCTGCTCCTGTGTTGACTAAGACCACCCCTTGTCCCCTGCCTCTTCTGCCCCAGAGCTTGTCCCACAAAAAAGCTGGTATGAGTCCCAGCCCTGTACCCCACATTGGAGGTGGCAGGTTAGGACCTCAGAGCTCCCCAGGTAGCATGAGAGGGGAATGAGCAGACCCTACCACTCCATACCCTCCCCTGGGCTGGGGGACCTGACCCAAGTCCCGATATAAAAAAATACTTTGGTGAATTAAAAAGTGCCCGAGGAGGGGGGTGGAAGGTGTGACCAGGAGAGTCAGATAAGGGGAGGGAAAGATCTGGTGCTCATCAAAGGGCACTCTGGTCCTTGATGAAAGCAGTCCTCTCGCCCCGGACCTCATCCTCATCAGAATCGGAAGGGCATTCCTCCTGCCAGGCGTCAGGGGGCAGCCCTTTGTAGGATATGATACCACTGTCCAACGAGTACACTTTGACCCCCCGAAAGCTGAAGCCAGAGCGTAGCTGAAGGATTAGGAAGACAATGATGAAGACCAAAACAATAAAGGCGCAGCTCAGGCCTGCGACAACTACAGGGAGGTGAGAAGGCAGCAGCCCTTCATTATGAGGGAGCTCTGGAGACTTGTAGCTGGCCTGCCTCTGCTGGGTGCAAGTCAACTCCACCAGGTCGTAGTCAGAGAAGATGGGGCAGCTGAGGCAGTCTGTGGACTCGATCCCCTTGCAAGTGGCACAGGAAGGGTGGCAAGGGGAACAGACATTGGCGTGGATGGGCTCCATATTGTTCTCTATGCCATACTGTGTGTTGACAACTTGTGAGATGAATCCTTCGGGACAATGCCGCACACAGTTCTTCTGGTGCAGGGAAAATCCTTCTTCACACACTGGCAAAGAGGACAGAGAACCGTTAGATCACTGCGGCATGGCCTAGGTGAATTCTATACCCACAGAATGCCAAATCAAATCAATAAGCACTTATTAAATTCCCGTGTGTGAGACATCATGCAAGGTGGTTGACACTTAATCCTGGGGGGCCAAGTTCTCCCTTTTGAAAACTGCCTCATCTTTTGATGTAACACAAAGCCCCAGTGGACTTTCTGGTATAGAATTAAGAACAGGGAACTTCCCCACTATACACACACCCCTACAGAGGGTTTGGTGTCAAGATGGCCAGAGTGTCTACCCTGATTTTACCAGAGCTTCCCCGAGGGCCTGCTGCCTCTCAGAGGATGCTGTTTTTACATGGTATCAATACTGCTGGAACAGAGATTCAAGCCTATAAGCAAAGAGTTGAGTGGTTTCCTCTCCTGCCCCCAGACTCACCCACACAGGTTTGGCTGGAAGCTGGGGTCTTGCAGCCAATGCTTTCAGATGGTGTAGAGAGATCGGGCTCCTCAGTGGCTGTCCCATAGAGTACGAGGGTGAATTTGGTCAGCGTTCCTGTTTCCAGAACAGAAAGGGTTAATAAATTCTTCCCCAGTCACCGTCTGGCCCCCTCCCTGCTTCCCAACCCTCTCCACATGCTGCCACTCCCACTTTCCCCTGCTCCTGCCCAAACCACTCCATACCGTAGTTGTTTGCTTCACTGGTGTTTTCAATTTCTAGGACCCAGTCCCCGGCAGGGTCCTCATCCCAGGAATGGGTAGTCATAAAGGCCCAGTCATTAAACCCATCAGCCGAGTAGTCATGAGGTCTTGGAGGTAGGGGACAACAAAAGAAATCAGGCTTCCTATGGGGTTCGACAGGGGTCCCTAACGTCTTCTGGGGGGGTAAGGAGTTATTCTTCATTTGAAGCTTTATGATTACAGGAACACAGGGCCTCTCATTTTATGTAAGGAATCAGAGGCCCTGAAGTTATGTGACTTGCCCAAGGAGACACAGGTAGTAAAAGGAAGAGCTAGAATTTGAACCCAGGTTTTCCAATTCCAAAATCCTAGTTCCCCTCCTACACTTTAAGGGGTCTGGGCAGGGGGTTGCTGAGAGGGAAGAAAGACAGCAGCAGTCAGTTTCCACCTACACTCCTCTCCTCTTGCCTCTATTGCTGGAGTTATGGCCTGCAGTCAATCAGGAAGGTCTGATGGATCTGTTGAGGGCCCCTGGGGTAAGGGACATAATCTCCCAAAATCCCATGGGAAGCCTTGGGCTGAAAACTAGACAGAGAAGTTCTATAGATATGAAATAAGGTTGTTTCCCAGGGAGGGAAATAGTCCCTACCTGGAAGCGAGCAAGGTAGAGCGGGTGCCCATGGGGCTGATGAGGTAAATGGCCAAGTCCCCACGTCGATTGTAGGACAGGGTGAGTCGGGCCTGGGCATGTTCTAGCCGAGTGATATGATTTGCCTCTCCCTGGCAGGCAGTCACCTTCCTCCGCACCTCCAATCGTTTCCCTATGTCCCTGCCCAAAAGAGACAACAAACCCGTTATTCTTCCCCTAGCCTGAGATCATCTAGAGATACCCCTGTTGAGGCAGAGAGGATGAAGTCACAAAAGGATAGTTTGAAAAAAAGGAATCTTTCCAAAGGGTTTCTACAAGGGCATAATCTGAGTGCTAGCTCTTCTCAACTCTCTATACCTGTCCTACTCCAATGAGGGGAGATACCCGCCCCCTCTCATGGCCCATCTGCCACTCCCACCCCTCCTTTCAACCTTCTGGGTCCCAGACCACCCCCTCGTGCCCTGCCCCTCACGTAGGCTCAGTGAGGATGTCAATGAGGCACTTGTGCTGTGGGCCAACTGTCGTCCAATTCCGGGCTAACGCCACCATGGCTCCTGCATCTAGGAGTCCGTAACCATATGAATGGCTAACTGCAGAAAGAGAGGAGAGACATATTTCATTGTAGTGGGATGGTGCTGAGCTAGCCTGAGAAAAATCAGGTCCTATCTTTCTTCTCCCAGTCCCCCAACTCACCTCTGCGCCCGACACCATTAGTAGCCCAGTCATTGGCATTGAGATGAGCAGGCTTGGAGGTCTGGACCACCAGATGCTGCATGTCACGCCATGTCAGGTTCTTACTGCAGAGGGAGGAAGAGAGAGAAGTAGGGAGAAGAAAGGACTGAGACATTTCTTGAGGACACTGAGACATATGCAGGACATATTGGGAGGGCAAAGAGAACAGTAACCTGTAGCTCTCCCCAGTAAGCACAAGGCATCTGAGTCTCAGCCAGATCACAGAGAAAACTCTAAGGCTAGGCTGAATAAGCATATGGGAATTCCTGGAGATAAGAGGGTTAACTAACCCAGGACTAACCCAAAGACTAGCTGTGGAGAGTAAACCCACCCTCCCCTCTCTTAGCTCCATCCTTACTTGGCCTCCAGGGTGAGGGCAATGATGCCAGCTGCCAGGGGGGCAGAGGCAGAGGTGCCAGTATGGGAATCCGTGCATTTTTGTCTCAGGTCTGTCGTGACCTATAGAGAGAAGAAAAAAGGCCTGATTCCAAGCAGTGTCAGGAGAGGAAAGAACCCCGGGCTGGCTAGGAGGTTTATGGCATACGAGCTAGGGGGTCACTATGTCCTATCTTGGCCACTATTCTGTTGTGGGTCCTGACCCAGCGAAATTATTTAGCCTCTCTGGGCCTCAGTTTTTCTGTGAAATGAGAGGGACAGACAAGACAGACGACTGCCAAGTTCAGCTCTTATATTCTATGGTTCAATGGTATGATTTCTGAACTATTCCCACTCACCTGGTCTTAAGCTCTGACTTTCACTTCTAAAGCATGAGCTAAAAAAGGAGTGGGGAAAATGGCTAGGGAGGAGGAATACATGGCAGGAGAGCCCCATCACTGGCATACTGAGGAGAAGCAAAGATGGGGCCCACAGGGCATTTTCAGCCCTAAAAGGTGCTACGATTTCCCTAGGGTTTGGCTACCTCAACTGTGCCTTTTCAACCCATTCAGAGAGAGTAAGGGCTTTGCCTCGAGGAGGAAAGGAATTAAGAGGGGCCAAAGAGCTCCCCATGATCTAAGTGCTCATGGGAAACTTCCAGCCCTCCTGGGCTCTCCCGGATCCTTCATGCCCAGAGCTCAGAACTCACAATCTGTTTCTCGTTCTGGTTGCCGCTGCTGTAGGTGGTGGCGAGGGTGGAGGAGCAGGCTTCACTGTACCAGGGCACATTACCAAACTGGGTTGTGCTGCTGATGGACAGGGTATAAATGCTGTTGGTGTAGCCATCACAGTTGCAGCTATCATGCTCCCGGCCCCCGTTGCCTGAGGCCCAGACGAAAATTGATCCTAGACCCCCACGGCCCTGTGAGAAATGAGAGACAAGTGAAAGGCAATTCCTACAGGAAAACCCATGTGTAGTGACAGGTATAGATAAGGGTAGACAGATGAGACTCCACTTTTCCCTTTGGTGGCCCATATTTCTCCTTGTGCCTTATTATCAAGTGTCTCCTGTAACCCTAACCCTTACCTGGCTGACTCCCCGGGAGAATGCCTCCTCAGCCAAGCGGGCTGGCCCGTCCACAGTTTTTCCATCATCCTCAGGGCCCCAGCTGGCACTGTAGATGTGGATGTGGTTGGGATTTAGTCCTAGAGAACGTGCCTCCACCGCATCAGTCACCTCTCCATCTAGCATGCGCACGCCTAGACGGCCAAGGGGAAGGAGAAGGTGTAACATCTGCCCATTCTCTGTCACAAGGTAAAGCCATTCAGGAACCTCCTATGCCCTTTTTGACACATGTCCATCTGTGGTGGCTCCAAGAACAGGGCTCAGGCCAGAACTCGGGCCTAAAGGCAGCTAAAATGAAGTCAGCAGGCCCAGAAGGAGAATTCAGAGCTGGAAGAGACCTAAGATATCACCTAGTCCAAATGCTACACTTAGAAATGAGGAAATCGAGGCCCTGAGAGGAATCTTGTTAGATCATAGATTTGGAGCTGAAAGAGATCTTGGAAGTCACCTAGTTCAACCCTCCATTTTACAGGTCACAACTGAGACCCAGGGAAATGAGGCGACTTATCCATCACAAGGGATGCAGGAAATGTTTAACGAAGAAGTCTGACAGAGCACGGTTGAGTGGCAGGTAAGAGAGGACATGTGTCAGGGCTTTCCTTCCAAGCACAAAGCAAGTGAGAGACAATGACAATGACGGGGAGACGCTCGATCTCAGATGAAAGCCACCTAGGAGGTATGAGAACGAATGTAAGAGGCCCTGGTTCCATTCGTTCTCTCCTCAGCCAACAGAAGCTAAGGACAAGTTAAGACGCCTGTCTGGGCTCCACTGCCCAGGAGATTTCCAGACCCACCTCCGATTCGGGCATTGTAGGCAACACCGACACCACAGATTCCATTGTTGGCCACGGCAGCCACCTCACCAGCACATCGGGTGCCATGCCTGAAGATGCCAAGGGGAAGAGCGTTACGGAAAGAGTACAGAGGAGGGGGAAATCACAATATTATCTTCTTTCTCAGAAGGGCTTGGTCTGTGGACTAAGAAGGAAACCCCTAAGTTAGGACAAATTCCTCTAATCTCTCTTCCCAACTTCTCTACATTCTAAGAACTTCACTGTTATTTCCCTTCCTCTGCCTAGGGACAGATCTATTCTTAACCAATAATTAACTGCTTTCTGTAGTCCCTCATTTGGCCCTTTGGTCCATGAAGTCAAAGTATGCTTTCATGGTCTGATCTGGCGGTACGCCTTAACATAACTAAGGGAAGGTTTTAAGCCCACTTCAGCTGCATAGGCTATAAAGATTTGTTCTGATTTGACCCAATATCGCCCAAGGCTACAGACCTATGCATTCCCAGCCATTAGTCCTAACTTCAGCCTCCTGAGATAGCTGCCAAGTATGTTCCTGGCTCAGGCTGGAAGAACAGAGAAAGGTATAGCAATGTGGAACTATGGACTATCATGAAAGGAGCTATTTCTCTGGCCCTTACCTAAAGGGGTCCTTCATGGTAGGTACCTGCTTTCTATCTCCTCCCATTTAGCTAAGCCTATTCCTTTCCTGTCCTTGGGAGTTCTGAACCCCATTACTTGGTCCTCATATTACCTGTTGTCATTCATCTGTGTGTAACGAGGCTGGGGGTCTGGGTCCTGGTCATTGACATCAAAGCTGGCGCCGGGATCCTGGGAGGGAACAAGCCTTTCAGAGGCTACACTAGGAAGGGATAGCTCCTGGCCTTGCCCAAGAGTTGCCCAGTGGTGGTTCATGCACACACTCTGGACTCCTGAACAAACTCCCAACCACTTTGGCTGCCAGAAATCCCACCCTGGTGAGTAGAGCCCTGCCTAGATTGTTGAGAGACTACATCTGTGGTGCCAAGCCTTCCCCAGAACTCATGGGCCCTGGTCACCTGTCTTCAAGGTGCCTCCCTACTCCAAAGGGTGACTCACATAGTTGCCCTCCAGATCAGGATGGTTCTTCTCAATGCCATCATCCAGGATGGAAACCACGATGCCACGGCCAGTGTAGCCTTGGGACCAGGCCCCTCGAACATTCAAGTCTCGCTGATTCATACCATACTGCAGAGACACCCAGAATGGCTCAGCACATATCCAGACACTTACCAGAAGTTACTCACCACCACCACCCCAAACCCCATTCATATCCCAGACGTCTAGGGACCCTGCAGAGCTCACTGACACTCTCCTGGCTTCCCTGTGGTGATGGCGAGCAAGGCCAACCTTACAAGGAGATGGAATAGATGGTATAATTTGAGGGGTTCCTGAAAAGTTCCCACCTTCCCCAAGTATTCCCCAATAGCTATCATTGTGCCCAAAATTCTGCCATTCTGGATCTTTTAAGAATACCCTAAAAAAAATACAAATGCCCTTGGGAAGGTTAATATTTTAAGCCTTTAAAACCTGTTATCAAATTACCAGAATCAGCAAGGATGAACTAACAATTACTGGAGACTAAGATGAGGGAGGATTGGGGTGGGGGGTGGGGGCCCTGAGGAGGGAAGAAAAGGGCAGTGTAAACAGCACCAAAGAAACAATTTTGTTGAGGCTAGGCCCCACTGGTAGAGGATTACTATGGCCAAAACCTTAGCCAGACCAGGTCAGAACAGAGAGCCAAAGGTGGCAAAAAAGGAGCTGAGGATTAGGATGGAGGGGGCACCTAAGGGCATGGCAAAGAAGAAAAGGTTTACAGATGACAGGTTTGTCCCAAAGCTCCCCCAGGTGGGATGCTGGAGGTCAGAGCCTGCACGGAATCCCAAGAACTCTACACACCAGGTACCACTGCTGGGGAAACTTGGGGTCAGTGGGCTCCATGAAGATATCTCGCTTCTTCCGACGCTTTGCCACTTGTTGCTCCAGCCACTGCACCTGGAACACAGAGTTAAGGGGGAGAAGACATGGTGTGGGTTGAGGGGGGAAGGCTAGGAATGAAGGGAAAAGGTGAAGGAAAGGCCACCTCATTAAGGTGTTAGGCACAGTGGTAGATAAGCTCCCAATGTAAGTTCAAGATTCCCTCACCATATGGTCCCTGTTTGTACTGACACACATACATCCAACCCACAAAGGTGTCAAATATTTTCACATCTGTAGTGCATTAGATTAATATTTTGTTTTTTGAAATTTGCAATATTCTTTGAGATAAGTAGAGACAACTTAGAGTACAATTAAATCAATATAGGGAATTATGTCCCTAGAGTCCAAGTTTCCTGCCTCATACAACACAGACTCCTTCCTTCTAACCCCCCCAATTTCCTTCCCCCCTCCCCCCCAACAAAGACCCAAGTTTCTGCCATAAAACTACAGGCTCTGCTGCAAGCATCCTGAGCCAGGTTGAAATTTTACATCAGTAGCATCAGTGTAAAGTTTATGCAACTGGGCCAAAGACTGCCACATTATGTAGAAGGGAAGCTACTACCAGAGCAGAGGCAGGTTGGACCTAGCGCCCTCTCATCTTCCTATCAGATATAACCCCTGGCTCAACCATCAAGGACAGGCCTCTCCCTCAAAGGGAGGAAAGAAAGGGCTGCACTTACTTTGGGTTCCCTCTGTAGGCGGCTGTGACGGGGGCGGTGGGGTGACAGTGATCGTTTCACTACTGCCCGATGCCAGAAGTGGTAATAGTCCCCAAAAATCTGAAATCAGGTAAGAGTGACTGAGTCAGCATTCCACCAGAGGTAGACAAGAGCTTTTGGCCTATCAATCTTCAGGAATGGGTAGAAGGGACTAAACCTGCTGGTAGAGAGAAACTAAGGCAACAGCAAGCATGTAGAATGTGGCCAGTTAGGAAGTCCAGGTAAGTTCTCCTGTGGTTCTTTCCTTCCCTCTCAGAGTCAGCTTTCAATGTTGCTTTTCAACCTTTGGGCAGGTAAGGCTATTCGAGGGCCTCTTTTTCATTTAATTTGTACCACCACATGCAAAAAAATATTTAATTTTTCCCTTTGAGCAATCTAGGATTAAAGGAAAACAATTCTTCACCCTTTCTCTGTTGTTGCTCCTGGGCACAGTTTAACCCTCTACCAAAGGGCACTGAGTTTAAGAGAGCTTATTAGTTAGTGCTCCCCTGGGACAACCTGGGAAACTCAGCTCTTAGAAATGGTTTTGTTTTGCAGCCCAGATGTAGGAAATCTAGGGAACTAGGGCATGAGGAGCCCACAGCCTCCCCTTCCAGAGATAAATACAGGGCAAATGCCACTACCATAACAACTAAAAACGTTCACATTCTTTTTACTGAAATTTCATTGTACCGAATATTGTTTGAATTAGGTCTGAAAGTTTCAGTCATACAGAAGCTGTAAGATGATGGGTCTATGCTTGGTTCTTCTGAAGTTTGAATCTTGTTTCATACGAAGTTCTCTTTCCCTTGACCCTATTCATTCTTAAAAACATTCCTACACTCCCAGCAGCAGCCCCCATAGCAAAACAATCACTGTCTGAGAGGAGGCAGAAGGTGTAGAGAGAGAGATAGACAGAGAGAAAGACAGAGTATGTGTGCGTGTGAGAGAGAGAAAGAGAGAGAGAGTGAGTGAGAGTGTGTGTGTGTGTGTGTGTGTGTGTGTGTGTGTGTGTGTGGCACTTCAGGAGAGGCAGTGGTGATACAACAGGGAGAGAGCTAGACTTGGAGTCAGTAGATTTGGGTCCAAATCTTAGCTCTAGCAATCACTGGTGATATGTAAACATAAGCAAGTTACTTCACCTCAGTTTCCTCATCTATAAAATGGGCATGATATTTATACTACCTCCCTCAAGGGTAACTGGATAAATAATTGTACAAACCTTAAAGTGCCACATGAAAGTGAGCTCTTGTTCTGTTTTGACCCTGGTTCCATTCCTAGATAACTTCTGTGGTCTGAGAGCTGGAGGTTACAAGTTCTTCTATTTTGGCTTAGGGACACTATAAGTAAGCCCTTGCCCCCTTTTCCTAGCCAGGAAACATGGGCTACCCTGATTTGGCTGGCTCATTGGGTGCCCTGAAGCATCTGAGAGATTTGGAACTCTCTACCATCCAAAAGGGCAATAGCAAAAGAGGCCGAATGATGCCAGGCTAAGGAAAGGACAGCCACAGCTAATTTTCACAAAAGGCTAAACAAAAGTCACACCACTCCTACTCTGGAGGCCAAACAGGAACTGGGACTTCCTGCCACATGGGCAAGGGTCAGAGTCTTGCTGACCATCCCAAAGCAAGGAACTCTGCCCAGCCCCTGGAGAGAAGTGCCTACCTTCCTCTGCTCCCAGGCCACTGTTTCCTACAATACCTGAGGTTCCCTGGAGCTCTATGCCTGTTTCACCCTGAGCTCCCCTCTTCTACTTATTTTCCCAAATATCAGTACCACGATTTTGCACAGGAATAAAATAACAGTCTCTCCCTCAATGAAGTTTGATAAGTAGGTACCAGAGAGCCTAGCTTGGCTGATCATTCCTCTGACCCATTAGCTGAAAGAACCCTTGAGAAATAAGACCTACCCTCTCCTCCCTCCCCTCCAAGAATTCTCTTCCCAAGACTGACCTTACTGAAGTAGGGCAAGAGAGATAAACACTCACCGGTCCCAGGTTGAGGAATCCATGCTTTCGGGCCACTCTGTCTGCTTCAGTTAGGCCCCCTGGGATCAACACAGCCCAGGTGTTGGTGTAAACCTTCTGGGCGAGGACCTCTTCAACTAACAGAATCAAAGCTGCCACTACGGTCCACTGCAACCAGGGCCTCAGCTCCATGGGGTGGGCGGGCAGAGCCCGGGGAATCCCACTTCCCTCTTATATGTTCAATGCCTGTGCCTGGTCAGAATGACTTTGGTCCCAGGCTCTTGCTCCGTGTGCTGAGCCCTGGGGTGGGTGGGTGGGGGCATGTGGCCAAGCCAAGGAGGGCCAGATGGAGCAGGACTCAGGGCCACTAGCTCTGTTAAACAATGGAAAAGAAGGAAATTAATTCATTTGAGCTGTCCCTTCCAAGATAGAGTTGCTCCTTCCCTCACCATAATTTTGCCCTAAAAAGTGCTTTTGCAAAAAAATTGCCTCCTCCAGAGAAACTTGGCAATCTATTTCCATCCCTCCAGCACCAAGGTCTCTTGTGGGACAGCACATGACTGACCCCACCACATGACAACACAAACCCTCAGTTCTTATACTCAGTATGCTGCGCAACAGAAGTGTGTGTGGAAAAAAAAATCCAGACTGACTCACTCAAGATTGATTCCCACCAGGAAGAAGTCAATATGGGCCCAACAATTCTACATCCCTTCTTTATCTGGTCTATATATATAGTCTGAGTGAGTTGTTAGCATGTGAAAGACAAACAGAGGACAGGATTAATCTAGCTTGGATCTAGGACTTTTTGCCACTTGTGTTAAATGGACACACAAGAGCTTTATTTCTGCTAGTGTAAATATGGACAGAATTCCTGAGGCTGGGAGTATCCCTTTCCCTCTGGGTTAAATCCAGGGACATTCAATGGCTAGAAATGAAGAAGGCCTAGGGTCTCTTCTGCTAATTGATCCTGTGGTTTCCCTTTAGGGTACCACCTTCTTGAACTGTCCCTGATTAGCTAGGGGGGTGGGTACTATCTCAGCAGTGCCCATAATAGTAGACCTGCCAGCACACTAAAGCTGGGTGGCATCAGCACCCCCACGCACAAGAGTACATACATCATGTCTTACGTAACCTCAGCCACGGGCTGCCCAGGCAAACAGCCTGCTAAGCCAAGGAGCTAAGGTGAGGCAAGAAATCAATAGGCTGTGTGTTGCCTCTCCTCCTCCCTCAGCAAACAAACAACGGGACCGTTCTGCCCACATTCACATAACTGTCCCTTACATGGGCCCCCAATCCTACAAGAAACCATACCAAGCCAATTCCTGAGCTAAAAATGTACTCATAGAAGTCTGGAGGAAATGCAGAGTTGTAACACCACTTAGGACTCAGCATGCTAGCCTAACGAAGGCTGGTATGTTCGTGTATGTATAGTTACTCGAGGTGAAAACTGTTCCTTTTTGAGGCTCCTGGTTATGTCTCTCTCACTAGCTTGGGGTTCCACATTCATAGCACCACTGAACTACATGAAGAAAGACTTTTAATGGTGGGCCCAAGCTTTGAAAGTGATACCTTAACCCAGCAAAAAGAAAACCAGAGAGCACCTCACCTTTGAAACAGATTTCTGCCTAGCAGTGCAAGACATAAAGAGACCAGGACTTACAACCAGGGTCCCCCAAGTCACAGCTAAGGGAGCAGTGAGGTGGTTTAGTGGATAGAACACTGGGCCGACAGTCAAGAAGACCTGACTTCAAACTGACGCTTATTGTCTATGTGACCCTGGGTGATTCACTTAACTTGTTTGCCTCAGTTTCCTCATTTGTAAAATAAAGAAAATAAGAGGACCTACCTCACAGGGTTGTGGCAAGGATCAAATGAGATATTTGTAAAGTACTTTGCAAGCCAAATGGAAAATAAGGGGTCTTATGTCAAAACTGAGTAGAATATGTCCAGGGTTGGCCACACCCCTTTGCCAGTCCTGTCCACAGTCTCCAAGCAGGAAGTGACACCCTCCCCCTCATCCATATAGTCAGAATTCTACATACCACACTCCAGACTCTAGTGGGCTGCCATGCACACATACAACCACCACCTGTACTTCCCAGGATATTTTCAGTTTATACCAAAATAACTTGACAGCTGATAGTTGCATCCATCCACTGTCTTCCCCCTCCCAACCCTCCTCCAACCCCCAAATGAGCACAATCTCTTCACAGGAAGGGGCTTAGGGAGGAATTGCCCCCAAGATACCATAGAATGGCTGGAAGTGAAGAGAAGTCAGGCTTTCCCACATGTATTTACTCAAGGACCTCAGCCTTTACAAAAAGGCCAGGAACCTGCAGGGGCTAAACTGTAGCCCAAACCTAAAATTGGCTCAATAAAGCTGGTTTCAGATCTCTGTGGGATCAAGCAGCAGCTGCCTGATGTTAAAGGTGATTAACCAACTATTTAATTACCCTGTACAGTCGTTCCAGCTCTGAGGGAAAGCAGGTTTGAAGTTGAACGAAAACATTTTTCCTCTTTCCCAGTCCACATATCCTCTTCATCCTTCCCCTATAGCATTTGCCTCCCCTAGTAAGTGAGTAAGGATGTTACTAGCCTCTGGTCAAAAGCAACACTTCATACAAAGACCGCTGCCTTAAGACCATCATACTTGGATCTTAGCTGGCCTGAATGGAAGCTGAGGGAGCCAAAACTTTAAACAATGGGCTTCCCCACCACCCCCACCCTAGACTCTGACTCACCCACCAAGTTCTAACTCGTCTACAACTGAGGCTGTTTCTTCATTGAGATACAAATGAGCCCCTCACATACTCCTTCTCCTTCTCTCTCTCTCTCTCTCTCACACACACACACACACTCACACACTCTCTCTCTCTTTCTTACTCACTCATGGCTTGGCACTCAGACTCTCATCACTTCAAGGAAGCTGTTTGTGCTGGGGTCTAAAAGGTTTTTGGAGATTACTAGTCAGTCTCCTGTCCTTTCTAATCCCGACTACTAAAGTGGCCTGGTGAAAACCTGGAATTGAAAGCACTCAGTGATTTTCCAAGCAAGGATCCCTATAAGGTAGGGTTCCTCCCAGCCACATCATAGTGTGGATGAGACACCGACAAGGCAGTGTGACATAACTCAGTATCATCCTGGAAACTTGATCCACATCTTCTTTTCAGCTAGGTAAAAGCAAGCCAAGCACACTTAGGAGGGCTGAAGGTGGGTGTTATCACGGACTCTGGACTACACAAAGCTGTCCAACAAAATCCAGACCCTCTCCTTCCCCCCAGTCCTTGATGCTTGCTCCATGCCATCCATCTGACCAGTTTCAGGTGCTTTCCCCAGAAACCACTTTTCCTACTCTCTTCAAAGGGGAGGGGGAGAAGCAGCAAGCGGGGGCTGGAGAAGGAAATTTCAACTACCTTATGTGCTCTCTTCCCATCTGCCCGACATTTGTAAATGCTGGAGAATGCAGCAAGCTTCTAGCTCTGCAACTGGCCTAGCTCAAAGATGCCAGCCACTTGGGGGGGGGGAGGTGGGGATCCCTAGCTTGAGGTTTGGCCTCCTATA
>NW_020948983.1:28750796-28758316 GCF_900497805.2 Vombatus ursinus | reverse complement strand
TGCAACTGGCCTAGCTCAAAGATGCCAGCCACTTGGGGGGGGGGGGGGGGGGATCCCTAGCTTGAGGTTTGGCCTCCTATACCGAAGAACTGCCTAGGTCTGTGCTCAGAGCTGTCCAGCCCGACAATCTCAATTTCCTCACCTCCTGTCCTCCCCAAGCCTCTCACGGGTCACAAGTGCCAAACATTTTCAAAGGGGCAGAGGAGGGTAGGCCTCTATGAGGTAGCCTTGGAGATCGGGTCTCAACAGGAGCCAAAGCTCCTACGGCCACACCACACAGAAGCACCACCTTGGTTCTCTCTCCCCCCACACAGGTAGGGGAGCCAGAGTGAGGGCTCTGAGCTAAGAATAATACATTTAATATCAAAAGCCGCTCTCCCCCTCCCACAGCTGGGAAACCCTGTCCCTTCCTGGTTGGGGAGTGGGAGCGAGAGCAACCATCCCCAGGGAGGGTGGAGGCTGGAGGAACCCAAGCTCCTTCTGGTCTCTGTCCCCTGGATCCAGTAACCAGTAGGGGCCAGACATGCACTTCCTGGGGTCAGAGTTGGTCTATATGGTCCCTAGTGGAAAAGTACTAGAGTGGGCAGCAGCTGAGAGGGACCCCTCCCCAGGAAGGCTTTTCCATCGTAGGCAGGGCTTAGGGGTGCTTTTCTTCCTCACCCCAGCCCACCCACCCCCAAATCCCTCTTCTCTAGGGGAGGGGGAGGTCTGGAGGTGGCTCACCGACAAAAGACTGGGCAAGGGTCACCTAGTGCGGACTACACTGGAGCCAAGCAAGGTTCCTGTTTGTCTCCTGACCTTTCAGAATCTGGGGGCTCCCGTTCGAGCCCCCCTTCCACAGACGACAGCCCCCCCCAAGACCCAGCCTGCTCACCCTCTTCCCCGCCGCTGCCCAGGCCGTGGCCGGAGTCCGGGGGCCCGCTTCCAGGCAGCCCCCTCCCCACACTCGACCTCGCGCAACCCCGAGCGCCCAGCCCCGGGAGAGGTGTCCCGGGCCCGGCTCGGGCTCGGGGACGGGCCCTGGCTCTCGGGCGCTGGACACGCTTCGCGGCTTACCCCAGGGAGCCCGGGCTGTGGAAACTTTTCCGGGTGGGAGCGCGGGCGCAGGGCCCCGGCCCGCCGTGCACGAAGCCCCAGGCGGCGGCGGCCTCGGCTCGGGCTCCGGCGCCCGGGTCCGTCTCGGCGGCGCTGGAGCAGCGGCGCCTCGCGGGGAAGCTCAGCGCCTCGGCGGCGGCGGCGGCGGCGGCGGCGCCTCCAGCCCGCGGCGCTGGCTCCGGGCTCGGCCCGAGCAGGGGCCGGGCTCGCAAGCAGGGAGGACTGCAAGGGCCGCCCGGCCGCGGCAGCCGCGCTTGTTTACTAGGGCCGCTGTCAGCAGCGGCGGCGGCGGCGGCGGCGGCTCCGGCTCCGGCTCGAGCTCCTCCTCCTCCGCTGGGCCGCCGCGCCCGCCCCTCCCCCTGCGCCCCGCGACGCCTCCGCTCCGCGCAGCGGCGCGCAGCTCCGGCCCGGTCCGGCTCGGCCTGCGGGCTCCCCGTGCTCCCGGCCCGGCCCGGCCGCCCCCAAGCGCCTGGCCAGCACCCCGAGGCGGGGAGGGGGGAGCCGCCGCCCGCTCGGCGTGGGGGGGGCCCAGCTGCCCGACCCTAAAGGAGGGCTTCCGCCCGGTTCGGAGCACCCCAGCTGGAGAGGGGCATTCTGGAGGTCCTCCCAGCCATATGGGGGGGGGACCCCCTCCAGCAACACCTCTACGAGAGCCTCCTTCCAGCCCGCCCCCCACCCCCAGTCACAACAAGCTTACCCTGTGCTAGTGTTAGCAATACACAAAAGGGTTAAAAAAAAACTAGTTCCTGCTCTCAGGGAGCTTGCATTCTAATGGGGAAGACTACGTTTATTGATCTGTAGTCAATACGTAGGACTGTAAACTGGCGACTTCTTTAATCTCCTTAAAAAACAACAACAAAAAAACACCACCCCTTACCGTTCCAGAAGATTTCTAGGATTTTCTTGGTCCAGCCGGCCTCACCTTTGCCCCTTCGAGGCTGGTTTGCAGCGTCCGAGGCCTAAGGTGACTTTGTCCTAGATAAGGCAGGCGCGTCTACACCCCTCGCCTCACCTCGCCCAGCCACCTTGTGCAGGAGCCTGGTGGGAGCGCCCTTTTCTACCCTGCTTCGAGGCAGGGGTTCTTAACGATTTGTTTGTGAGCTGCACCCACTTTGGCACTCTGGTAAAGCCTCTTCTTGTCATGTTTTAAAATACATTAAAATAAATGACCAGGGTTGGGTTGAAAGACAATTGATCAGATTGTTTTTTTTTTTATTTTTGTTTTTCCTCTTTGCTTGAGGATGAGATGCTGAGAAGCAGTGTGACAGAACTCATCCTGGTGTCATCCTGGAAATGATCCATTTTGTCTTTTCAGCAAGGTAAAGACAGTGTAGATCCTGGAGGCACTTGAATAATTGTTTGCCAAATAAAATGAGTTGTCTTGTTCTTTCAGTCTTCGGTTCACCTCCTTCCTTCCTTCCTTCCTTCACTTCCCTGCTCCTTTCCTGTTCAGGAAGGATGACCTCTCCCAAGTAACTACTTGGGTGGTGAACCACACCTACCTAGGCCCCCTGCACAGGTGGCCAGATGGTCATTGCGACTCTGGCAACTCCATCTTAACCCTGTCCCTTCCAGGCAATAGGGAGAAAAGCTATGAGAGCTGGAATGGCAAAGTTGGTGCCCACAGCACCCTCCCTCCCAGTCCTCAAAATGATGGGACCAGCAGAAGTAAGAGGTATTAAGCCTGGTGTAGCCCTCCCCAGGGGTAACTCAGGCCCCGAGCCAGGACCCAGTTGGGAGAACAATACCACTGTGTCAGGCATGGTCAGGAAATGATGCAAAACTCTTCCTCCACTGTCAAGCTTGAGAACCTGGATAAAGGAAAATTGGGAAACCAGGCCGGCCCCACCTAAAGAGGGAGGTCAGAGACCACCCAGACCCAAAGCCCTAGGAGTTCTTTTTTGTTGTCTTGTGGTAAAGCAGAAAGTTAAATTGCAATAAAAGTAATGAGGCAGATAAATGCCCTTTGAATCTAAGATTTGAAAAAGCATTGTCCTTAAAACAGTTCTGTGAGGTAGAGAGAGTACAAATACTGAGCCCATTTTACAGATGAGAACATGGGCTCTGAGTTGCTTGTGGTCTTTACAAGTCAGTAAATATCTGAAGTGGGATTCAGTGATGACTCTAGAGGCCAATCCCAACTCCAGCCTGGGATTAAACCTGAGAGGATTTTCCTCTGGTCTGCAGGACCCTTTGAATTGTGAACATAGGGCCAGCTCATGCTCTGAATCAGCAGGTAACTGATATTAGAAATGGGATTAATGCCTTCTTGTCCCCCAGATATCTCCCCACCAGCCTCCTCATAAGTCAGTCAACAAGCATTTTATGTTTTTAGGTACTATGCTAGGTAAGCCTTTACAAAGGTAAAAAAAAATGATCTCTGTCCTCAAGGAGCTTGTCAAGGAGAAATAATATAATATATTATAACATAATATCTTATAGTATAATATAACACGTATCCATGTTAGAAAAAAACCCCAAAATATAGACAGTGAATACTAGCTAATATGATGGAGGGGATGGGAGTGGAAAGCACTGGCTTTGGGGGATTTGGAAAGGCCTCCTGTAAGAGGGAATACTTAAGCTGAACTTTAAAAGAATCAGGACACTCTTTAGAGGTAAAGGTGATGAAAGAATGAATTTCAGGCATGGGAAACAACCTTTGCAAAGGCCTGGAGACAGAACATGAAATGTTGTATGTGAGGAACTGCAAGTAGGTCAGTTTGGCTGGATGGTAGAGTGCGTGATGGGGAGTAACCTGTAATAAACTTTATAAAAGGCAGTTTGAAACTAGACTGGGGAAGGCTTTAAATGCTGGAGGAGTTTGTTTATGTTCCTGGAGAAATAGGGCACCGCTTGAAGTTTTTGAGTAAAGGGGTGACATGGTTAGACCTGTGCCTTAGGAACATTCCTTTGTCCAGTATGTGGAGGATGATTTAGAAAAGGGAGACTTGAGCCAGAAGGACCATGTACGAGGCTACTTGAAGGTCTCATCAGGGGTGGTGGCAGTGTGAGCAAAGAGGTCACAGATTCAAGAGATATTGGCATAATGCTTAAAGTGACCCAAAAGGTATATTCTCCAGAAAGACCCCAACTAAATTGAAATGCTAACAGCTGATTCTACTACTAACCATTATCATTAATAATAATAACAATGATAATAATAAATAGCATTTATATAGCACTTTAAGGTTTCCAGAGCATGTCACAAATAATTATCTCATTTTATCCTCACAACAACCCTGAAGGATAAGTGCTGGTATTATCCCAAGCAAACTGAGGCAAATAGTGACACCCAGCCAGTAAGTATCTGAGGTTGTGTTTGAATCCTGATCATCCTGAGCTCTGAGTCCAGCACTCTATCCCCTGCCTACCTTTATTTATCAGATAACTTTTAGATGGGGTTGAGAGGAAGGCAACAATTCGCTAATTCTAGAGTGTGTCCTATTAGAACACGCCTCAGTAGGTAAAAAGTCATGGCTCCCAGGTAAACTGATGAGTAACCTGAGAGCACCAGGTACCAAGAAAACAGAAAGATAAGGAGAGAGGAAGGGGCTGAAAAAGAAAATTATCTACTTCTCAATTATGCTTTGGACTGGCCCTGCAGCGCTGAGGAGGAGGGAGTCTAGCTTGTCCCAGTTTTTCTCTAGTTTTCAGAATCATAGAAAGACCTGGATTATTCTAGGACTGATCTGGGATTTGGGGCTAATAAAGACCAAGATCCCAGACGACTGCCCCAGGCTGATTCAAAAGCAAACTTAAACCCCTAAATTGACCCTGTAGTTAGTGTGGTTCCTTTTAGTTGTTCCTATAGAACATTTTTAAAAGAACAGAGATAAGAATTTGTATGGCACAGAGGTCATACTTGGCTCCTGAATCAGGAAGAAGACCTGGGTTCAAGTTCCACCTCTAACATACATTGACTGTGTGACCCTGAGCAAGTCACTTAAGTTCTTAGTGTTCCAATGAAATCATAGGCTTGACCACCCTGTCCCCTCCTCAAAAAAAAAAAAAATTACTGTCATAGACTGTCGAAATTGGAAAGAACTTCAGAGATCAGTTCAATCCTCTCGTTTTTACAGATAAGAAAATTGAGGCTCAGAAATGTGTTGTAAATTATTCAGGGTCACACAGCTAGTTAGTGGGAGAGTTGGAACAAGTACCTAGATCTTTTGACTTCCTTTGGTGTCCTTTCCAAAACACTTAAGGGGAAGGGAATCCTGTTTTCTGATTAGCAGGTATCCTCACTTCCAATCACCTAACCAAAGGCTTTGGTAAAGACACAATCCTCTTTCTAAAAAGCAGATAAAACTTTAGATAACATCACCAACTGGATTCAGATCTGGTGGTTTCCCATCCTGATAATTGCTTCTATTTCTTTCTGGCTGATTGAGTGTATAAAAGGAGAATTCTTCCAGGCCAGTTTTACTCCAGACAGTTCCTGGGATAATTCCTGGGGACAGATCTAGCTAAGATGCTTTGGAAAATTTCCTTTATTTCCCTTATATAAAGGGTATAAACCAGGCTTCTGGGGGCAGTGGGGAGGAGTTGGGTCTGATTTGCGGCTGGTGACACATCTCCCATGGGGACTTGCTGCTGGGAATGACAGGTCCTTCTCATGTTCCCATTTATTAGGGTGGGTGGGTCTTTTCTTCTTAGTGTGCATTTACCTTTCTGTAAGGTAGGCTATATGTAGTAGGCAATTAATAAATGCTTGTGAAATGAATGTACTTTATAGTAATATTTTTTTGCTTAATACTTCCCTTCTGTTGAACATATGTTTGTATGTTCCATTGTCCTCATTCATCATTGTTGTGTACAATTAGGCCCTCAATAAATGCCTTTTGATTTACTAGGTTCTGCCCAAATTAGAGAAGTATCTTGCACTTACAAAACACTTTTTATATAATATCTAATTTGGCCTTCACAAAAGCCTTTCAGGTGGATAGAATAGTATCATTCCTATTTTATGGATGAGGAAGCTGCGGCTTGCTGAAGGTTATATGGCTAGTGAGTGGTAGGAAGCTAGGGCTTTGGTCTTTCACCGAATCACAGGATTTCAAAGTTGGAAGAGACCTGAAAAGTCATACCTGAATGTTATTGGGAGAATTCCTTCTCCATCAGCTTTGACAGGTGGTCATTCAGCCTTCATTTGAAGACCTCAGGTGATACTTAGGGAGCCTACCACCTCCAGAGGCAACCCATTTTACTTTTGTATGACTGATTATTGGGAAGTTTTTCCTGATGACCAGCCTAAAACTGCCTTTCTGAAATTTATATCCATTACTCTAGTTCTGGCCTCTGGGGTAAAGTAATACAAATCTTAGCACTCTTCCGTATGACAGCACTTTGGGTTCCTGGAGAAAATTATCTCCCCTTTCCCAACCAACTCTTCTCTTCTCTAGGCTTAACATCTCCAGTTCCTTCAAATGAACCTAATAAATGGAAATATGAAAAGGGCCTGTCATTCCCAGCAGCAAGTCCCTGTGGGTAATGTGTCACCAGCCAAAAATCATATGGCATTGTCTCTAGTATTCTTACCATGCAAGTTTCCCTCCTCTGAATGATCTCCAGCTCATCAATGTCCTTTGTAAAACATGATTCCCAGAACTGAAAACAATACTTCGGAAGTGGTCTAGCCAGCAAAGGACTTTCCATAACACCAGTAGTTTGCTGGTAGTTTCCTTTTCTCATTGGTGAATTCCTCCTGGAGCCTCCTTTTTGTGGAGGGCCCAGGCTGGCCCTCATTCTCCTCTTGGCCTTATTCTTGGTTTACCAACTTCAAAAGCATACTCTCAACTAGGTACCTTCCCTCCTCCTCCCCACCCCCAATCTTTTCAGTTTCCTCTTATGTGTTGTCTTTCCTTCTTTAGAATGTAAGCTTCTTGAGGTCAGGGTTTGTCTTTCTTGTTGCTTGTATTTATTTGTAACCTTAGCATTCAGCACAGTGCCTGAAACATAATAAGTGCTTAGTAAATTCTTCCTTCCATCTAGTTGCTCCCTAGGCAGGGACTGCATGTCCTGCCTCTTCCAATGATGGGGGGGGAGGGGGGAGAAGAGAAAGACATTTCTTGATTATTCTGAAGCTACTTACTCATTTTGTTAATTTTCTAGGCCTTCTGCTTCAGTTTCTTCCCCCCCATGCCCATCTTTCCAGCTTTTCTTTGCTGTTTTTTGCCTTCACAGGAGATTTATAAGGTCAGAAAAAGCAGAAGAAATTCCAGAGCTGTACAGAATGCAGATAATTGGCAAATGCTTCTTTACTGGCTGAATTATGAGCAATAGTTCTGGTAAAAGAAGTTTGGTGAGACAGGAGGGAAATTGCAATTAAATGGTTTTATTTTATTCATTGATTTCAGTTATCTATAGTGTTCCTATCCCATTACTCTGGATAACTGTTTGCCTAAACCTTGAAGGAAAAAAAA
>NW_020948983.1:28675897-28750786 GCF_900497805.2 Vombatus ursinus | reverse complement strand
TAAACCTTGAAGGAAAAAAAAGGCCTGGAGTAGGAATTCTAAGCAGTTTGTCAGGCTAGTGGGGATAGGCGCCTTTGTACCTTCAAGGTTTATCTCAAGTGACACCTCTTACATGAAGTCGTTTTTGATGTCTCCGATTGGAGATAACTTGTTCTTCCTCAAACACATAGCATTTTATCTTCTTTTTATGTACTTATATTCTAACTTGTATTGCATTTAGGTGTACATACCATATTTCACATCACTGGGTTATAAGTAAGGTCTCAGGGACTAAGTCTTTTTTATCTTTATAACTCTCTTAGTGCCTAGAAATAGTGTACCTCATCTCTCTGGTAGATGCTAATGAATGTTTGTTGAATGTTTTGGTGTTGAATGAACAGAGTCAGGTAATAGTTTCATTTCCTCTTGTAGGGATCTAAAGGTTTATTAATAGCACACTGGACTCATAAATTGTTAGTGCTGGAAGGAACCATAGAGATCATTTTACAGATGAGGAAATTAAGGCCCAGGGAAGGGGAAGTGATTTGACCCAAGTCACCGAGTGAAACAATGGCAAAGCAGGGACCAGAATCCAGGTCTCCAGAATCCCAAGGCCACTGCTCTTGCCCCTACGCCACACTTACATCCTGGCTAGATTTCAGCAAGCTAACCATCTGGAATGGTGGATTCCAAACTCTTTGGATCACGCGCCCTCATCAATAAAAATATTTTGAAAACATATTTGTATAGTTATTTAAAATTATATGGATGGGCTACTATACTAGGAATTATATGTTGTACTAATAATTATAATAAAACTTTCACAAAAACAGAAATTTTAAAAGGATGAGATAAGGATGAAATAATATTTGATCCTGGAATCAATAGAGAGCCACTAGAATTAATTGAGTAACCTAGTCAGATCAGTGCTTTAGGAAAATCACTTTGGCAGATGTGTGGGAGGTTTGAAAGGGGAGAGTCTGGAGACTGGGAGACCAAATGACAAAGTGAAGAACAAAGTTATAGATTTAACAAATTTGGTCTAATATTTCCCTTGGTAACCTATAGTTTTGTTTTGTTTTTTTCTAGGTTACAGAAATAACAGCAAATGAGGAGGAGGGCCAGAGAACAATAGAATCACCTATAGCAGTCTAGAGTAATTCAGTGAGGAGGAATGTAACCCTAAATGCTTTAGTAGTCCTAAGAACATCACTCCCTTCTAGCACAGGACAGAATAATTTACTTCTTTTTGCTCTCCTTTGTGCACTCTCCCTTCCAATGAAACTAGCCCACTAGCTATTTTCCAAACTCAACATTCCCATCTCCCACCTCAGTGCCTTTGCATGGGTACTCCTACCCTTTGTCAGGACTGCCTTCCTTCACCTTCTGCTTTAGAATCCCAATTAGCTTCAAAGCACAGCTAATGTCCTCCAACTGGAGGCCCTTCCTGAGCCTCCGTTCTCTGGCTCCCTTTCTCCCCTTCTTCTTTAGTTCTCTCGACCCCTTGAAATTACTTCGTATTAATTTACATTTATTTTTCTGTGTACATTGTGTCCTTGCCCCCAATACCCAGTAAGGCAAGAACTCTTTTTGTCTTTGTATCTCCAGGACCTGGCCCAGAACCTAGCACAGAGTAGGCACTTAGTTAAATGTTTGTTGAATGGAATTGCTTAATTGAATAATGGGTGTTCATCAAAATGACTCAACCATTAAGGAAAGATTAAATTATGTTGATTATATCCTGCTTATTAAGGCAGGGAAATATGTAATGCATTTTATGAAAATTTTCATCTAAAATGTTAAAATTGTGCTCAAAGAAGTGTTTTACTTTGAAATATTATTAGTCTTTGTTTAAAGTAAAGAAAGGCAAAGGAAGGGGGTGGAGGGGGGGGGAATGAATCGAAAGACAATCCTGAAATGTGGTTTGAGCAATACTAGAGAGAACTGCAGTGAAGATAAGCCAATATATGCCCTGGGGTTTGGACAGGAATTAGCTAATCACAGCATTCTAAGATTTGGGATATGACAATCAACCTCTCGTCCTGGAATGGTTTTATCAGTAGGACTGGGAAAATAAAATAACAACTGTAGTACCTTCTGCCAGAAAAGGAACAATGATCTTGGGAATTATAGGCTCCTACATTTAACTTTAATCCCTAAGACAAACATTGAAAGGAAAAAATCAGTTAGCTGCCCCGTGGACATGTCTAGATAGCTTCCACTGTGGTATTGCAAACACCGTAGAGCTGCTGTGTTTACATATTGCCAGTCCTGCTGAGAAGACTTGTTAGCCTCGTTTTGGCAAAGTGCATCAAGATGTTATGGCAGTAAGAAGAGACATAGGTGATTAGAAGGGATATCAAGAGACCTGAAGAAAGGAGAGCCATTGGCAGAAAATAATGGTGGGACTTTTAGTAGCCCTCCCTAATCTTAACTGAGATTCCTACCAACTTGATTAGTAGTAGTAGTAGTAGTAATAGTAGTAGTAGTAGTAGTAGTAGTAGTAGTAGTAGTAGTAGTAATAGTAGTAAAAGCAGCAGTCACAATAATTACTAGCATTTATATAAAACTTTTAGGTTTTCAAAGTGCTTTACATATGTTATTTGATCTTCACAACAATCTTGGGAGGTAGGTGCTGTTATTCTTTCCATTTTATAGGTGAGGAAACAGGGTCACATAGCTAGTAAGTAGCTAAGGGAGGATATTTAGGTTTTCCTGACTGTGAGTCCAGTGCTCTCTCCACTGTGCCTGCAGAGCTTGGAGAATATGGCAGTGACCTAAAGTTCTGGTAGCACATTCTTGGGGAGAATAACTCATATATATAATCATAAAATGATAGAGCTGGAATAGACCTTAAAGGTCATCTAGTACAATCTCCTCATTTCACAGATGAGGAAAATGAGGCCCAAAGATGTGAAGTAATAATAGAGGTTTACAAATATTATCTCATTTTATCCTCACAGTAATCCAGGAAGGTAGGTACTGTTATTATTCCTATTTTATTTTATGTTTTAAAATACTATTTTGTTTTTTCCCCAATTACATGTAAAAAATTTTAACATTTCTTTTTTTTTTTAAGTTTTGAGTTGCAAATCTATCCCTCTCCTCCTCCTATCCTCTTTCGCTGAGATAGAAAGCAATCTGATATAGATTATACATATGCAATCATGTGAAACATTTCCAATTAGTCATTTTGTGTAAGAAAACTCTAACAAAAAAAGAGAAACAGGAAGAAAGAAAGAATGAAAAAGAAAAATAGTGTGCTTCTGTCTGTATTTAGATGACATCATTTTCTTTGGAGGCAGATAGCATTTTTCATCATGAGTCCTTTGGATCATTGTATTGCTGAGAATAGCTAAAGTCATTCACAGTTTTTCATTGTATAGTATTGCTGTTACTGTTTTACAATGTTCTCCTGGTCCTGCTTACTTCACTTTGTATCAGTTCATGTAAGTTTTGCCAGTTTTTTCTGTAATTGTCCAGCTTATCATTTCCTATAGCACAATAATATTCCATTGCAATCATATACCATAACTTGTTCAGCCATTCTCCATTTGATGGGCATACTCTCTATTTCCAATTCTTTGCCAGCACAGAAAGAGCTGCGATAAATATTTTTGTACAAATAGCTTCTTTTCCCCTTTTAAAAAAAATCTCTTTGGATAGTATCCCTATTTTACAGATAAGGAAACTGAGGCAGACAGATTATGTGACTTCCCCAGGGTCATATAGCTAGTAGTCTTTGAATTCAGGTTTTTTGACTCCAGGTCCAGTGTTCTATCCATTGTACCACCTAGATACTTTTAGGGCAGTGACTCCCTAAGTATTAGGGACTTAAGATCTTGGAAATAAGGGCCTAGGTGAAAGCAGTTCATATTTCTGCTTCATTCTGATGTGGAGCCAGGATATTCTAGAGACTAGGAGAGAGCTGGAGAGTTGAAACAATAAAGAATCATGTCATAGTGTACTTTAAATTGGGAATCAAAATTTCATAGCATTTTAGAGCAGAATTTAGGATTATAGGATTTAGAAACTAGAAGGGGCCTTAGAGATCTCCTGGTCCAATCTCTTTATATTTTATAAGTAAGGAGCAATCTAAATGAAGCACAGAGAGGTGGTGACTTAGACAAGATTAGAGTTTGGATTTGAACCCAAGTCCTAACTGCAAGGTCTCTTTCCTTTGTAGGCTTTTTCCTTTTCCTTTGCCCTATACCCCCAGAATAACAGACAACCCTTTTCAGTGTTTTTAAGGATTACTTTGCTAAAGACTATTAGGAAATATACACAGTGCTTATAATAACAACTCAAGGGAAAAGTTTATAAGATTATAGAAATCTTATCGGTTAATCCTGGTCCTGCATGCAGATAAATGTACAGGGAACTAAGTTATGCTTTTTCGTCTTTCTTTTTTGTTACTCCTTCTGAACAGAAGATTGTACCTCATAATTGAGAGAATTGTGGGAATCAAATGAACCATACTGACGCCATCTTGTGACAATTCTGGATCTCAGTTCTCTTTCTATTCCATTATGGGTCTAGTTCAATTTCTGTCTTGTGAAAAAACTTTACTAAATTTTGAGAATTTTGAGAAAACCTTACTGCATTGTTTGAACCTAGTCCTGCGTGGCTGGGAAGCTGGACCATCTCTACTTGTTGCTTAGATATCCTTAACTAAGAACTGAGGTTATATTGACCAGAAACCCCAGTTGGATCTGAAGATTGACGCAAGAAGTTTTCTTACAATTACACATCTCAAGCAACCCGTATGTCTTATCTAAAGACTGGCCCCATATTGGTCAATCAGTTACTATTTCCTTACCCCTTTGACTGAATACAGACAGTTGGGACGAATAGGACATCTCTTTTTCTGATTTCAGGGAATCGCACTTGTTTACTTTCCCCCTCCCAACTCAGAAAGCCTCAAATGTTACCTCCAATTAGAAGTCAGATTACCTAATCTTGTATCCTAGTTTATATCCTATTGTTTTCTTTTAGTGCATAAAAATCTGTCTTCCCCAGTATTCAAGGTCCAGTGCCAAGCTGAGCAGGCCTGGTCCCAATTTGTTATGCAATTGGCATGCATTGCTTAATAAATCAATATAGTTAGAAGCTGGAACCTTTGTTTCCTTAGGCATTTCAAATTTGACTTGCCACATAGTTCACTGAAAAAAGAGGGGATCTAATCTGAACTTCCTCTTCTCTCTTCTACGTATCAAAACACCTTGATATCTTTCATTCTTTTTCCCTTTTCTGTACTCTGTGATGAAGAGTCCTTCTCTTCAACAAGGCCAGACTTTATGCATTTGTAGTAGAACAATTTGGCTCCCCTTCCCCCTCCCCCCTTGAGTTTATGTAATCATAGAAAGTAAGGGGCAGATAATGAGGTATTAATTTGTTAATGATGTTTAACACAAAGTGTGAAAAAGCTCTCATTGATTGGACAGGGAGCTAGCCCATTGTCTGGGAAAAGGCTGGCTATAGCCCTTGGAAGGTCCTTAAAAATTCTTTGTAGGGGCAGCTGGGTGGCTCAGTGGATAGAGCACTGGCTCTGAAGTCAGGAGGACCTGAGTTCAAATTGGACCTCAGCCCAAACACTTGACACTTACTAGCTGTGTGACCCTGGGCAAGTCACTTAACCCCAATCGCCTAAAAAAAAAAATTCTTTGTAATAAAGGATGGCTCTCTGGAATGGGGGAGGAGCAAGAATACATAGAAAAATTTAAAGGATGTAAAAAACCCAAAATATATCAACATAAATTTATTTAAATAAAAAAGAAAAGAAAGAAAAGGCTCTGGTTAAATTGAAAGGGGAGCCTAGCTATTGACTAATAAAAGATTGGTCACATCCCTAGAAGGCCCTTAAAAAGCTAGCTTGGCAAAATTCTTTATTATAATGGATGACTCCGTGGGGGTGGGGAGATATTCTGGAAGAAATATAGGTGAGTAAAAACAAACAAAATATATCACCAATTAGCTTGCCAGCCCTGTAGTCAATTTGTGTAGGAGGCTACAGAAAGAACAGCACAGCCCATGGAGGTAGGGGGTGATTTTCTACTCCACTCCCCCCTGCCCTCCCCCACTGGCAATCTGTCCTACAATAGACCTACTTGCTTAGTGGGAAACATAGTTAAGATGCATCTAGCATAAAGCAGAAGCACACTATCTATGGAGACACAGACATAGAGGGGAGCTAGTTTACAGTCAGGAAGCAGATTCAAGGAACAAGACCTATGGCAGCATAGAAGAGAGCTGATCAGATTCAAGAGAAAACTAGCTCTGGCATTAGAGAGTTAAATTGCCAGAAAGAACAGATTCTGGGATCCCAGCTGAGCAGCTCGGCCAGCGGAGATGCTGTGCCTGGGAGAAGTAGAGTGAGGACTTCACAAGGAGAGGAAGGGTATTGGGGCCCTGTAGAACCCTAAGCATGAGTTGCCTTGGCCACATGTGCTCCTTATGTGTGTATTTTACTATGCTGAGTTTGTGTACACTAAGCTTGTTGCTACTTCTCCCACAGACACTATGCATATTTATGGGAAGATGTGCCCCAGATTTATAGCAGGGGGAATGTTTTATTGCTACTGTACTTACATGTTGTTTTAGTGAATGGCATCATAAGCCAAAAGCTCAAAACTTTTGATTCAAGCTAATTTTGTTGTTTTGAGCAGCTAGGTGGTGAAGTGAATAAAACACTGGGCTTGGAATCAGGAACACTCATCTTCCTGAGGTCAAAGCTGGCCTCAAACATTTAGACGCTGTGTGAACCTGGGCAAGTCATTTAACCCTGTTTGCCTCAGTTTCCTCATCTGTAAAATGAGCTGGAGAAGGAAACAGCAAACCACTCCAGTATCTTTACTGTGGAATGCCCCAAATGGGGCCACAAAGAGTCAGAGGTGACTGAACAACAACAGTTTTGTTCACTGGCTGACTGTTAAAGGCAAGCTCCCCAATGGAAGCTTGTGAGCTACAGTTTTAGGAGTATGGGCCCAGAACTCAGGAGTAGAAGCTGTTCTCTTGGGACCCAACCTACGAGTATGAGCTGGGGAAATAGTCATAAAAGGGTGGTATATTTATATTCTTGAACCTACCCCCTTCCATCTACTTAGGTAGATTGTTGTCCTCTCTAATCTTCACTCTCCATCAGGCTTGCTTCCCACGAATACGCACAGGTTTTCCATATCCTTAAAAAGTCCTCATTTGACTGTACCTTAAGGTATAGCCCTATACCTTTCTTTCCTTTCACAGCCACATTTCTAGAAAAAGCACTCACTTGCCTTCTCTTTTCCTATTCTCAACTTCTTGAGATCTGACTTTCAATCTTAGTAATCATGTGAAACTTCTCCCAGAGATAACCAATTCTCTCTCTCTCTCTCTCTCTCCTTCTCTCTCTCTCTGAACAATTTCTTAGTTACTATATCCTAAGGTTTCTTTTCAGTCCTCATCCTCTTTGACATCTCTGCAGAATTTAACACAATTTATCACCTTTTCCTCCTGGATACTCTCTCCTCTTTGTATTTTTCTGAAATGGCTCTGTTTTGATTCTCCTTCCACCTATCTGACAGCTCCTTCTTAGTCTTTTTTGCTGGATCATTACCTTTGTCCTGCCCCCACACTGGATGGTACTCCAAGGCTCTGACCTGAGTTGTTTACTCTCATCTCTACACTCTTTCTGGGTGATCTCATCAACATCCATGAGCACAGTTATCTTTTCTCTGCTCTGGGATGACCTCAGCCCTAAATTTCATTTTCCTTTGATATCTCCTCTCTTTCCTAGTTGGTTTGTTAAAGCAAATTCACTAGCTTAATGTCAGGTTTAAGCCTGTCTTTGTTGGTGAAGTTGGCTTTTTCCCCCACTACTCTCCCAATGCCTTAGACTTCTTTTGGGAGACCATGTAACCTGTGGATTACACAGTCTAGTCTTTCATGATTTGAAAACTTTTACTACTTTTCTCTTTAATTTCTTCTGTTCAAGTTGGCACCCTGGTGGATTTTCCACCAGATTCCTGTTTCTGGGACTCAGTAGCTTTCAGTTTATTGGCAAAGCTGAGATAATAGATACATATTGGTATCAGTGAACAGTGGACTCTTGGTCCACCTGATAGGGTGATGGGACCTGGACCCTAAAAGGAAAAGACCATGTCTTCCAAAGCAGTCCAGTCCCACATAGCACAGTCCCTGGCCTCTCACCCAAGGCATCAGGCCCATTCCAACCCACCTAGATACTCAATAATCCTTTTAACTGCCCTTTTTCTGTGGCTCCCTGACCACTTAACTCCTTTCATTGTCTGCACCTGGACCACCCCAGGCTATTTACCTCCTTAATCCTGTCTCGATCTTCTCATTGTCTTTTTTGTATATAAGTATCAGTCTCATCCTCATCAAATTTGCAGACTCACTAGGAACTCTGCCCACTCCTATTGGTGATACCATAGCAGATTTACTAAGAATCTGCCTGCCATGCTGGTGTTAAAATAAAACTTTGTTACTTTGACTGAAAGAATGCTTTGAATGGTCAGAATTCTTTCAAGGCAGAGATGCCCTGTACCCTTACATTTCAGGGTTCCCAGCACCCCAAACTGCAGCACTCATATGAGCTCTACCCATTTTCCTGTGTATCTTTCATGATTTTTCTTATTCCCCTGGATTCAGGGAATAAGACACTTTCCAAACTCCAGGTTTCACAATAGAAAAATAAATACTTATCCCATACAGTAAATTCTGTCCTGCTTCTCCCCTATCTCCTACCAGTGAGGTAAGATATGGTTTCATACTCTCATTTTACTAGATGAGGAAAATGAGACCCAGAGAGGTTAGGACATTTTCTAAGTCACCTAGTCTGTTAATGCCAGAGCCACAAGTAGAATTAAGGTGTCCTAGCTCCTACTCCAATGGTTTTTCCAATGTAGCACTTCACCAATTATCTGAAGGATGACATTGGCAAGGCCATTTTAGGTGGGGTCATACCTCCTGCTCCTCTGACTCACTCACAGCTTTACTGGAATGGTTTTCATATTTGGGAATGGAGGCTACAGAGAAGGATTTGGTTGCAGGTATTTCTAGGATATGCAAAGACATTAAACCTAAGAACTAATCTTTTCCTTCTGTCTGAAGCTGTAAGCAAAAGTGAGTTGACAACTCCCACATGATCCTGATGTCCCTTCCCTATATTAAATAGCACATGAAGAGAAATCAGATGCATTTTAAAAAAATAATTGTGATTTTATCTGTTACTCTAAGGATGACCTTTAGTCATGTCCTTGAAGATGAGGACTGTATGTATTAGCATAGTAACATGCACCTATGAGGGACTTGATAAATATTAATTAAGGAAGGTTGTGTCAACCATTATCTCCAAGACTGTTGTCTTTAGCTCCTTTCTCTTTCTACTCTACACCCACTTTTTTTTTTGCTATTTTTTTCAATTTGCTTTCACTCACTTCCCATTCCCCTTTCACTTTACATTCCCCTTACCTTTTTATAGCTGGTTCCATTTTCAAATGCCACTCTTGAAGCTCTCTCTCCATTCTTTGATTTAGTCTTCATTGTCCTTTTATCAATATCTCTGCCTGCTTCTTCTTTATTACTGTAAATACCTTCCCTTCTTCTCTGTTATAGGCTTTCTTACTTTACCTCTTGCCTCCCTTTTTCTTTTGCCTTTATGGCTTTGTGTAGGTTTTGCTTCTCCTAGTCACTGTATTAACCAACCTGCAGCTGTGTTGTGTATATCTGCGGCATGCCAGGCATCACACTAGGAAATGAGAGACTATGATAATGGAAGATCTTCTCCATCTCGTAAGTTCTTTGCTTCAGGCTCTACTCCCTCTTTTTGTCCTTCTGCTGCTGTTCCCTTCATGAGATGCAGCTAATTTTTGAGATTCCTCGAAGGCCTTCTTTAGGTCTTTGTCATTTAGGAGATATTGAGATAAATTCTGAATCTTCTCTTGGCACAAGCTCAGCAACAAATTGCAACTAGGAAATAGGACAAATTCTCTCTCTGCAGCATCCCATCCCAGGACCCTGAAATGAGGGTGGAGAACCCTCAGACCCAGAAAGCTGGAAATGGAAAGGAGGGCTGGAGTCAAGCTACAATGTCTGGAAAAAATGCGTATATATGAGTGCTTATAGTTCAATCAAATAGTGACAAAGGTAGTGTGTGTGTGTGTGTGTGTGTATGTGTGTATGTTTCTGAGAGCATAAAGAAGCAGGTAGAATATATACAGCATGATTTGAAGTGCTCCACAAAGGCCTTTTGACCCCCAAATATTTCCCCTACCTCCTGTCAAGAGTGCCTGAAATTACACTAAGAGATACATTCCTTATATTAAAAGTATTATACTATATCTCCAAACTTCTTTTGAAGAGCAAACACTCCGGTAAGTGATAACATTAAACTGTTTCTGGTCTTTTGTGCCTTAAGATGGCGTAGTAGGGAGTAGTATGACATGGAAAGAACACTGGACTTGGGAGTCAGAAGACATATGCTCAAGGCCTGGTTCTGATGCTAGTTATAGGCAAGAGACTTCATCTCTTTGAGCCTCAATTTCCTTATTTGTAAAATGGGAACACTATTACTTGCATTACCTATCTTCCAAGGTGGTTGTAAGCAATTTGAAAAATACTTTGTAAGTGTGAGTCATGCATCCACTATATATTAATTTGGTACCTATTGTAGGTGAGATGAACCCCATCTATCACTTCAGTGAGATCAGGGGCTAGAGGGTTGGGAGTTTTGAGAGGGAAGGATTTTAAAGCATGGAATGATTCTAAGATAGGGTGAGCAGGATGAAGGCAAAGAGCACTCTTGGAAAGAAGATTTTTGAAGGCTGAGGGCAACCAAAATAAAGAAAGAGAATGGGGCCAATTAGTCCAGGATAGGAGAAAGAAATGGTGAGAAGGAACCTAAGAAAAATTCAGCTAAAACGACTGGTTTATTTTCTTAAGGTCTCAGTCTCCAGAGAAAAACCTTTCAGCATTCCATTGTGCCTGAAATTCAGTAGCAGTAATAACTTGTCCAGTCAGCCAATCATCAACATTAGTTGTGTGTACCTATCATGTGCAGAGTACCATGAAATATATGAGGGGTGAGAGAATGAGAAAGACTGGTAGGATATGGAAGGTATAAAATAAATGGTGTCTTCATTGTCTCTGGCTTTCAGAAGCTCACACTGAAAAGACAAATACTTAGATTGATGGACAATCTCATCAATATCGATGTTCTCTTTAATGACAAAGATCACAACCTTGCCTGTCCGTACTTGGCAAATCTTGTCGATGTTGTCAGGGTCCACCCTAACCACCAGAGCCTTCCTCACTTTCTCCTGCTGTTGAAAGGCCACCATTAGAGCATTCTGCTTGTCTGCCTATCATCACTCAATCCTCACTAGGTAAATAGCCATGGATTGAGTTGGATAGATAGTAACCACATTTCTTTGTTGCTTTAAAGTTTGCCAAGCACTTTCTTCATAACAATCCTGTGAGGTGGGTAGTACAATTATTATTATCTCAATTTTTCAGATGAATAAACTGAAAGTGATTCCATGATGGCACAGATATTGACATGAAGTGTGAGCTATCAGAATTCAAATCCAGGGCACCTGACTCCAAGTCCAGTACTCTCTTCAGTACATACCAGAATGCCTCTTCATAGATAAAACATACATGCACACGAAGGACTTAATTTAATTTCCCCCCCCCTTTTTTTTGTTTTTAGACATAGATACATACATTAGTCAATAAGAGCTGAATAGGAAATTTTGAGGTGTTCTAAGGAACTTTAGAAGAATTTGGACTTTCTCAAAACCTTTAAGCTGAGCCAGCTGACTGGAAGGAAGGGTTCTTTGTGATGGGCAATAAAGCAGCTGCTGCTACATCTGAGAGATACCTTTTTGGCCTGACCTCCATTAGAGAGTATGTTTACTCTCTTTCAGAGTTGGCTTCAAGGAAAGATAATATAGTGAGGGTTATAGGGTTTAGAGCTAGAAAGGACCTTAGAGAGCATCCAGTTCAATTTCTCCCATCCCCCATTCTAAAGATGAAGAAACTAAGACCCAGAAAGGTTAAGTGATTTTCCCAGCATCTCCTAAGTTGACGTAGCAAAGTTGAGACTTGAACTCAGGTCCTTTGACTCGGTACCCAGTACTATATCCATTATATCAGGGGAAAGAACTTTGGGACAGGGGTCTGGCAAACATGGCTAGCTGTGACCTGGGAAGTAATTTAACCTCTCTGGGCATCAGTTTCCTCACTTATAAAATGAGGGATTTAGACCAAATGATCTCAAAGGTCCCTTCTAGCTCTAACATTCATTCCGTGAATGGAAGGAATCAGACAAAACCCAAGTCTTTCTTTTCTTCTAAAGCCCTCATTTGTACTAGGTCTTTCCATTCCTGTTCATCTTCAATTTGAGCAACTCTTACTGGAACCTATCAAGGTTTTCCTGGGACATGGATGAGACAGAGGTTTCAAAATCATTCTTGCTGGGGGTCAGCCTCAGGACTACCCAAAGTGCTGGCTCTCTCTGAGGTTCCTTTATTCATACACAGGGTCCCTTCCTGCTCTCCTCCCCCTGCACAGGAGGACCGGAATCAGCAAAAGGAACGTTGACCAGCGTAGATCTGTGAATCTCTAAAAGCAGTTTTTAGGAAGGGCGTTGCATCAGATTCTGGATATCAAACTCCGCTGTGGCTCCAACGTCCTCTGAGCTCTTAGAACTTGGAGGCGCTGGTGAAATGGGGGTGAGGGAAGTCCTACGGTTGAGGGGGGTTGGATTTGGCTGGATTTTAGTGGTTTTTAAATGCCAAGAAAAAAACCCCCAACACACCCTCTATTTTAAGCTCTGTGTATGGGTGGGTCCTGTTCATGGAGAACAAACTCTTAATGACAGGGTGGATGTAAGTTGACTCTTAACCCTTGTCCCCGTGTTCTAGTTATTTGTACATTTTCTCCTGGCCAGTGAGGTGAAGTCAGGGTTCTATTCCCTTTCCCTAGAAAGGAACACCTTCAGAGCTTGCTGTGGTTTTCTTCCTTCCCTTTCTGGTCTCTGAGAGATCTAGGGCCATGGTTTCTTTTGCATTCTACCCTAGCCAAGGGTAACTATAGCAACTGGGGAGAGGAGTTCCTAGTCCCAGAGAGGATGATCTTAGCAGGAACTGTGGCTTTCTCCCACATCCGTCTGGGTGGTAGATGTGCCAGAAATCAGGCCATGGGGAGACTGACAGTGAAGGGACTTTCCCTGTAGCCATCTGTTGCTGCTGAATCAGAATATCTGGCTGTTAGCTGGAAAAGGGTGACACAGCATGAAGGGTGCTGTTTGTCTACGTGAACTGGTTGGAGATGAACCTAGAGATTTGGGAGAGACTTTAAAGACAAGACTAAAAACTGGAAAACAAAAACAAAACAGACGAAGAAACAAAGGCATGTCCTCCACAGCTAATTAGTCACCAAATCTTATCCATTCTTTTCCCTGATGCTTCTCTAGGCTGTCAACTCCACCATGTTCCCCCTGTTACAACTATAGTTCAGGCTTTCATAAACTCATACTTGGGTTCTTTCAACAGACTCCTACCTGGTCTTCTGACTCTGGACTCTCTTTTTTTTGTATCTTTATCTGTCTTGTACAGTACTGTCAAACTGATCTTTTTTTGGGGGGGGGGGTTGGGCAATGGGGGTTAAGTGACTTGCCCAGATTCACACAGCTAGTAAGTGTTATGCGTCTGAGGCCAGATTTGAACTTAGGTCCTCCTGAATCTAGGGCCGGTGCTCTATCCACTGTACCACCTACCTGCCGCAAATTGATCTTCTTAAAGAAGATGTTATCTTTAAGCAAATTACTCCTGTGCTCCCCCAAGCCTACCAAAAAGAGTCCAAATTCCTTAGTCTGGCATGTAAGGCCTTCCACCATTTAGTCCTGTTCAACTTTTCCAGCCATTTCCTACTACGTACACTCCAGCCAAACTCACGTCCCCAAACATAGCTTCCACCTCTTTTGCCTCCATGACTTTGCACATGCTCCTCCCTCAGCTCAGAATGCTTTCTCCCCACTTCCACCCAGGCCCTGCCATCATCTCTGCATCTTGAAAGTCATATTATCTCTTAGGGCCACCTTCACCATAAAGAGACCTCCTTGATTCCCCCAGCCAGAAGTAATCTCTCCCTCTGGACTCTAGAGTACCTTGTGGGAATCTCTCTTACCACATTTGCCATAGGTTGCTTTGTACAGCTTAGAAAGACCTAAGTTCAAATTCTGCATCAGACACATTTAACTAGCTGTGTGATTCTGACCAAGTCACTTGACCTCTTTCATTCTCAGTTTTTTATCTGTAAAATGGGGATAATAATAGCACATGTGAAGCATTTTGCAAACCTGAAATCTTTATAAAAAAGGGTAGCTATTTGTATACTTGTCTAATCCTCTCCCACCTCACTAGGTTATCATTTGAGGGTAAGGTCTTGTCTCTAGTTCATCTTTCTATTATTCATAGTTACCTGGACATAGGGAAGGGAGAAGGGAATAAGCATTTTTATAATACAACTATGTGCCAAGCACTATGCTAAGTGGTTTTTTTTTAAATAAGTATTATCTCATTTGATCCTTATATACTCAACAAATATCACTTGGTTGATTGGTATCAAGCATTTAAGGCCCCTCACAATTTGGCTCCAACCTACATTCCCAGCCTTGTTTCATATCACTGTCCTTAACGTATACTTTTTTCCCCCAGCCAAACTAGATCACTGGCTGTGCCCTATCTCATCTTGCTGTCTCCTCCTGCCTTTGTGAGTTCAGCCAAGCCATCTAGGCCTGCGATGCACTGCCTTCTGGTCGCAGCCTGTGGGAATCCTTCTCCTTCTTCTAGGTTTACCTTAGGTGCCTCTTACTCCATGAAACCCTTCTGTATCCACCCCCTCTCCCCCACACCCCACTCTGCCTCCTCAGATTTTCCTATGGAGTTTTGTTTGCATTTCTCCTTCTGATCACACTCAACCCAGTGTTGCACTTACTTGTGTAAGGATACCAAATCCTCCTTAGTCGATTTCAGACTCTTTGAGGGCAAAGACTGTGCCATTTTTAAATCTTTTCTTATCAGTGTCTGCTGTCATACATTCTGAAGGGAAGGCGTTAGGTGTGTGCTGTAGCTTTGGAATTCCAAATAAATGTGAGGTGCTGTCAACATCAGTCTTGGCAGATGCATTTTAAATTCATATTCAGTTTTTTTTACTTGCCCAAGGTCTGGTTTTCTTTAGGCCCAGACTGATTCCTCTCACTCAAGCAGAAGACCTGTGAAGCAACACCACTGTATTTTTACTGATTTTACTCTTGCCAATACCACACAAAGGTCCTGTATTGGTATGAAAAGGATACTACCCTGGGGAAGCTCACAGCACTGGAGGCCCCCAAGCTACTGGCAAGCATATTTTTCAGGGGCATTTCCAGCCAGAGAATCATTCTGTTTGTGAACCTCAGGGCTAGCTAGCTCATCACTAAAGTCTGTTATGAAAACACCTTTAGTTCATAAAACTAGGAAATTAGGAGTCTGGGAACTTAGTGTGAGTCACGGATATTCACTGAGTAAACAGCATTGCCCTAAGTAAACAGCTCCTTCAAGCTAGCAATGAGTGCCTGTTTTCTCCAGCTCTAGGATGGTGCTGTTCCTTGGAATCAATGGATGGGGTTCCTGGCAGGCAGAAACTAATGAACAGTGAGCTCTGCCCAGCTAGGCTGTGGAGAAAAGAGTTCCCAGAGTGCCCACATAACTGGTCCTCTGGGCCCTCTATAGAGTTGATGTGTCCAGGGTTGGGAGGGGACTGGGAGAGTGCTTGACAGGAAAGCCAGATAGGATCAGAGTTGGAAAGGAACCTAGAGGTCATAAAGTCCAAACCCCTCATTTTTCAGATGAAGAAAGTGAAACCTAGAGTAGTTAAGTGACTTACCTAGGGTCATACGGTTAATAAACCTCTGAGGCTGTATTTGAACACAGGTCTTCCTCTCTCTGAGTCCAGTGCTCTATCCACTATGCAGTGCTGGGTATTGGGTACCAGAAGCTGTCTAGGCATGAGGAGATTTGGGGCCAGAGTAGCTAAGACCAGGATTTGGAATGAGAGGGATGAGTTTTGCAGTGGAGTCAAGAGTGGGTCACAATGACAGTTGCATAAAGAGATCAGTGTCTGGAAAGAAGACTCCTCTTTGGTCCTAAGTTCTTCTTCTGTGAAATGAGGCAGTTGGACTAGGTAATCTTTAAGGTTCCTTCTGATTACAAATCCAGTAATCCTATAGTCCATATGCCACAGAACTAATGTTGCTGAAAAGCAGTCCTCATAGGTTAGAGGGTAAAGCCCAGGACAGCTCATGGAAAGGCTAAAATGACCTTCGTCTGTAGCCTAATTTCATTCTTGGACAGAGACTAGGCATGTGGTCTACAATTGTGTTAATCTTTACCTGTGCTTGGAGGCAAATGTGGCTGCCACATAGCCCTGAAAGGAGTAGTCTTGATGGGAGAGAATGAGGATGGAGGATTAGAAGAGTGACAAGTAGATCCTAGGAGTGGTTCTGTTGTGGTTTGGGGTGCTTGGAACCCCAAAATGCAAGGGTACAGGGGGTCTGCCTCAAAAGAATTTGATCACTCAAGACTCCTTTCAGTCAAAGTAAAGAGGTTTATTTGTGACCTCAATAGAAGCAGGCTAGATTCTAAGTGAATCTGTGCAGTTTAATGGGGGTAAGTAAGTAAGATTGGTACTTATATACAAGAAAAGACAGTGAGAAGGTGTGGATGGTATTAAGGAGTGGTAAATGGCCTGGGGTGGGCCAGGTGCAGACAATGCAACTCCTTTTAGTTAAGTGGTCTGGGCTGGGATGGGCCTGATACCTTGGGTGAGGCTCCAAGGACTGGGTTGCTGAAAGTTCCAGGTCAGGTTCCATCGCCCCATCAGTTCCATGGTCTGGTTTTTATTTTTCCCTTTTCCTTTTTCACTCAGGTACCCTCTACAGGCTGAGTGAGGAGGAATTGTCAGTCCTTTTTTTTTTTTAAACAGATTTTTATTTCATCTTTGATTTCTTTCTTTCTTTTATGTTTTTGCTTTTTGGTGAGGTAGTCAGGGTTAAATGACTTGCCCAAGGTCACACAACTAGTAAGTGTCAAGTGTCTCAAGTCAAATTTAAACTCAGGTCCTCCTGATTCCAAGGCTGGAGCTCTGTCCACTGCACCACCTACCTGCCCTTCATCTTTGATTTTTATATTGATTAGATTTCCTTCTCTTTCCCTTTATCCTCTCCCAGAGAACCATCTCTCACAACAGAGAATTTTTAAAAAAAGAAAAAGAAAAAAAGCTTAAGCAAAACTAATCAACACATTAAAAAAACCATCATTTATGCAGTGTTCCATATCTGTGGACCCCAGCCTCTACAAAGGAGCCAGGGTAGTGTTTTCTCTTACCTCTTTTTGGGGCCAAACTTGTTTTTTATAATTTTGTAACATTCAGTTTCAAATGTTTTGTAGTAGTTCTTTCTACTTACATTATTATAGTTATTGTGTATGTTGGTTTCCTGACTCTGCATTCTTTCCATACTTCTCTGTATTAATCGAGTTCCTTGTTTTTTACAATGCAGTAAATTATTATAGTCATGTGCCACAATTTTCTTAGCCATTCTCCCCAAAATGGACATCTACTTTGCTACCACAAAAAGTGTTCTATAGGTATTTGGTGTTTATGGGATATTTTTGGTCAATAACCTGCTTAAGGTATATGCCTGGAAGTGGAATCTCTGGGTCAAAGGGTGTAGACATTTTAGTCACTTTATTTGCATAATTCTAAATTGCTTTTCAGAATGGTTTTACCAATCCACAGCTCCACCAACTATGCATAAGTGTGCCTGTCTTGCCACAACTGCTCCAACCTTGACTGTTCCCATTTTTTGTTTGCTTGCCCTTCTTTTCTGGGGATTCAAAACGCATCGTTTCACTTCTTCCTCCCTAGCTATCTTCTCAATAGTCTAGCTAATTATCTTGCAACTATATGATTATCCTTTCCAAGTTCCTCTTCCTTCAATTGTGAAATCACATTAAACCAACGCTGCCCTTGTTTCTAAATGGGCTGTGTCAACCTCCTCTATGATTTGACTCCCCATTCCCTAAATTCCTGTATCAAAATTGGATCTTCCTGGTTACCATTCCCTAATGTGTATTGTCTCTTCCATTAGAAAAAAAAAAAACAACTGTGAAGGTGGGAGCTGTTTTTGGTTTTGTGTTTGTACCCTCATTCCTTAGCACAGAGCCTTTTTCATTCACTCCTTCATGGATGGGTAGGCAGCTTGTGTTATATTTTGATGGTCTACAGTAAGGCCAGGGGTCTCAGATGAGCAGTTTCCCCTCTCCCCTCAGTCAGACTTCTTCACATTTTTCCCTTTCTTAGAAAGCTTGCTGACATCATCAGTCCAGCTATGTTAGAGGTGTGAATTACAAGTGGGTCCTGGCCTAAGGGACATTTTCCCTAAATGGACGGCTTTATGTATGTTCCTTAAGTGTATTCCTTTCCACTTCTGTTCTTTCTGCATGTGTCCATTCTTCCAATTGATGCCTGGTCCTTTTGCTTATGGGGAAAATGTTTTATTATTGCTTTTCTTATGATGTTATTTCATTAAATGCCTTTATTTTGAACAAATTGTGTCCTCTGGCTGACTATTAAACTCCACATCAATGGAGGCTTGTAAGCTGTTGCTTTAGGAGTGTGGGTCCACAGAGTACATTGAACCTGGGGTAGCTGTCTGCTGGAGTACCTGCCCTTGAAGTTGGGCAATGGTCTTAGTAACTATAAAAACAAAAAGCATTAATAATTTTTTTAAAGAAAAGAAAAGAAGCATCCTCCAGTCTCAAATATCCTTCCTGAGAAAATTGCTGAGGCTGTGGGCTCCATGCCTAAGTAAGGCCAGAATTCTCTTTGAGACACTCTTTGTTCCAGTCAAACTGGTGTGCTAGGTGTTCTTACCTCTTCCGGCCCTCTGCTTTCTCTGCATTTATGTAGCATGTTCTCCACACTGTTTCATGCAATCCATTTCTGTTTATTTGAATTTCAGCGCCCAGCTCAGGGGCCACAAAGTCTTGCCTCATACCCCTAGCTTTCTTGTGACCCTTTGCGTTCTTCTCTATTTTGTCCCCATCACATTCTGTCTTGCATGAAATTGTTTGTGTGCATGTTGTTCTAAGTAAGTTCCTTATTCCCTAGCTCTAACAGTGCCCTTGCACAACAGTAGCCTGTTGGGTTGAAGTGAATTGAACTTGTAAAAGGTTCAGGAATTTTGTGTCCTGTGGATTCTGTATTATCCTAGCAGGGTTATCCCTGGAGGCCTTCATTCTATGGCTGACTGGGGACAGCAAAGAAAGACATTCTTGAGCCTAGGGCAGGACTCTGTTGCCTCTCCAATTTTAAATCAAATTATTTCAGCTCAATTGAATATTGTTATGTGAGAGGCTGTTATGGGCCCAGCACTGTTCTAAGCACTGGGAGATATACAAAGATATGTAAAAGACATAAAAAAAACATAATTCCTGCCTCCAAGGACCCTATAGTCTAAATGGGCAAAAAAGACTTAAGTGTGTGGAACAGTTAAGTAATAATTCAAATATACATAGATAATCAAATGCTAGAGTGAGAATTCTGGGAATTTAAAAAAGGGAAAAGAGAAAGATGGGCTGGAGTGGTCAGAGGAGGTAGGGCTTGAGCCCTTCAGAGGAAGGACTAATGGAATTTTGAAGGAAGAAAGAATAGGAGGAGGAGGAGAAGGGTACAGCACCACAGCCAAATAGTGTCTTACCTGTAATGTCTTACCATTTAGACTTTATAGACTTTTATAACGAGTCTTAGAGGCAAAGGATCCTTGCAACTTTGTTCAGGGGGTTCTCCAGTTTCTCTCATTTCACAGATAGGGAAATTGAGGCTCAGACTCAGGAGGCTAAACGATTTGTCTGTGATGATGCCACTAGAAAGCATGGGAGCAGTAATGGAATCCAGGTACCCTGGGACTCCAGGTCTAGATGCCTTGTCACATTACCCTCTCTGCCTCAGGTAGAAAATAAGAGATGTTCAGTTTCTGCAAATGTTGAAGTTAGAGAGGGCAAAGGGAAAAGGTGAAGGTTGAGATTAGGGAGAAACATTTTTTCTTTTTTTTTTCTTCTTTTCCCTTTAGGAAAAGAACATTTGGAGGAAATTTTAATTTAGGTGTAATATTTCTTAAAAGCACACTTTGTAGTTCTAGCATCACTTTATCCGCTTAGAAATAAATATAACAACATTGTCATGTAACTTGGCTTATTTATGTGATGTGGAGCTTATTAGCTGTAAATTTAATGTGTAAAGTAATATAAAGTAATAAGGAAATGTAAATATATGTAAATGTAAAATAATGACATATATAAAGTAATACATTAATATTGTAAAGTAATGTAATAACAATAGTGCCATTTTTATAGCATCTTAAAGTTTTCATGTTGCTTTACTTGAGTGACAATCTAAACCTGAAGTCTCTAAGAACTCTGACTCTGTCCCCCTAGCTATTTTTCCTGGGGTCTGTGTGGCTGTTTTCGGTAATAACTATGTAAATCATGGGCTGAACCCCCATTCAGTACAGTGCTCTCTATTATAGCAGCATACAAGGATCAAACAGTATTTTGTTGATATTCAACAATATTTAAAAAAATATCAAAAAGCTCTTAAGATATAAAACAATATAAACAATAAGAGGGAATCAAGTAGTGAAATCATTCTCTGTTTCCATACTGAAATAGGTGTAATGTCCTACAACTCCAGGTGGTGGACAGGATAGAAATCTATTACGAAAACTCACAAGTTCAACCATTTCCTCTCAGTGTGTTCTCAGTAGACAGCAAGGAGACCTGTTAAGCACCTCTGGGAATAGGCTGGAATCTGATGAAGTCTCTTGGCTTGGTTTTAGGGCAGTCAGTTCTACTAGGACCCTTGGGTTTGAGGATGCCATGGCATTACTGATCCATGTGTTCTCTCTTTTGCCCCCTCACTCAGACTATAGCCTGGAGTTTGCCTCTTTGTGTGAACACCTACATTTTTTTTTTTAAACTTCCCTATCTTCTTTATTTGCATCCCTAATAACAGCTTCTCAGGAATACGCCAGGACTCCCTTTTTCTTTGCAACTCCCCATCTCTTTTTCTAAGTTCATGTCATGTGATGCAATCCCCAAGTCCCCACAGAATCAGATTTCCAAGAGATTTTTCTAATGAACAGCAAGCAGCATCCTTGCCTCATCATTGTGGCTGAAGCTGAGTTGAAGAATTCCCATTAAGAGCAAGCTATTATAAATACATTATCTCAGCTGAGTATCACCACAGCGTAAGCTCTGCTCTAGCTGGCTCCAACCTATCTCCAGGCTTATCTCACATTACTCCCCATCAAGAACTGGAGAACTGGATATTCCAAACCAAATGTGCCTATTCACTATTCTCCATACACACCATGCGTCTCCTCCATGTAGTACCCTATCTATCCTGACCCCTGCCTTGTGGAATCCTTAGATTCTCTGACATGAAGTTTTTCCTAATCCCACCATCCCTCTTGAAATTACTCTGTATATATTTTGTATTCATATATGTGTGTGCATGTATGTATTTGTACATGTTTCCCTCCAGTAGGCTGTAAGCTCCTTCAGGGTAAGCTCTGTTTTCATTTTTGTCATTTAGAAGCAACTCGATGGAGCAGTGGATAGAATGCTAGGCCTGGAGTCAGGAAGAACTTGGTTTAAATCTTGCTAAAGACACTTACTAGCTCTATGACCCTGGGCAAATTACTTGTTTTCTCTTTACCTCAGTTTCCTCAGTTGTGAAATTGAGATAATCATAGTACCAGGGTTCTTGTGAGGATCAAATTAAATAAGATTTATAAAGAGATTAGCACAATGCCTATCTCATATTAGGTGCTTCATAACTGTTTTCTATTTTCTTTTTATTCCTATCACTTAGCATAATACCTGGCATATAACAGGCACTTAATAAATGATGGTTGAATTGAATAGGTACCATAGGTATTATTAACCCTGTTTACAGATGAGGAAATTGAGGCTTGGTCACAGCTAATGTTGAATCCAAGTCTTCCTGACTTAAAGCCTAGAAGCCCCTCCATTGTGCTTATTCAGCAATTAATTATAAATTTGCTAATTGGATTTACTTTTAAATGTTTTAATTTTTTAAAAATGAGAAGAGCTACCAGCTGTTGAACTTTAATGAACCTATTTTAATCAGTAGCAATATCTAGCCAATTCTACCCTCTCTGGCTGAGACCCTGTTGGACTGATTACCCCAAAGGGCAGTCAGCCATTGGCTCTTTGTTTGGCAACTTTGTAGGCTTTATTAGAGCAAGCCTGGCCCGAGTTCTCTGGTGCCTCTGGCTTGGAATTTGGCATAAGGGCCATTCCTTAGGCCTGTTCAAAGGAGATTGTCTCACTCAGAATCTCACTGTATTTAGAGTTTCCCTTTTCCTATTAACCTCAGATTTTCCTCTTCATGCCTTCATGGTTGGTGTTCCTTGGTCTTTGCCAGATATCTGGAGATGGCTTTTTGCTTTTCACAAGTAAGCCAGCTTCTGTTCTTCATCTTAGGAGAGTTCCAATGGATTCCATTTCAGCTTCCCTTCATACCCTCCCTTCATACCCTCCCTTCATACCAAAAACTCTTATTTCCCTTTTGATTCTATAGCTATCATGGTATGATCTTTAATCCCTTTCTCTCCAAGAACTGGGAAGGGAGGTCTACTTACGCATGGGCATGGCCATTAAGAATCCAAGATGCTATTTATCATTGATGGCCTAGGTATCAAAAAGATCTGGATTTGACCACTGCATGACCAAAGAGATCATGCAAAAGGGGAAAGAGCCCACATGTACAAAAATATTTATAGCAGCTCTTTTTGTGGTGGCAAAAAATTGGAAATTGAGGGGATGCCCATCAACTGGGGAATGGCTGAACAAGTTGTAGTACATGAATGTAATGGAATACTATTCTTCTATAAGAAATGACGAGCAGGCGGATTTCAGAAAAACCTGGAAAGACATGAACTGACACTGAGAAAAGTGAGCAGAACCAGAACATTGTACACAGTAACAGTAATATTGTGCGATGACCAACTTTATAGACTTAGCTCTTCACATCAATTAAGTGATCTAAGACAATTCTAAAAGACTCATGATGGAAAATGCTACCCACATCTGGAGAATGAACTATGGAGTCTGAATGCAGATTGAAGCATACTATTTTTTCTCTTTTTTTCTTTCTTTCTCGTGGTTTTTCTCTTTTGTTCTGATTCTTCTTTCACAACATGACTAACGTGGAAATATTTTTTTTTAAAAGACCGGATTTGATGCAAATTAAAACAACTTTGAGGTATCACCTCACACCTATCAGACTGGCGAATATGAGAATAAAAGAAAATGATGGATGTTGGGAGGGTTATGGGAAAACTGAGACACTAATGCACTGTTGGAGTTGTGAACTGATTCAGCCATTCTGGAGAGCAATTTGGAACTATGCCCAAAGGGCTATAAAACTGTGCATACCCTTTGATCCAGCAACACCACTTCCAGGTTTATATCCCAAAGACATTAAAAAAGGAGAAAGGACTATTTGTGCAAAAATATTTATAGCACCTCTTTTTGTGATGCTTAAGAGTTGGAAATCTAAGGGATGCCCATCAACTGGGGAATGACTAAACAAGCTGTGGAATGTGATTGTAATGGAATATTATTGTGCTGTAAGAAAGGATGAGCAGGATGATTTCAGAAAAACCTGCAAAGTCTTACATGAACTGATGCAAAGTGAAGTGAACTGAACCAGGAGAATGTTATACACAATAACAGTAATAGTGTTTGATGAAAAGCTGTAAATGACTTAGCTTTTCTTAACAATACAATGATCCAAGAAAATCCCAAAGGACTAATGATGAAGCATGCTATCTGCCTCCCGAGAAAGAACTAATATTGTTTAAATAAAAACTGAAGCATGCTATTTTCACTTTCTTTCTTTCATTCTTTTTCTTTTATTTGAGTCTTGTGTAACCTATGTCTGATTGCTTACCATCTCAGGGGGTGGGGAGGGGAAGAAAGGAAGGAGGGTTAGAGTTTGGAACTCAAAACTTAAAAAAAAACCCCCACAAATGTAAAGAAAATTTTTTTAAAAATATGTAATGGGGGGAATAAAATATATTAAAAAAAAAAAGACCTGGATTTGAGTCCTGGCTCAACTGCTTATCAATTATGTAGCCATTGGTAAGTCACAGTTTCTCATCAATTGTATTCAACAAACATTTTGAGAGCCTCCTTTGTGTACTGTGCCAGATGGTGGGAATACAAAGATCAACATTGTCCTTGCCCTCCAAAAGCTTATATTCTATAGGCCTCCTCAGTTCTCTTATTTGTAAATAGAGTAATACTACTCAGAATAGTAATAAGCCTGCTCAAAGTGTTTTAAAAAAAGAAAATGATCAAGGAGCTCCTTGGTCAATTTAATGAGCTTCCTAATCAACTTGGCAAGATTACAGGGTTGTGAGCCTTCTAAGCATTTGATGGGCATCTCCACGTGGAGAGTGTTAGCATGCCATTCATGCCCTGTTGAGACAGCAGGGAACAACTCCTGATATGGGCTTCAGGGATTGGGGCTGTTCCCAAGATAATTTACTAGGACTTTGGTGAAGATAGATTCTTTTAAGGCAGCTGGTGTTGTGGTGGATAGCTCAATGGGTCTAGAATCAGAGTGACCTGAGTTAAAATCCAACCTCACATCCTTATTAGCTGTGTGATCTTGGGCAAAATCACATAACCTCTGTCTGCTTCAGTTTCTTCAATGTAAAATGAGTTTTATAATAGCACCTACCTCCTAGTGTTGTTGTGAGGATCAAATGAGAAAATATTTCTAAAATGCTTAGCTATGACTGGTACATAGTAGATGTTTAATAAATACTTCTTTCCTTTCCTCTTCCCCCTTGTAACCACGAATTGGAGAATTTCAGAATCTGTACTTTTAGGAGCAGCTAGGTGGTGCAGTGGATAGAGCACCAGTCCTGAAGTCAGGAGGACCTGAGTTCAAATTTGGCCTCAGACCAAACACTTGACACTTACTTAGCTGTGTGACCCTGGGCAAGTCACTCAACCCCAATTGCCTTAAAAAAAAAATCAGAATCTGTCCTTTTAACCAGAGAAGGGCAATTTTCTAGGTGATGTTATTCCAGAATCTAGCCTTCTAGTCAGAAAATCAAGATTTCTTGGACAGTGCCAGCTTTGAAGATTGTCTTAAAAGTAGCCTCAAATTCAAGTGAAAGAATGTTTCCTAAACAGCAGACCTCTTAAAGAAAGAAGAGTATCATCAACACGGTACCTATAGAACCAATAAGAGTTAAAAGCTATGTCATGGGGAGGAGTAAGAGATCAGATCTTTGCCATCCCCTAATATTATAGTGAATGATTAGGATAGTTCTGGTTAGATGGGAAAGGGGCTACCTGCCCAGCAGCCCTTAAGTATATTTCCCTTATAAATGAGTCCAAGTCTGTTTATTCACTTTCCTTAAAGGACATTTGCCTCCCAAGAGTAGACCGAACAACAAAGGGATACTAGTAGTCTGAGAATAACTGCGTAGGATCCTGTAGGAGAGCTAAAAATTCCCTGAAATGTTAGATATTGCCCTGATGGCCACCCTAAATTCAATTCTTTCTGACAGGAAGTATTGTGAGTACTCTCTGATCTATATATCTGTTTATGGGCTCTTGTGAATCCTTTCCGTCTTATATCTTTCTATGTGGTGAAATAAAGACTATGCTGTACGTGATATTCATTTGTTACCTTGAATACTTATACAGGATCTGGGAAGTCTTTGTACCCACATTTGTAGAAACTTAGACATGAGCAATGATTAGAGATTATCCCAGAGCAAAATCTGGATGAGGATAAAAGGCCCCAAATAGGAAAGACTCTCTTATGTCAGTACCTAGAAACTGATCTAGCCCATGTGAACTCAAGAATTGGGAGAGGGAGGAAACCAGAGAGTAGGTGCTAGGCCTTGGGTTACGGTTGTGAGGAAAGAGATTTGTAAAGTATAAAACACTTCATAAATGTAAGTAATTATTACTGTCAACAAATTGAGTGCCTACTGGGTGAAGGCAGGCCTGGAAGTACAAAATAGACAGCATAGTCCTTGCCCTTGAAGGACTCATAATCAGGTTGAAGAGACAAGACATTTATTCGTTCATTATTTATACTTTATTGATATTCTTTTCATTTATTTTTTACATCACTGTTATTCCCCCCTTACTCCCTCCCTCCCATCTCCCTTGTAACAAATCAATATAGTAAAGCAAAACAAATCAAGACAATGGCCATGTTTTATTATTCACCTCTTAGTCCACTGCCTCTCATTTAAGAGGCTGGAGGCATGCTTTTCCGTTAGTTTTCTGAAATTGTGTTTGGTTGTTGCATCACTCAGTTCAGAAGTCAGTAATATTTTCCTTTACATGATTGTGGTCATTGTGTAAATTATTCTCAAGTGAGGACATTTACATAAAAGCATAAATTAATACAAGGTAGCATAAGCTAAGTACAAATGAGTGGGAGAGAGAATAGCAGATCAAAAAAGGGAGATAAATCATTGACCACTTTACAGAGGAATGGTGGACTTAAGGTAGGCATAGAAAGAAGGAAGTATTCCAGTAAGCAAAGAGGAGAAAAAGGACATTTAGGTAGGGGGAAATGAGCTAACACAGGGAAGTGAAAACACTTGGGGAGAATTTAGGGTATGAGGATGAATAGTGTCACTTTGGCTGGAGCAGATTACTTGTTAGATTGTCATGGGAAATACGTTTGGGGAAGTAAATAGTGTTTCCTTTCTCCACACAAAAAAATTCCCTTGTCCCTACTTTTCTGACCCGCTTGTCCCTGCTAGGTTGTTAAGAAACTTGCTTCTGAGACCTGTGCAAAATCTCTCCTTTTCCTTTATTCCCCATCTGTTCCTGAGTGTACTGAAGAGAAAATCATAGCAAGGTTCCTGTCCCTTTAAGTTACGGTTGCAGCTTGGGTGTACTCAAAGGACCCCCTCCCCTGTGGCTTTTTCCTTCCCTTTATTTGCATAAATTTGCATGACAATCAACCTGGCTCAGTTTAACTTTGAGAGCACTTGAATTGGCCTTCCCCAGTTGGTGTTGCAGAGCAGAGTTTCCCTTCACCAAAGAACCTTTTTCTGAGTTAAGCAAGTACACTTGTGCTTCCAAGGCAACAGGCTGAGAAAACATGGCTCTTTCCAAGCTGAAGAAAGCTCATAGTAATGGACCAGGACTGCAGGGTATCTGGGAATAGGAAGGAGGAAACAGAGATGGCAAGAGGCTAGGGAATGGACAAAGAGAGAAGCTGACCTGACATCTGAGAATCACTAATAGCTCCCCAGGGCTCGAGGATGCAGGGTGGCAGAGTGCACAGAAAGTCTAGAATTGGAGTTAAGATCGGGGTTGAATTTCTGTCTTTGCCATTTACTATCTGTGCATCCTTGGGCAAGATATTTCTCTCCCTCTGGTCTTCAGTTTCCTCATCTATAGCATTAGGGGGTTGGACTGGATGGTGTTTAAAGTCCTTTTCAACTCTGTCTCTATGGTCCTGTGACTGTACTATGGAGGTCAATACATGACTCCATGAAAAGAGCACTGAGTCTGGAGTCAGGAAGACCTGAGTTCAAATGTGGCCTCAGACACTATATATGTAGACTTACTGGGCAAGTGACTTAACCTCTGTTTGCCTCAGTTTCTTCAGTTATAGAATAGGGAACATGAAATATGATATTTGTAAAGCTCCTGGCACATAGTAGATACTTAATAAATGCTTGTTTCCTTCTTTCCTATACAAATGCTAGCTATAATTATTAATGGGCAGGTAGGTGGGCCAGTGGATAGAGTGCCAACCCTGGAGTCAGGAGCACCTGAGTTCAAATCAGGCTTCAGACACTTACTAGGTGTGTGACCCTGGGCAAGTCACTTAACCCTGTTTGCCTCAGTTTCCTTATTTGTAAAATGAGCTGGAAAAAGAAATGGCAAACCACTCCAGTGTCTTTGACAAGAAAACCCCAAAATGGGGTCACAGAGAATTGGACATGATTAAACAACAACAATTTTATTAATATCCCCTTCCTGGGTGAGACTTCAACACTCAGTGGTTCACTGGTAAGTGTTTAACAACCACTTTCTTCCCTCTCAAAGGATACATGACATACTTTTAAGTTTAATCTGCATTATTGGCATTTTCTCCATTATTTTCTTAAATCTAGACAAGTAACACAACAACTCAAATCCAGGTTTGTTGTATTTGCTGATATCCATGATGTAAATACTCACGAGGGAAATTTAACAATCACTCTTTTGGGCTGGTTCAAGTTAGATCCTGTATACTCTCTTGGCCCCTATTTTTCACATTGGAGTCAGAATTAGTCTGAACTATGAGGGACTCATTTACTTGTGAGTGCCAAGAGTGATTATTTTCTGGCCTCTACAGAGGTCTCCACAGAATACCCTTCATCCTCTCCATGCTGGAGGAGGAAAGAGAGGAAAGTTGAGGCTGGGACCCTTTAATTCATTGTTTTTCCTCCACCTGTAGATACTGACCTTAGGAGAGGATTAACTCTCCAGTGTCGAGTCTTCAACACTGCTGGTCTGCAGGGCGGCCAGTAGGAAGGTTATCTTAGCCTAGTAGGTTAGAAAGGGAGCGAACCAGCGTGGTGTAGAGAAAAAGAATACTGTCACTAAAATCAAAGTTCTTGGAAATGAGTCCAGCCTTGTTACTTACTAGCTCTGTGACACTGGACAAGTTAATTTACCTCTCTGTTTCTCAATTTCCTCACCTGTACATAACATTGAATGGGGAAGCTCCCATACAAGAATACATGGGGGTGGGTATTTCCCTTTAAGTGGTATCATTGATAATCTAGATGACGTGGGTGATAGGCAGGAGCTGGGCTGGAGGCTGAAGTCTAAGCATGGGCTCCCCTTAATGCAAAACATGTCAGGAATTTAAGGGATGTTTTCCTGGAAGAGTAAGAGGTTTTACTGATAGTCAAGATTTCCCCTTTCCTAGGCTTAGCTCAATTTTGCCTCAAGGGGAGAGGGTTATCTTCTCTAAGGATATACACACGCATACACATATACATATATATGTAAATAAAATATAAGTACACACATACACATATACAATATGTTTCAGAGAGAATGTATGTATGTATATTTACATATATAGAGAGAATTATATATACATAGAGAAAGAAGATGGAGAGAAATATATTACAATATTATTATTGCTTGTGGGTTTTCTTGTTTATGGAAATTTGCTCCAAGGAGGGTATGATTTCAATATGGCTGCAATACATTTGGGTCTCCAAATGGCGTCGTTGTCTACTGTTACTCTTCCCTTATGTTTAGCCTTGCTGAAGCAGGTTTGTACCTTAAGTCCCTTAATAAAGATCCACCCACTCCCCAGATCTTTACCTCAGCTAGTATGAACCAAACCAGACAAGGACTTTAGCAGTCAACAAATTTTCTTTATAAAGGAAGGAACAAAGTGATAGTTGAAAAGAATGGGGAAGGAGGGAAACCGTTCCTTTGGGTAAAGAGATAGTGGCTCACTGCTGACTTCAAGGCAGAATCAGTTTCTCCTCCTGAGCTCAGCCCCCTCGCAAAGGGAGAATATAGTGTCCGCCAGCTTAACAAAGATATCAGCTTTGAGTTAATCCCTCTTTAACAGGCAATTTAAGGGAAATGCAAAGTTCCTTTCAGCTGCTGTAGTCTCACCATGCCTGCCTCATCAGTTCTTGCAGGCTAGGCAGGAAGGCTGCTTCCAGTTCCATGGTCTGCAATTGGAGCATGTTGAGTCATAGTGGAAGGAATAGGGAAGCTGAGACTGATAGATTATGCACCCTGCTAGAGCTTACAAATGGCTGCTTGTTCTGGTTTCCAATTTCTCTTTCCCAGAAGCCTTTAAAAACTGTCTTAGAAATTCAGTTTCTAAACATATCACCAACTGGTGAGCTCTAGGAGAGAGCTGGGTCTCCCATTTCCATTACTATTCAGGTTTTAAGGAGCTCATGAAACCAGAGCTATGAATAAAATAGGTTAGAGAAGATAATCAGGTTTGACACTATTTTCCCCAACACCACAGTTGGGTTGACTTGCTTCTGAATTGTCTCTGAGGGGATAGGACAGGAAGGGGAAGCTTGGACCATATTTTACCAGACTGTTCTCTCTTACTCTTGTCTAGTTCTGACAGTTGGAACTATTAGGGGCTTTGGAAAAGCTTAGGTATAGGTCTAAGGATATGATTCATAGGACTGGAATTACTACCGACATCAGCAACTTAGTCTCTCTTAGTGGCTGGGATATTTCTTCAGTGATTCCATTGTTCCTCTTTGTCCCCATGACTCCATTTTTCTTGAGGAACAGCTTGTGTTCTGCACAAAAACCTACCTACCTTTCATATCTTGCTCATTTTTCTGGTGTCTCTCCTAAAACTATCATTTGACATTTTATTCTTTATTAACTCCTGGGCCCTCAGAAACTCTTACAAAATCTGAGCATGCTGTTGCTTTTCTTCCTTCCCCTACATTCATCTCTCTTTACCTTCTGGCTTTGGATTCTCACAGAAGAGGCTTCTGTAACTAAGGACCATTGGCTCAGAAGACCCCTTCCTTCAAACCTGTACTGTCTGAATCACTCTAATATGGGCGTGGGATAGTGGCAATATTTTGCTGCTCCAAGTAGAGAAACCATTTATTAAGCACTTATTATGTGCCAGGCACTCTGCAAAGCATGGGGGATTACAAATATAAGCAGGCCCTTCTATCAGGGAGGTTACATTCTAATAGGGAAACACAACACATTGTGGCAAGAAAAGCTAGAAAGGGGGAAGGGAGGGTATGGGCATGGTGATGTGGAAATGCATGGTAAGTGATATGGACTCCTTGTCCCAGGCAGAGATTCACCCCAAGGGCAGAGTCTGAGGTTTTGGTAGGAGGGGCATAAGGAAGATGGTAGAATATAGGTGGGATTGTAGTCCTTTTCCTGTGACTTCTTCAGCTTCAGGGGTCACATGGAGAAGCCTTGTATTTCTCCAGTAGACATGTGGCTTAGGAGCTACCCTATTCCTTCTAAAAGGTCAGCTTTTAACCCTTGAATTTGGGGGTTACTCTCGAACAAGGGTTCTTACCCTCTGACTGGTGAAACCTGTAGACTTTCTCTCAAGAGGTTTTTATATTAATAAAATAAAATTTATAGGATTATGAAGGAAACAAATTATATTGAAATAGTTATCAAAATATGAAAAAAATTCACGGATCCCAGGATAAGAACCTCTGTCCTAGAGGCAACCCCCAATGCTGGTGCCGTCCAAGCAAAGGACAGATTGTAAGATCAATCTACTTGGGAAATTTGCATTTTCACTTTCTGCACAGGATGTTGGAACTCAAGCAAAATGTGCATGAAGTCTCCTCTTGGGCCATGTGGTCAAGAGTTGGTCTGTTTTTGTCATGTGCTTTCAAAAAAATAGATTTTTACTGATGTCTTTTGTTTTCACTTTGCCCAGATTTTCCCCTGTATCTCCTTTCTTGCCACATGCTTTTATAGGAACTCTTGATACATTTTCACCACTCTCCTAGTTCCCACAGTTTCTTTGATTGGGAAAGATCACTATCAGAAATTCTTTTCTATAATAGAGTGGGAAAGAAAGCTGTAGTTGAGTATATGGAGCTCCCAGGTGTTTCAGCCCCAAAGCAGAATTAATGGTTCCTGGGGACACTTCCCTCTCCTTGAAGCTAGGTCACTCAACTGGACTGTGGTCTCTCCTCTGAATAAAGAAAAGGTAAAAAGATTCCATAAGGTCCACCATAGTAGTCCTCTTTTCTCTTTCCTGGTTCTTTTGGGTTTTCTCCATTCCCCTCCTCCTTTCCCTTTCCTCCATCATTGCCCTAATTTCTTACTTCTCTTCTGGTCCAGAAGCAAACAATGTCCCAGAATTCTTTGCCCCAGTTCAGACATGGGTGAGGCTTTTGTTCCTGTAGCTTACAAGATTTCTATCTCCTCCAGGCTCCTGGCTTTAAGTGCTAATCTTCACCCTAACATATTGTATCTCCTTGAACTCATCTCTAACCCTCCCTCACACAAGGGTGAAATTCCAGCCTCTACGAAGCTTTACTCCCCCAGCGTTTTCTGGTTGTCTCCAAACCTCGACCAATGCTCTATATGCTGGGTAGACATGCATGCATTGCAGCACATCTCAGGCAGCATTCTGTGCAGAGACAGCTGAATGAGAATGATAAGCTGATAGGTTGAAGTGAATGCACACTATCTCGAATGGAATAATAACTTTTTCCTACTCTAGCTATGTTGAACGTTGGGACCTCATTTCACTCCTTTTTTCTTCTTGTCTCTTGCCCTCTACGCTTCTAATGTTAACCTTGATATTCCACAGACATCCTGATGATAATAATAGCAGCTCTTATGTAGGGACATTTAGGTGGCCTAGGATAGAGTCCTGGACTGGGAGTCAGTAAGATCTGAATTTAAATCCTGCCTTAGACCTTTATTAGATGTGTGACTCTGTGCAATTTGCCACATCTGTTGGCCTTAGTTTCTTCATCTGTAAAAGGAGATAATAATAGTACCTACTTACTAGGATTGTTGTAAGGACCAAGTGAAATAATAGATGTAAACACTTTGTAAACCTTATATATACCATTGCCAATCTTGCAATATAACTATTAGCTATTATTAAGTGGTATTTTATAATGCCTACTATCAAAGACAATGAGTGTAAAATGCTTTAAAAACATTAAAGTATGAATAAAACACTATATAACAAAGCAGCTTAGTGGTAAAGAGCCCCAGAACTGGAGTTCGGAAGACCTGAGTTCTCATCTGGCTCCAGACACTTACTAGCTGTGTGACCTTGCGCAGATCATTTTACCCTTATTTGACTCAGTTTCATCTATGGTAAAACGGAGATAACAATAATATCTACTTCCTGGGGTTGTTGTGAGGATCAATGAGAGGATAGTTATCAAGTGCTTGGCTTTACAGAGCCTGGCACATGGTAGGCCCCTAATAAATGCTTGTTCACTTTTCTTCCCACTACATAATGTGTCATTATTACAAAGCACTGTCTTCACAATAGCCCTCTTGCCTCTAGTTAATACAAGTTTTGTTACCTTCACTTTATAGATGGGGAAACTGAGGCTCAGAGTTTAAGTGACCTGCTCATAGTCCCACAGCTAGCAAGTGATGGAGTTATCTCAAACCCTGGTTTTTGAAGTCCCATTCAAAGAAGTTAAATGCCTTAGCCACAGTCACACATATTATAAGTGGCAGATGGGGCTCTTTTGATTCCAAATCCAATACTCTTTTCACTCTGAATTAGAGGAAGCTATTGTCAAAAGAAACGGATTTTGTAACCGTTGAGTGTTTGATCAGGCAAGGTCAATGGTGAGAGGGAGCTAAGAGTCAATGCTGCATAGACACATAACCTAGCAGAAGGCAGAGGAATGGAATAAACCACCAAAAGCCCAAAATATTACCAAATCAATACCCAGGCACCCCTGGTAGTACCTCAGCCTGCTTGCCTACCCCAGCTTGCCCAGAAAGTCCATTCCCCCGATGAGCTTGGGCACACACCTTCTTTGGTTCTGATTCCTTTTATGTACCTACGTAATAGTTTTGTTCAGCATTTGACCCTGATTAATCTTGCTATAACTTCTTAGCAGCAAAGTCTAGAGCCCCTTTGTCCTGAGTAGAACAAGGTCAGGTTGTGCGTCCTCATTTCCTTCTACCCATTCCTCAGTAGCACCTTCTCCCAGCTTCATGAACCCATATCCTTTCATCTCCCTCACTCTCACTAGCCTTCATAATCAAGTCAAAGTAGGAATTCTTCATCTTTGTTTTATCAAAGCTGGTAGTCGAAATGGTAGTGGTGACAGTTTGGGTGAAAAGCACAGCTGTTTAGAACTGGCACATCTCTCCTGTCCCATTCCATCTCATTTGCATGGCTGCAGGGGTTAGCTTAGCTTTCTGCTGGGCTGTGTGCTTCTGTTCACAATACCCTGTGGAGCTCAGTAGAGTGCCCTGCGGTGCCCTACAGAGCTTCATGGTACCCACAGTACTTTGCTCAGAGCAGACTCAATAAATATCAATATGTGTTGGGTGAATGTTTACTGAAGCAGGCAGGGATCCCTCATTTCCTCCCTCCCTCCCCAGACTGGTTGGTAGGTAAAGAGACCTAGGCTACATGGGCCAGGTGCTACAACCCAGACCTGAAGGTGCCATTAATACTAGGCTGATACTGGAGTAATGGCACTGCCCTCATGCCAGGCTGCTCTGCACCGTTGTTATTAGTCAGTGTTAGCTGCAGGCTGGACAGTGTTACTGTTCAGGCACAGTGGGGCACTATCTCTCTGGCAATGAGGTTCACAGCTGGGGGTAGCATGGGCCTCGCAGGCCAAATCTGACTTGCAAGATGTATTTAGCTTTTCTCCATGTCAGTGTCTACTCACAATTCAAATCAACTTCCTTTCTGCAATTTAAAAAATAGCACCCACTTCTCTTTTTTTTTTCCTTCTCTATTCTTCTCACCCTTCAGTCTTATTCTCCAAGTGGTGGGTTGAAAAGCTCAGACTTGGAGGGCAATAATATTGACCCATCCTGTTTCAAAGTTGTGATTTTAACATTTAATTAATATTCTGGTCCATATTATAGGATTATTGAATTCTGGAACTGGAAAGGACCTTAGAGATCATTTAGCCCAAGCCCATTTTAGTGATAAGGAAAGTGAATCCTAGCCAGGTACAATAGTTGTGGCTTGTTCTAGGCCGGAAGCCTTTGGTGGGCAAGGAGGCATTGGTTTAGATGCTTTGGAATGAAATAGGTCCCCTTTCATTAGAAGCCCAAGAGGAAAGTCTAGAGAACCACTTAATAGCAAAGTTGGAAAAGGGATTTTCAATCAGATAGCTGGTCCCAGAGGTCCCTTGCAAACCTGATATTTGGTGATTCTATTTTATACTGTGACCAGCTCAGAGTCATTATGCAAAGAGATCTTCTCTGAATTTTGCTCTTTCCATTTCTTGTCATGGGCAAAAAACCATGATTCACAGAAATTCAAAGTCGGAAGGGCCCTCAGCAGCCATCTAGTTCAACCCATCCCCTACTGAGAATCCCTGTTATAGCATTTCTATCTAGCTTTTGCTTGAAGACCTTTAGTGAGTGAGATGAGAAGTAGGCAATTCCAATTTGGGCAATTCTGATTGTTCAGATATTTTTTCCCTCATATCTAGCCTAAATTTGTCTCTCTGAAACTTCCAACCATTTCTCCTACTTCTGTATCCTAGGGCTACCCCAGGAGTGGGGACCCTGTGGCCTTGAGTCCTCAGATTCCTCACCCCTGGGCTAGACAGAAGGTGGTACAGAACACTTGGCCTACAGTCAGGAAGACCTGATTTCAAATCTGGCCTTAGACGCTTACCAGCTTTGTGACCCTGGCCAAGTCACTTAACTTATGTTTGCCTCAGTTGCCTTATCTGTAAAATGGGGATATTCATAGCACCTACCTCCCAGGGTTGTTGTGAGGAGATCAATATTTGTAAATATTTTGTAAAAAAAGGAGATAATATTTATAAAGTGCTTAGCATAGTAAGCACTATGTGAATGTTAGCTGTTATTATTATGCTCCCCTGCTTGTCAATGTTTTCCTAAAGTGTGGCACTTAGAACTCAGAACTTTGGATGTGGTCTAACCTGAGAAGAGTACAGTAAGACTACTACCGTGTGTGTGTGTGTGTGTGTGTGTGTGTGTGTGTCTCTGTGTCTGTGTGTCTGTGTGTTCTGGCCACTATATCTCAGTGAAGATTAAGATCACATTAACATTTTTGACTGTGGTGTCTAATAATTGATTCATTTTGGCCTCATGTTCCACTAAAATCTCCAAACCTTGTTTAGATGTAGCCTTTCCCTATACTTTCCTGAAAACTTGATTTTTTAAAACCCAAGAATAGGATTTAATATGTATCTCCAGTGAATTTTACCTTATAAGATTTGGTCTAACAGTCTAGACTGCTAAGATTTTCTGGAATCCTGAATCTGTTATCCATTATGTTTTCTAGTCTTCCCAGATTTATGTCTTTTGTAAATTGGGTAAGCCTGTTCATTTTATGCTTTCATCCAAACATAACACTCCTTTCTAGGCTAATTCATCTAATCCCTACACATGTTGGCAGATTAGATTCCCAGAGGGGTGACTGCTATCAATCAATAAATTGATAAACACTTATTAAGCATCCAAGTATGTACCGGGCACTGTGCTAAACACTGGAGATATGAAAAGAGGCATAAGATAGTCTCTGCCCTCAAAGGACTCAAAATTTAATGGAGGAAACAATAAACAAATATATACAAGCAAGCTATGTAGACAATAAATAGAAAATAACAGAAGAAAGGCACTAAAATTAAAAGGAGTTGGAAAGCCTTCCTGTAAAAGATGGGATTTTAGTTGAGACTTAAAGGAAGCCAGGGAAGACAGTAGACAGAGCTGATGAAGGAGAACATTCCAGTCATGGTGGACATTTAGAGAAAAATACCCAAAGCCAAGAGATGGAGCCAGTGTCACTGGATCAAAGAGTATGTGGCATGGAGCAAGGTATAAAAAGACTGAAAAGGTAGGGGAGGGCTAGGTTATGAAGGACTTTAAACTCCAACAAAAGATTTTGTAATTGATTGTGGAGTGATAGGAAGCTACTGGAGTTTATTGAGTAGGAGGCGTGACATGGTTGGATGTCACACTTTAGTGCCTGAATGGAGGATGGGGGAGAGATCTGAGGCAGGCAGATTTATCAGTAAGCTTTGCATTAGGCCAGGCGTGAGGTAATCAGGGTCTACATTAGAGTGGTGGGAGTGTCAGAGGAGAGAAGAGGGCATATTCAGAGATGTTGCTAAGGTAAAATCAACAAGCCTTGGCAATGGGGTGTGAGAGATAGTGTTGGCACCAAGGTTTTGTGCCCAGGGACTGGGAAGATGATGTTGCCCTCTACATTAATAGGGAAAATAGGGAGGGGTAGAATTTGGGGGAAAAGATAATGAGTTTGGTTTTGGACATGTTGAGTGTAAGATGTCTACTGGACATCCAGTTAAAGATGTCTTAAAGGCAGTTGGAGACTTGAGATTGGAGATCAACAGAAAGACTGGACAGGATTGTTAGATATGAGAATCATCAGCATAGACATGGTAATTAAATTCATGGGAACTGATGAGATCACCAAGTGAAGTAGTATAGAGGTAGAAGAGAAGAGAGCCCAAGACAGAATCCTGTGGGACACTTAAAACTTAGAGGGTATGATCTAGATGAGGATCCAGCAAAGAAGACTGCAAAGGTATGATCAGATCCATAGGAAAAGAACCACTAGAGAGGAGTGTCTTGAAAATGTAGAGAGAAGAGAGCATCAATGACAGTGAGATCAACATTGTCAAAAGCCGTAGAGAGGTCAAGGAGAATGAAAATATAGACATAATTCATTGTATTTGGCAACTAAGAGGTCATTGGTAACTTTGGAGAGAGTAGTTTCAGTGGAATGATAAGATTGGAAGCTAGAATGCAAGGGGTTAAGAAGAGAGTGAGAGGAGAGAAAGTAGAGTCACCTATTATAGACAGTCTTTTCAAAGAGTTTAGTGCAAAGGGCAAAAGAGATACAGGACGATAGTGTGAATGGAAGGATCAAGTGAAGGTATGTTTGTAGGCAGTAGTAGGGAACGAGCCAATAGACAGGGAGAGATTGAAAATAAGTGACAGGGGGCAGCTAGGTGGCACAGTGTATAGAGCACAGGCCCTGAAATCAGGAGGACCTGAGTTCAAATCCGGCCTCAGACCAAACACTTGACATTTGCTAGCTGTGTAAGCCTGGGCAAGTCTCTTAACCCCAATTGCCTAAAAAAAAAAAAGAAAAAAAGGAAATAAGTGACAGGATGCGGATGACAAGAGGGCAGAATGTTGAAGGAGATGGGAAAGAATAGGATCACTTGAAAGGTAAAAGGGTTGACTTGGGCACCTAGGTGGTACAGTGGATAGTGCTGGGCCTGGAGTCAGGAAGACTTACCTTCCTGAGTTCAGATCTAGCCTCAGCTACTTACTAGCTAGCTGTGTGACCCTGGACCTTGTTTGCCTCAGTTTCCTCATCTGTAAAATTTGCTGGAGAAGGAAATGGCAAAAGTTTCCAGTATCTTTGTCAAAAAAACCCCAAAAAACCCAAATAGGGTCATGAAGAATTGGACACGACTGAACAATAACAACAAGGTCTCCTTATGTGAGACGGGGGTGAAGAAATAGATAATGGCAGGAGACATATGAGTGATATGAGATGAGGAAGAGGGGAGGAGAGGGAGCTCATGGTGAATGGCCTCAATTTCTCCTGTAAGATTCTCAGCTGAGTAGGGAAGGGAAAGCCATGGGAAGTTTGAGGAGGGATGAAAAAGTTTGGAAGAGCCACTGTAGAGAGCAGAATAGTGAGTTGATAAGAGAGGTACAGTAATCTTACCTAGTGATGCGGTTTAGGGGTTCAGGGGTCCTGAGACCCTAAAAATCACAACACGCGGGCCCTGCCCTAAAGAATTCAACCCAAGCCTTCTTTTAGCCAAAGACAAAGGTTTATTAGAACATTATCATATTGGGCAGACTCTTAAGTAGTAGCTAGATTATAAGAGTCTAAACATCTTAATGGAGACAAGGCGGACCTTATATACAGAAAGACTGTGGGAGGGACCTAGGAGTGGCCAGTAAACTGGAGTGAACAGAACTCCTGGGACCTGGACCAAGGGAGAATGGAGCCTAGCTAGGATTAAGGGTGGGAAATGGCTGGGGGCCTAAGACAAAGGAAGGCCCGGTTAGGTTAACAGAATTGGGAGATTGGGTATAGCCACAATGAAAGGCCAGTTGTTGGGATTATAGCCTCAGGCTAACGCCAGAGATTTGGCCATGTGGGAAAGTCCAGAGTTTTTCCTTTCTGGGGCCCAGATCTCAACCCCATCACCTAGCATCAGTGAGGGCCCATGTGATTTTGTGTAAAATAAATTGGTAGTAGATCCAGTCAGAAGAGGTTTGTGATTTTCTCTACCTTCATTCACACGTGTGTGTGTGTGTGTGTGTGTGTGTGTGTGTGTGTGTGTGTGTGTGTAGGAGCAAAGATGCAAATAGTGGGAGTGATCCAAGGCTGTGACTTGCCTGGGCACAATTGATGAAATGATAAGAAGGCAAGGGATTCTAGGGAGAAGGACAGTGTAGAGTCAAATTGCTGCTACTTTCAGTGTTCTTGGGATAGCTCCAGGCAGAGAAGGTCTAGGACAGGGGTGGGGAATCTTTGGCCTCAAGGCCACATGTGGCCCTCTAGGTCCTTAAGTGTTGCCCTTTGACTGAATCCAAACTTCACAGAACAGAACATTTTTGGTCTAGGTTCTCCTGTATAATGATCCTCCCTGGCTCAAAAACTCCTTCCCCTATAAGGCACTCTGCTTTAGGGTGATCAGTTTCATTTCCTATATCATTCCTTTGGAGAATCTTATGTAGATAAGTGGCTGGAGACAAAGGTTTGAATGTAATAACTTGATTGACTTTACTGGCCTTTTTATATGTAATTTAACTTCAGATTCTTTCTAGGGTAGAGAATGTTTATTTTTGCCTACTGACTTCTCTGGTTTCCTCAAAGTTTCAACTAAAATTCCATCTTTTCCAGGAAGCCTTTCCCAACCCTACTTAATCCTATTGTCTTCCCTCTACTGATTTCCTATTTATCCTACATATAACTTGATTTGTGTATATTTGTTTGCTTGTTGTCTTCTGCCTTTAGATCGAAAATTCCTTGAGGGCAGGGACTGTCTTTTGCAATCCCCAGCATGTAGCACAATTGTTAATAAATCTTTATTGATTGATTGATTGACGATTTTCTCCTTTACATTTCAATTTCTGTGCCTTTTAGCTAGGACCTTCAACTTTTGCTTTTCTCACTGTGCTATGACCTCTTTCACAAGTCATAGATGAAACTATTAAACAACACAAGACCAAAGACATGTTTTTGAGGCAATCTACTGGAAACCTTCAAGCTGATGTTGAACCATTAATGAGTACTTTTTTGATCTAGTAACTCAGGCAGTTCTGAATCTTCAATTTTATATTATTCAACCAATATTTCTCTATTTTGTTTATAAAAATATCTCTAGATACTTTGTCAAATACTTAAATGTAGGAAAGCTATATGTATAGTTTGATTGAATTCAATAAACATTTACTAAAAGTCTACTATATGCCAGGTACTAAGTGATGAAGATACAAATAAGAAAAAGAAAAACAGTTGCTGCCCTCAAGGAGCTTACAGTCTATTGGGGGAAGACAACATACAAAAGAAAGCTGAAAGGTGCAGGGAACCTGGGGATACCTTGCACAATGCCATGATGTTCTATGGAATTGAAATAAAACAGAGCTGCTGATGGAGATTTACCTGGAAAATTCTGAAAAGGTCAGTGTCCTCTATAATGGAAGGCTTTGGGAGGAGCTTATTATTTTACCCTCCAGCCCTCCAATCAGAGGGAAGAGGCAACTGAAGGAATCTGAGAAGACCTTGAGTATCAAAAACTGATTCAGTCATCAAAGTGATGAGATTTCTGGTGATCAGCTTATCTTGGGTGAAGCATGATATTCAGGGAGTCAAAACTAAGCAGAGCTGCTGATGGCTTGGGACATAGTACTCCTTTGACTTACTTCTTTAGCATCCTTGTCACTGTTCTTGATGGGGCCATACCTTTGTAGGCTCTTAGTAATTACTGCTTCTTTTTCTAGACATAAACCAGCTCTTTAATAATATGTTCCAGGCTTTGTTAGGATTCAAAATTGAATTCGCTGCCCCATCATTTGCAAGCTCCACTCTCCTTTCTCTTTTTGAAAATCAGGTTATTTTATAGCAATATGGAAAACGAAATTGAAGGAATTAGAATAAGCAATGAGGAAACACAACTATCATTCTTTACAGATGATATGATGATACTTAGAGAATCAACTAAAAACTAGTTGAAACAATTAACAACGTTAGCAAAGTTGTAGGATATGAAATAACCCACAGAAATCATCAGCATTTCTATATATTACCAACAAAGTCCAGCAGGAAGAGATATAAAGAGAAATTCTATTTAAAATAACTGTAGACAATATAAAATACTTGCAAGCCTATTTGTCAAGACAAACCTAGGAATTATATGAACATAATTACAAAACATTTTTTACACAAAGACAGATCTAAACAATTGGAAAAATATTAATTGCTTATGAGTAGGTTGAGCCATATAATAAAAATGACAACTTTACCTAAATTAATTTACTTATTCAGTGCCATACCAATTAAACTACCAAAAAATATTTTATAGAGCTGAAAAAAATAATAACAAAATTCATCTGGAAGAACAAAAGACCAAGAATATCAAGGGAATTGATGAAAAAAAATGTGAAGGAAGGTAACCTTGCAGTACTAGATCTCAAACTGTATTACAAAGTGATAATCATCAAAACAATCTGGTACTGGCTAAGAAACAGAATGGTAGATCAGCTGAATAGATTAGAGAGACAGTATATAGTAGTAAATGACTATAGTAATTTAGTGTTTGATAAACCCAAAGATCTAAGCTTTTGGGACAAAAACTCACTATTTGACAAAAATTGCTGAGAAAACTGGAAAGCTGTTTGGCAGAAACTAAATATAGAACAACATCTCACACCAAATATCAAGTTAAGGTAAAAATGGGTATGTGATTTAGATATAAAGGGTGATATTATAAGCAAATTAGGGGAGCATGGAAAATTTTACCTGTCAGATCTAGGGATAAGGGAAGAATTTATGACCAAACAAGAGATAGAGAGGATCATGGGAATATAAAATGGATAATTTGATTACGTTAAACTTAAAAGGTTTTGCTAATAATAATAATAGGGACACTAATGCACTATCGGTGGAGTTGTGAACTGATCCAATCATTCTGGAGAACAATTTGGAGCTATGCCCAAAGGTCTATAAAATTGTGTATACCTTATAGTATAGGTATGTATCCTAGGTCTGTATCCTAGGTCTATATCCTAAAGAGATCAAAGAAAAAGGAAAAGGACCTATTTATACAAAATTGCTTATGGCAGCTCTTTTTGTAGCAGCAAAGAATTGGAAATTGAGAGGATGCCCATCAATTGGGAAATTGTTCAACAAGTTGTAGTATATGATTGTGATGGAATACTGTTGTGCTGTAAGAAATGATTAGCAGGATCCTTTCAGAAAAATCTAGGAAGAGTTATATGAACTGATGCAAAGTGAAGTGAGCAGAACCAGGAGAACATTGTAACAGCTATATTGTACAATAATCAACTGTGAATGACTTAGTTATTCTCAGCAATACAATGATCCAAGACAATTCTGAAGGACTCATGATGAAAAGTGCTATCCACCTCCAGATTGAAACATAATTTTATCACTTTCCTTATTTTTCTTGCTTTAAAAAAATTTTTTTTTTTATTTTTAGGCAATTGGGGTTAAGTGACTTGCCCAGGGTCACACAGCTAGTAAGTGTCAAGTGTTTGGTCTGAGGTCAGATTTGAACTCAGGTCCTCCTGACTTCAGGGCTGATGCTCTATCCTCTGCGCCACCTAGCTGCCCCTGCTTTTTTTTTTTTTTTGCAACATGGGTAATATGGAAATATATTTTGCATGACTTCATATGTGTAATTGATATCACATTTCTTGCCTTCACAATGAGTAAGGAAACAATGGAAGAGACAGGATTTGGGACTCAAAAATTTTTTTTAAATGAATGCTAAAAATAAATAAGTAATAATTAAAAAAAAAAGAAAATCAAGTTATTTGCTTTCTTCAGTTTTGCAGCACCTCTCCCATTTGCCATAGTCTTTTAAAGACGGCTCAGCAGTCACGTCTCAATTCTTTCAGAACCCTAGGATATAATTCATCTAGGTTTAGTGACTTGGATTCACAAGGGCAGAAAGGTGCTTTTTCCCACTATCTCCTTATTTACCTTTTTTTTAAATTTTTTTTTTTTTTTTGGCTAGGCAATGGGGTTAAGTGACTTGCCCAGGGTCACATAGCTAGTAAGCGTTCTGTGTCTGAGGCTGCATTTGAACTCAGGTCCTCCTGAATCTAGGGCCGTGCTCTATCCACTGCGCCACCTAGCTGCCCCAATCTCCCTATTTATCTTGAGATTTAACTCCCTATCAACCATTTTTTGTTCTGTCCTTCCTTTCTACTCCAAAAATCATTCTCCTTAGCATAAAAGATCCAGAAGCAAATTAAGAGTTGAATTGTTCTATATTATCTCTATCATCTTATCATTATTCTCCTTTTTTCCCTAATGTAATTTATTTATATTTATTGATACTTTTTGTTTTTCTGTCACATGTATTTGTGAATATATAACTCCCTGGCCAAGTAAATCTTTTTTTTTTTTAAATAACAAAAGTTTAGAAAGCAAAAACAGTTTAGCAAAACCAGCCAACACATTGACTGCATCTGTTAGCAGATATGTCATCCCATACCCATGGTTCCTCACCTTTCCAAATGAAGTTGCACTTTTCTCATCTCTTCAATACCAAGCTTGCTAAGCTTTGTCTATTAATTAACTTGTATTCGCTTTCATTTTACCTTTCTTTCTATTTACATTGTTATTTTCACTGTGCATGTTGTTTTCCTGCTTTTCCTTACTTCCCTATTATTTCATATAAATTTTCTGATTTTTTTTAAATTCTTCGTATTTGTCATTTTTTAATGGTGCTTACATTATAGATTTTATCCATTCTGCAGTTGATGGACACAGTTTGTTTCCAGTTCTTTGCTAGTACAAAAAGTGCTGCTGTGAATATTTTGGTATTTGTGGGGTCTTTCTTCCTGTCTTTGATCTCCTTGGTGTATGTATACTTAATAGTAGGATCTCTGGGTTAAAGGGCATGGCAATTTTAGTAACTTTTTTAAAGCACAATTTCAAATTGTTTTCTAGATACCCATGTATTTAAACATTTTAAATTTAATATGGTTTTAAAAATTAATCCATTCCTCCCTCTATTTAATTAAAAAAAAAGAAAAAGAAAACCCTCAATACATACATGCATAGTCCAGAAAAAAACAAATTCTCCCATTGGTCATGTCTGAAAATGTACATCTCTTTTTTGCATTTGAGTCCATCAGCTTTTTGGCAGGAGGTGAGTGGTAAGTGTCATTTTCATTATTTTGGACTCATGCATTAATTGGAGTTCTAAAGGCTTTAAAGTTTTTTCCCCCTATAATGTTACCATTGTAAAAATTGTTCTTTTAGTTCTGCCTACTTTGCTCTGCATCAATTCATAAAGATCTTCCTAATTTCCTCTGAAACTGTTCATTTTGCCATTACTTATGGCACAATAATATTCTATTATATTTATATACCACAAGTTGTTTAGCCATTCCCTGATAGGAGGATACCCTTTTAGTTTACAATTTTTAACTATCATGAAAAGATCTGCCTTAAATATTTTTGTATATATGTCCTTTTCTTCTTTCATTGATTTCTTTGGGGCTATCAGCCTAGTAACTGTATACTTAAAAACATTTTTAAAAAATTCTGAACTTAAACACCAAAAAGAGAGCATTTCTATACACATGGCAGAACACATAAAGGGGGTTCTATAATGAAGTCATGAATTTCTATTACTTTTTAAAAAAAAATTTCCTCCATACACTTGTGAAAGCCCTTTTTATTGTCCTTAACATGCAATCTTAACTTATTCTGAACTTTAGTGCTCTTGAAGTGATTCTTACAGAACTATGTAACAATTGTTTTGTATTAACATTCTGTTATTTGCCCTTGCTTCCATCTTCTATATATGCTTTTTAAAAATGTAAGTTGGTTAATGAATTTTCTGTGTATCCAATTTGGACTCCTTAGTTTCCTTTTTTTCCTCCTCATTGGAATTATATCCATTCAATGTACTCTGAATTTCATTCTTAAGAACCCCCTATCACTCTTGGGCCCACTTCCCTCCAAGGGTGCCATTTCCCCTCCTACTTTGGAAATAAGTTCTATCTTTTGAAGGATTGAAATCATTATTAAAGCAAGCCAAAAATTTACTATCTCTTCTGTTTTTGTCAGAGAGGGCACTAGTAGATAAGCGAAATCTCCCATCACTTCTTTTATCATGGCCCCATTCTGGAATTGTGATTTGTTTTCCAAACATCTCATTCATTGACTCCTTCTGTCTAGATGGTTTGTAGTATACAACCATGACTGTATAAAGTAGGTTAAACCTCTAGCCTGTGGTCTTTATCTCTCCTCCAGAGGTTTTCAGTTTCCTTCCTTGTAAAACCTGCTCTCAAAGTGAGTTGAAACCTGAACTGAAATGCAAATGACTCATGATAGTTTGAGTGCTTACCACGGACAGCATTAGCATTTTAGTAAAGCTGAAGGAATGAGGCTCCAATAGTAGAATATCAAGCATCATTGAGTAAATGAGGGAGGTGTTTTTGTGGGTTAGAAGAACTTCTCTAGCTTTGTTAGAATTATATGATGTAGGGGGTTACCTCCTCCATGTATCCTTAAGGTCTGTCCTAGCAGCTCTTCTCCTGGGACCAGATGGGCATAGTCCTCAAAAGCACTGGCTGCATTGGAGTACCTTTCTCTCAAAAGCAAGCTAGCTAGCCGGATCTTCCAAAAGTGTCAGAGGTGTTAGAACTGAAAAGAATGCTGATTTTAGAGGGAGAGGAACTGAGTTGAAATCCTGGCTCTGATACTTAACTGATAACTTAACTTTGTGACCTTGAGAAAATCTTACCTTACCTACCTTACTTACAGTTTCCTCATCTGTAAAATGAGAGGGCTTAGCAGGAGTGCTCACTAAGGTTCCTCCCAACTCTAATTCCTTTGCTCCTACATAAAATCTGGCTGTGGGAAGTCTTACTATGGAAGGAAGTTGTCTGAACCTAGGGCCTGCTGGAACAGGGAATGGCCAGGCTGGTTACACATCTCAGGTGCCACCTCCTACAAGAGGCATTTCCTGATTCTCCACCCCTCCCCAGTTTAAAAAAAAATCCTTTTTATCATTATAAACTTGACCAACATCAACAAACACAAATGATTCTCTATACAAAAAACAGAAAAAGAAGGCTTCCTTTGGAACCACAAGCTTCTGATATGTAAGGCTTATTCTTCCTCCCCTACCCAGGTGTTAGCATTCTCCCCCTCCGGACAAATTACTTTGCATTAATTCTGCATATATTTCATACATATTGATCTGGGTACTTATTTTCTTCCCAGTAGAATAACAGTTCCTTGAAGGAATTACTTTGTTTTGTCTTTGTTTTTCCAGGGCCTAAGTTTGGTGCCTGGTACATTGTAGGCACCTGATAAAGGCTGGTTGAATAGAGCCTTTTAAGTTGCGCGCGCGTGTGTGTATGTGTGTGTGTGTGTGTGTGTGTGTGTGTTTTCGTGTTTTCCCTTTTTGTTGTTGTTGTTGTGTCTGAACCCACTGGGGGTTTTCTAGGCAAAGTTACAGGAGTGGTTTGCCATTTCCTCCTCTAACTCATTTTACAGATGAAGAAATTGGCAAACAGGATTAAGCGACTTGCCCAACCTCACACAGCTAGCTAGTAAGTATCTTAGGCTGGATTTGAACTCAGGTCTTTCTTACTTCGGTGCTCTATTTACCGACCCACCTACCCACCCATCATCCCCTTATTCTTTTGCTGTTTATTCACTCATTCATTCAACAAGATTTAGTTAGTGTCTACCAGATGTGAGCCTGGTGCCAAAGGACGGGTGGTGGTGCGGAATACAGAGATGTTTAAAGGCACTCACTCTCCCTGCCTTCCAGGAGTTTATAATCTAATTTGGGTTTAGGGCAATAGAGGCCAGAAGGCTGTTTAGAGGCTTGATAGTAATGAGATGAGATCAGACTGCAGCTGCCAGAGGCCAAAGGATTTAACCATTAGAAGAGCTTTGCAAGCTGGAACAAAGGAGAGGAAGAAGAAAGGCAGGTTTCTGGAGATTTCTGTGAGCCAGAGACCTGGGGAATAATCGTAGGTTAACTGGCCGGTGCCCTTTCTACTACCACTACCACACACTACCTCTTCTACCTTACTGTCATAGTTTTGTAGTCTACATGGCTGACCCAGGGTTGTGAATCTAAAAAGACACAGGCAGAGAAAAAAAATATACCAGACAGAAAAGAAAGGGGAAAGTTCCCTCTAGTTCGTTCCAGTGATGCCCATGGAAAATTACAGCTCACAAGCCTTCTGTTTTGGGGCATGGGGTGTGCCTTGGGCCTACTTTATCATATTGTACTCTGAATGCCCTTTGCAAATATCTGACATTTGTGGCTTTTATAGGAAGGAGATCTGACTTCCTAACATTTTCTGACATCAAATAACATCATAGCCTCTTGTGATCTGGCAGTCATTTCCTATAGTTCTTATAAGAAAGATTGTGGAAAGGACACTGATCTTAGCATCAGGAAAAGTAGGGTTGAAGTTCCTACTCCAACACTTAGCCTTTCAGCTTTCTGAGCCTCAGTTTCCTCAACTATAAAATGAAGATAATAATACTTGCATTATTTAACCTACACAATTGTGAAGACATTGCTCTGTAAACCTTAAAGCATTATAAAATGTCGGTTCAATTTGAAAAGCATTTATTAAGTGCTTACTATGTGCCACAATTACATAATATTTGACCTCAAGGAGCTTACATTATTCTTAAGGTGTTGGTAGTGGGGGTTGGAGGAAGGAGGACGGGCAGCATACATAGATAGGTAAGTATGAAATAGTAATTTGGAGAACAGCTCTGGGAGAGGAGGGATCAGGAGAAGCCACATATAGAAGGTGGTACTGAGAGAGCTGAGAGAGCTAGGGATTCCAAGAGATGGAGGTGAGAAGAGAGATGGGTTATTATTGTTATCCTAGAAACACATTCTCTCAGTTTTATTTATCTAAATCCTCGAGGTTTAGAAGGAAGGATCTGAGATTGTTCTGAGGGTAGCAGATGGGAGGCCTGAGGGTGGGCTGGAAGGAGGAGGAGGGATTCTGAAGAGATGAGAGGAGGGATTTGGTTGGCTGATGTGTGGAGAGATTGGGGAGGGATAACAACAGACTTCTTAATCTACTGCTGAAATGGCGAACCAATATGGGATCTGCCTCAAACAGGGTGGAGGGTACACAAAACTCACTTGCCAAAGTTTGGACTTCTCTGGGGTTTCTGGCAATGAGCCTCTGCTCGACTAGCTTGCAGCATGGCATCTGAGAAAGGGTGATTCTTTTGGACCCAAAACGTGAGCCTAAGAGGCTTAGTCTCAAATAGTAAGGGCTCTGCAAACAGCAGGGCTGAATTAAAGGGCCTCTCTGTATCCGAGCAGGCCCCATGTGTTTGTAGGGCTAATTGTGAAGTCCCCTGGCCTCTTCCCTCTCTCTCACATACACTGAGAGCAGTCAGCCAGGAAGAGAATATTCAGCTAACAGGACAGTGAGTGATATTTATAGCGTGACCTGACTCAAGGCAGTGAATGTGGGAGAGTGGGGAAGGGATTTGAAACTGAAATGGATTTTGGAACTAGAGGCAAGTGGAGGAGAGGCATTAAATCGACTTCATTTTTTTTTTCTTTTAAAAACGTTTTATTGATTTATTTTTTCTTTTCTTTTTAAACATTATTGTGACTTCTCAATGACTTCCCCCATTAGAAGCCTACCCTGTAATAAATAAGCACAGTCAAGCAAAACTAATTGACCCATGGACTGCGGCTAAAAATGCATGCCTCATTCTGAACCTGCAGTCTACCACCTCTCTGCTGAGAGGAGGGAGGCAGGCAAGCTTCATCAGCAGCCCTCTGGAGTCATGACTGATCGGTGAATTGGGTCTTTGACTGTTGTTTTCCTTTGAGTTACAGGGGTCATCAAGTACATTGTTCTTATATTGCTTACTTGGAATTCTTCACGTTTGTCATTTCTTAAAGAGCAATAATATTCCATTACGTGGATGTAGGGCAGTTTAATGAATCATTCCCCAGTTGGTGGGCATCCTCTTTCTGGTTCTTTGCTACTACAAAACCCACTTTAAAGCAACCGTTTCCACCCTGCTCCCTTTACTTTTCCTCATCTGTGCTGTGCGCTTCCAGGATAGGTGACCCACATTGCTGATGGCACATAAGAAATGGTTACTGCTATATTAATAATGATAAAATTTAATTGGGCACCTGGGTGGCACACAGTGGCTAAAGAATGAGACCTGAGTTCAAATATGGCCTCAGACACGTACTAGCTGTGTGACCCTGGGCAAGTTACTTAACCCTTTTTGCCTCAGTTTCCTCATTTGTAAAATGAGCTGGAGAAGGAAACGGCAGATCACTCTAGTATCTTTGCCAAGAAAACCCAAAATGGGGTCACAAAGAGTCAGACAAGACTGAACGACAATAAACATTTAATTACTTGTTAACAGACTCTAGAAGGCCCAAGGAGCTGGGATGACTTCTTCCACTAGCTTTGGACTCATGCATGCAGCCTGGGTTCAAGGCTGGGGAAGACCTGCCTTTAAAGAGAGAAGCCAGACTCTTCTTCCCCCCCCCAAAAAAAAACCTCTGAGAAGAATTTCTAAAACGAAGATTAGATTGACTATGGACAAAGTATTAGAATATTAGGTAGTAATAGCCAACCCATAACTTTCCTTAGACTCTCCTGTTAGGTTAACACCACTTAAAAACATGAAATACTTTGTGGGACTCCCTGAATTGCCATTTTATCTTGATCTTGGCTTTGTATTGTCCAGTTAATTTTCTCAAGGTCGATGTCTTCTGACAAACCAAGGCATGATTTGTGCTCATTTTTTTCTCCCTGAGAAGCATTGCAGTAGCTGCAAGGAGTTTTCCTGGTACTGGGCTCCCAGATGTTCCAATGATTCCAGATCTCTGGAATCATCCATCTCAGGATTGCCCTTTGGTCACCTGTATTCAGGGAAAGAAACATAAAGCAGAAGAGGCAACTAGGGTCTTGCAATCCAGTCTCATCACATGCTTTCTTCACCATGTGTGAGTACTTATACATTCAGAAGAATGGAAGAAGACAGAATGAGAGTGGAAGTTGTCTTTCCCTTTAGTGGGGGTTCTTACCCTTGGGTCTGTACCCTTTTTTTTTTTAATATTTTGATAACTATTTCAATGTAATTGGTTTCCTTTGCAATCCTATGTATTTTATTAAATGAATTTAAAAATATCATTCTAAGCAGAGGTCCATAGGCTTTATCAGACAGTTAGAGAGGTCTATGACAAAAAGGGTTAAGAACATTTGCTTTAAAATCTCCTGAGTGGGAATCTTTTGCTGCATAGTGGTCAGGCCTCTTTTGACTCATCATGGGGCAAAGGCAGGCACTTGGAGACCCACCAGAAGACTCTACTTTCCATAGTTTTTTAGAAATGAATCTGCTATGGCAGCTAGGTGGTGAAATAGATAGAACATAGGCCCTGGCATCAGGAGGACCTGAGTTCAAATCCAGCCTCAGACACTTACTAGCTGTGTGACCCTGGGCAAGTCACTTAACCCCAATTGTTTCCAAAAGAAAAAAAGCCATCTGCCTATGAGGAGGGAGAGGAGTGGGGGAGAGGTGGCATGTTCTGAGCTCCAGGGATCTGAAAACTTTTTGGCTATAATTTAATTTCTAGAGCTAGCTCTGGCAGTTTGTGCATCAGCCTCACCATTTATATGTACATCCTTGGAAAGTATACTGCCAACATAAGTGAACTTTATCCACAGCATTCAAAAACTCTCCATTTGCTGTAACCAGGTATGGATGGTGCGATGCTGGCTGGTGGAGAACCTCTTTTTTTTAGTGTTACTAATCAGGTCAAAATTAGCATAAATGGCAGAAAATTGATCCATACTCTGCTACATCTCTGCTGCATTGAGTGCACAATCATCAGTGAACAAAAAGTCACAGACCAAGTCTCCCTCCGCCTTAGTCTTGGCTTGTAGCCTTACCATCAATGTGATAGCTGACCTTGATGCCATTTTCATCCTTGTTGAAGGCATCTGACAACATGCTAAAAAGCATGGGAGCAAGCACACAGCCTGCTTCACTCCATGGTGACTGGGAGAGCGAGAGAATATCATCCATTATCCAGAACCCGTGCCAGCATGCTGTTGTGGAACTGACATCTGATACCGATGAACTTTGGGCATTCAAATTCTGCCATGATTCTCCATAAGCCCTCATGACCAACAGTGTCAAAGGCCTTGGTCAGATTGATGAACATTGTGTACAGACCTCTGTTCTGCTTCTGGCATTTCTGCTGGAGTTATCAGCATATCAGCATATTGACTGTTCCTTGGCCTTTTCTGAAGCCACACTGGATCTCGGGTAGATGACATCTTCCAGGTGAAGCATCAGCCTATTAAGGAGGACTCTGGCAAGAATATTGCCAGCAATGACTAAGCGAGACACTTTACCTTCCCCATACCTCCCCCCATTAATTATTACAGGAAGACCTTTTTTATTTCTTTTTTTTTTCTTTTATAGAGATGAAGCATCCTTGAACTCTTGGGGGATAACCTCCTCTTGCCATGTAACCTGGAAGATTTCAATCAGTTTTTGTATGAGCAGTGGGCCCCCGTCTTGTAAATCTCAGCTAGAATAGAATCTGCTCCAGATGCTTCGCCACACGAGAGGATCCTAATGGCGTTCTAAACCTTTTCAAGTGGAAGTTCAGCTAGAGAATGATTGACTTCAACATGAAGTAAATGGTCAATGGCTTCAGCACTGGTTGATGACTGTTGAGACCCCCATGGAATGCTCAGATATCTCTCCAGGATCTTGTTGTTATCACTAATTAACATGGCTCCATCAGTGCTGAGTAGTTGAGATGCACCATAGGTCTTTGGCCCATAAATAGCCATCAGGGCATCATAAAAGTGCTTTGGATTGTTACTATCAGCATAAAACTGAATTTCATCTGCTTTCTTATTGAGCCAAGAATCCTGCATCTCTCTAAGTTTGCTTGCACTTTACTTTGATGGAATTAAATACCACCTTCTTAGAGACAGATGAACTAGCCTGCTAGTAAACCCTGTGGAGTTCTTATTTTTTTTCCCTTAGCAGCTTCTGAATTTCCTCATCATTTTCATCAAACCAATCTTGTTGTTTGTGAGTGTTCTGACCCAGATGAGTAAATGTAATGCTGGACATCAAATCTCTGAAAGCCGCTCACTCCTTTTCTGCTCCATTGTTGCAAACCTATTATCCGGAGACCTTTTCCCCAGCTTTATCTCACTTGGACTTCTGGGAAGGCAGTTGAGATTTCTATGGCTCCCTCCACTGCCACTCTCCCCTCCCCCGACCCTTTATTTGGTTGTGGGCAAACCCTAGACATGAACCATACTTTGTTTTAGAGATTTCCCTAGAGTTTTTTTTTTTCCTCTTTCTAGGGTCAGGGTAGAGCCAAAGAGAGAGCTTGATTCCTTTGGGGTCAGACCTCCCAGGACTGAACTTGGTCTGTGTGATTCCATGGTTCCTTTTTGGGAATCCTTGGGTCACAAGGTATATGTAAAATGTAGAGTTACACTAGATGATCTGCAAGGATGCTGGCACATCATAGGCACATAGTAAATGCTTTTTGATTGATTTCTTATAGTTATAAATCCCATCAGCTTATGGTTGTCAAAACTCATTTCAATTCTGCAAACATTCATCATACAGCTACTATATTCAAGACACTGTGTTAAACACTAGGGATACCATGATGAACAAAGTCCTGGTCTTCAAGGAGCATAGTAGGGATACAACACAAGCTAAATTGGGGATGGAGAGAGTACCAGTAACTGGAAGGATCAGACAAAGTTTCCTGGGAAAGAGGGTACTTGGGCTGAGTTCAGAGGGTTCTGCAGCTTCGGAGATGAGGAAGTACATTTTAGGCGTGGAGGGCTGCTTTTATCAATGCCCAAAGGTGGAAGATGGAGTGTTGGGTTTGGTGAGCAGTTAACAGCCTAGTCTTCTCCCAGTGCACTCCTTTAGGAACTGCTTTGTTTTTGTCATGGTATCTCAATGGCAGCACAGTCCCTTGTGCATAGTAGGTGATTTAATGTGCGTTCAGGGAATTTAATTGAATTGGAATCAGAGGTGTGCTGGAATTGGCTCAAACAGAGTCGACTGTTGAATTTTCAATGTGGGCACTCACATCTCAGAAATTAGCAAGCTACAAATCAAGATTTATTATTCTGTTGATTATCTAGACTTTAAAAAGTGGTGGAGAAAATGTTAGTAGGGTAAATTAAATTTAAAAGGGTATCCTGTAGTTTTTCAGAGATCCAGTTGTTAAATATTTACCAGCATATCTCTGGCTGGAACATAGCATTCATGAAAGGGCATATTGTGAAATAAAGCTGAAAAAGTTTATAGAACTCAGTGTGGAGGGCCTTGAATGCTAGGTTAATGAGTTTGTATTTTATCCTAGAGACACTGGGAAGACTGCCCTACCCACTAGTCAAAAATTTATTTATTTATTTCAATCATATAAAACATTTCCATGTTAGTCATTTTGTACAAGAAGACTTGAATAAAAGAAAAGGAATGGAAGAAAGAAAGTGAAAAATAGCATGCTTCAGTCTGTATTCAAACAATAGTAGTCCTTTCTCTGGAGGCAGATAGTGTGCTTCATCATTAGTTCTTTGGGATTTTTTTGGATCATTGTATTGCTGAGAATAGCCAAGTCATTCACAGTTCTTCACTGAACAATATTGTTGTTATTGTGTATAATGTTCTCCTAGTTCTGTTCACTTCACTTTGTATCAGCTCATGTAAGTCCTTCCGGGTTTTTTTTCTGAAATCATCTTGCTCGTCATTTCTTCTGGCACAATAATATACCATTACAATCACATTCCACAGCTTGTTTAGCCATTCCCCAGTTGATGGGCATCCCTTCGATTTCCAATTCTTAGCCATCACAAAAAGAGCTTCTATAAATGTTTTTGTACAAATAGGTCCTTTCCCTTTTTTTGATGTCTTTGGGATGTAGAGCTAGCAGTCCCATCAGTCAAAATTAAGGTGTATTTTATCTCTTTTTTTCTGAGTTTTTAATCAATTAAACAGTTAATCTCTTTTTTGTTTATATCTTGGAACTAATACTTTAGTCCATACTATTCTATTCTCCCATGATTTTACTATGCAAATTAGCACATTAGATTGTCAGTATACAACACTGATGAAATAAACACTCTTCCTCATCTTCCAAAGTTAGTTTGAAGACTCAGCTCCTTCAGGAAGCCATCCCTGACTAATTCTACTTAGCTCAGCTTACAACCATCATTTCCTCATCTTCGTTCATGTAAATATTGTGGTGGAGCTATATCATTCTTTGTGCTTATTCTGAGACATCATTATGTGTATTCTTCTGTGGTGTGGTGAGTGTGGTATGCAGGAGGACAGTTGGAGGTCACTGTCACAGTAAAGAAAGGCTTAACCCTGACTCAACAACAGACTAATGATGTGACAACTAGGACATCACACCTCTTTCTGGGAAAGAACTTCTTAATTTTCTGTAACTTGAGGGGATTGGACTCCTCTAACTTGCCTTCCAGCTGAAAAATCCTGTGATTTTGTAAAATCCCCATATAAATGGATAAAGCATTTATTAGGCCACTACTGTGTGCCAGAAACTGTGCTAAGCTCTAGGGATACAAAGAAAGGCAAGATGGTCTCTGCCTTTGAGGATCTCACAATCTGATGGAAGAGCCAAAATGCAAACAACCATGTAGCAACAAGCTACATACAGGGTAAATAGGAAGCGATCAGCAGAAGGAAGGCACTAAAATTAAGAGAGATCAGGAAGGGCTTCTGATAGAAGGTAGGATTTTAGCTGAGACTTGAAGGAAGTCAGAGAAGCCAAGAGGCAAAGATGAGGAAGAACATTCCAGGCATGAGACAGCCAGTGAAAACGCCTGGATTACTGCTTGACGGATAACTCTACTGGGGGCAATACTGTGTATCTTTTATTTAATTTATAAACCCCATGGTTCTAGATTCTAGAGCAATACGTTGCGTATAATGTTGATTGACAGGAACTGAGCTCCCACCTACATTTCCAGTCTTATTTCATGTTTTTCCCCTTTGTCCATTGTCCACTTGTCAAACTGGCCTTCTAGTTGTGCCCCATGCACATTACTCATTTGTAGCCTCTGTGCACAAATAGGAGTACCTCCAGCCGTAATGATCTCCCTTCCTTACCTCCACCTCTTAGAATCCCTAGCTTCCTTTGAAGCCTTGCCCATGTGATATCTTTTGCATGAAGCCTTTCCTGATTCCACCCAGTTGTTAGTGCCCTCTTGAAATGACTTTTTTTTACTTTCCATTTATTTGTTTATATATACACGTGTTCCCCAGTAAAATGTAAGCTCCTTGAGGAGAACTATTTGTTTTATTTTTGTATTCTCCATACCTAACACAGTGTCTTGTACCTAGTTGACCCTTGAAGAATGGTTGCTAAATTGACTTGAATTCAATAAAGTAATCAACAAACATTTATTAGGCGCCCACTATGTGATAGCCACTATGCTAGGTGCTGGGGATAAAAAATACAAAAATGAGGCTCTTCTCTTCCTCCTCCTCCTCCTCTTCCTCCTTTTTCCAATTACATGTAAAAACTTTTTTTTTTAACATTTTAAAAAAATTTGAATTCCAAATTCTATCCTTCCCTCCTGCCTCTCCCCACTCCTTGAGAAGGCAAGCAATATAAAAAGCTGGGTTCTATTGAGGGGGGAAGCAGTGGGGATACATGTTCATGGATATGTCAATATGGCATTTATACAAAATAAATACATGGCGATTTGGGCAGGGAGCGTTAATAACTGAGAGAATTGTGAAAGGCCTGTGAAGGATATCGTTTATTTATTTATTTAATTTTTATTATATTTGTTCTTAATTACATATAAACAAAAATTTTTAACATTTGTTTTTAAGAATTTTGAGTTTCAAAATTTCTCCCTTCCTCACTCCCCTCCCCTTCTTTGAGAAGACAAACAATTTGATATAGATTATACATGTGCAGTCGTGCAAAAATTTCCATATTTACCATTTGCAAAAGAAAACATAGACAAAAAAACAACCACCTAGGAATAATAAAGAAAGTATAAAAAAAGTATTTGAAGGATATTATCTAAGCCAAGTGTGGAAGAGATCTAGGATTCCAAGAGTTGGTGCTGAGGAGGAAAAGCAATGCAGGCATTAGGGGGGGAAAGCCTATGCAAAATGCCTCTATGTGGGAGATGGAGTATTGTGTATAGAAACGGCAAGTAGGCCAGTGTGGTTGGAGTGTAGCATGTGAGGAGGAGTAATGTGTAATAAACTTGGAAAGAAAGGCTGGAGCCAGATTGTAAGTGTTTTAAATGCCAAACAGAGGAGGTTGTCTTTTGTCCTTAAGGCAACGGGGAGCCACGGAAATTTCTCAAGTATGGGTTAGACCAAGTTAGGAACACTAATTTGGCAGCTGTGTGGAGGATGGCGTAGAAAGAGGAAAAGATTGGATGTATGGAGAAAAACTATTGCAACAGGCCAGCTGAGGAGTGACAGAGACTTGGACCAGAGTGTTTGCAGCAGTAGAGAGAAAGGGATGGACGAGGAGGCATTGAGATAATATCACCAGGACTTAGCAATGATTGGGATAAGCAGGTGTAAGAGTGAAGAGCAGGGAATGACTCTTAGATTGTAAACATGAGTGACTAGAAGAAATAGTTAAGTGAGACATCATTTTCTATTTTGAACATATTGAGTTTAACATGTTTATGGGACTTTCAGGTAGAGACGCCCAACAGGCAAGTAGCACTGAAGCTCAGGAGAGAAGCTAAGGATGGATAAATAGATTTGGGCGCTATTTGCATAGACATGATGGTCTAATCCATGGGGGCTGCTATGATTGCTGAGAGTGAGTGTAGAGGGCCCAGGAAAAGAGGCTGGGGTATACCAACACTGAAGGAGCTGGACCTGAATGATGATCCAGCAAAGAACACAGGGAAGAATCATTTAGATAGGTAGGAAGAGAACCGGGACAGAGCAGCACCACAAAAACAGGGAGGAGAGAGTATTCAGAAGTATCAGGAAGTCAGTAGTTTCCAATATGGCAGAGGTCAAGAAGGATAAGGCCTGGGAAAAGGCCATTGGATTTATCAATAAAGAGATCATTGTTGACCTTGTAAAGAGCAATCTTTATGAGTAGGAGGGGAGAAAGAGGAGGCAATGGGTATAGATAATTTCTTCTAGGAATTTGGCTGGGAACATCTCCCTCTTTCATATCATTCTCCTATGAGAATGGGTTGAATTGAATTGAAATAACTCTACTTATGCAGAGAGGGTACCTTCTATTTTTTTCATTCTAGTGTAGTGCCTTATACACAATGTTGACTGATAGGAAGTGAATAAAGCATACTGGGAAGGAAAATGACTTAGTCAGTGAGCCAGTATTTATTAAGCATGTCTGTGCCAGTCATTGTGCAAAGTAAGAACTGGGGGAAGGTCCCTCCCTTCAGGGAGTATACATTCTAAGGGAGGAAACAACATGTAAACAACTATGTCAAAAAGAGAGAGATAATGAAGGTAATATTTGTGGAATTATTTGATTTGGACAGCAAAGGACAAGACTGTAGAAATAATGAGACACTGGACCTGGAATCAGTAAGACCTGAGGTCAAATCTGGCCTCAGACAGTAGCTGTGACTCTGGACAAGTCATTTAACCTCTTCCAATCTCCATTTTCTCATCTCTAAAATGGGTATAATAATAGGACCTACCTCCCTGAATTGTGGTGAGGATCAAATGAGATAATATATGTATAATACCTTACAAACTTTAGCAATCTGTACAAATGCTATCATCATTATTATTATTCAATTGAACAAACATTTATTAAACACTTTCTGTGTTGGCACTAAGGACACTGAATATCCATCCTCTATGAGTTTACATTTTACTGGGGGGTAGGGACACAAATGAAAGAACACAAAATAATTTCAAGAGGGAGAGAGTGCTGATAACTGGAGAGAGCTGAGGAGAGACCTTTTGTAGGAGGTGACACCTTAGCTGAGCTTTGGAGGGTGCCAGGGATTCTATGAGGCAGACGTAAGGAGGGCATGATTTTCAGGCATGGGGAATCATTTGTTCAAAAACACAGAGATAAGAGAAAGAATCTCATGTATGGGGAACAACTCCTAAGCCAGTTTGACCGGAATGGGGAAGTAAGTGGGTGAAAGAGAGTAAAATGAAATTGAGACTGGAAAGGTAGGAGGAAGGCAGATTGTGGAGAGCTCTTGGTGCCAGGCAGGGAGGCTGGGGAGAAGCTGGCTGCAGTTTCATCATGTTTGACATTTACTGAATATCTCCTATGGTAAAGTATTGTCTTGGGTGCTTTCTGTATTGGGGAGGAGTCCTAAATAATTAGAAGTCAGGGTCTCTGCCCCCAGGGAGCTTGTAATGTCTACTTGGGGCTAGAATATATGTGAGAACAATTGAAAAAGCTATTTCCTGAGCAATATATCAGCAAATGCAGATGATTATGGTATACAATATGTTCTTCTACTCACACAGAGATGTGTATACATGTGTTAAGGGAGTTAATCACTATCCCTTCCAAATGGCACTGAGTCCCAGCTGATTCATTCAATCATGAAATATAGGTTGATCTCAGTTCTGCCTGTAGCCAGATCGCTCCTTTCTAGGTCACGTGATGCTCACTGCTCCCACCTTGGACAATGTAGGTGATGTTTAACATTCAATTTGAGGAAAGAGTGAGGTAACAGACATTTCCCCACCACCACCATGTCTATCATTACCTGACATTCTATCCTATTGTTTCCCTAAGCCCTGGGCAGCCAGTCTGTGGTTGTTATTCTTCTATATTCTTCAAGGTCAGCAGCAAATGCTTTGATATTATTTTGAGTCTTTAGTCCTTTAGGTACCATCACTTTTTTCAGCTACCCAATCGGAGCCTTCAGGGCTTAGGATAAGAAGGAGTCTTTTGGAAATGGAGTCACTAGAATCCTCGCTTTCCGCCCTCCAACTTAACCACCACCAACCCCTTGCTTAGGCCCCTGCATTGACAGCTAGGGGATAGGTGGGGTAAAGGTTGGGGTTTTCTACTTCAGTTCTAGGAAATGTATATGTTGGGTTTGCCCACAGTAACCTGGCCTCATTAACCTGATAGGAGCTACGTCACTTCCTGGCTCCTGAGCATTGTGGAAAAAGCTTCCAGCCCAAGAGCCTCTTCCTTCCTTCCAGGAAATTGTAGAGAATTAGAACAGAGATGTGCTGGACATGACACAGAATTTTTACTGGAAATCTCAACTGTGCTTTATCTTAGATGATGTAATACGAATGTACGGTATCATTCATGCCCAGTCCCCTATATATGGGTCTCTTTCAGGGAAACTCCTCCCTCCTGCCCCCATTCACATCCTGATGCTTAGATCTGGACCTTCACTGTGGACCCAGAGATGCTTTGGAAGTAGGGGCAAGGTCATAGTGACCATGTCTATGATTCTGATATGGAGTTTGGACACCTTTTTTCCTTATTCATTTTTATAAATTGTAGGTAGTTGAGAGTCCTTAGTTGCATTCAAAGATCTCAAACAGCAACTCAGAGGAGGTGTAGATGAATGGAGTTGGACGCCTCAGAATAGGAATACTCAGGCTATTTCCTTTCCATTTTGTTCTGTATACAATAAACTATGTAACCATAGCATGCTAATTTTTGAATCCTATGAATGTATGGGGCCATGATAGAGGGGAATTCAGAAGGAGTTGGAGCTTGTAAACTCGGTACAGACCACAGGTTTATATTTTAATATTTTGACCAATAATTCCATTTTATCTACTTGGTGAGCTTTGGATCTGACCAGTGTGTTAAATCTAACTGCTTAGAGCACCCAGTGCGGGCTTGTCAGTGTGGGAGCAGCTTAGGCATTCACAAATAGAGCACCCTTTGGTGGTCAGCAGAGATATATTGCAGATCCTGAAGAAAGGCTATGCAGTCCACATCCCAGAAAAAAACCTGACAAGACAATTGAGCTGGTGGCTCAAGTGAGATAGACACCTGACGGGTAGGTTAGACATAGCAGTCATCCACTGGATAATTGATGTAGTGACAGCTGCCTTTCTGAGGGTTGGAAGCCACACGACCAAAGGGCCCCAGGATGGGAGGCCTGGGTCACATGTGTATAACACTTATAGACCATCCTTTTTAATACATTCTAGAATTTCCTAGGAATTTGTCACATTCATTATGTTCTACCTTGAAGAATATGTTATCTTCCTGTTCTAGAAAATTAGGAAATTTGCCCTTCTAGAGTCCTGCAGTGCTTCTTGAATTCTCCACCAGTATTCAAAGATCACTGGCAGTGACTGCTAACAATCATAGCTGCCAGTTCTTTCAACACTTGGAGATGGAATGGCTAGCATTTGAATAGGTCTGGTGACAAACTCATTGAGGCAGCAAGGTGTTTTCTTACCACCCTCACTGAGTTATTCTGCTTTGACCCAGGGATCAGTCTGGCCCTGTATGTTGTATCTCCATGGCTGTGATGAGCTCTCCCTTCTTTTTCTCCGCCATGGTGAAGAGGGGCACAAGGGATCTGTTCTGTGCATAAATGTCTCTGGGCACGCTAACCATTCATGATTCTTAAGCCATGGCAGCAGTGTGGTGACTTTGTAGGAATGGCAAGGTAGACAACTCTGATTCTAATTGGCTATGTCATTTAGGCACGTCACTTCATTGGGCCACCATTTCCCCATTTGTGAAATGGGGAGTGGGCTAGGCAACTTTTGAAACTAGCCTAGGCAACTTCTAAAAGGCATCTCTTAGCTCTAATATCCTATGATCCCATCTATCCCCTTTGGCATTACTGATGCAACAAGAATTTGTCTCCTGACCATGAGTATTGAGCTCACCCTATCTGCTGAGATTCACATGATGATAACCTTTCTTGTTTTCTTAGCCCCTTCTTGCATTTTCTAAACTTCTTAGAATCTCAGTAGAACTATGCTTCAGCATAAAAAAAGGGAATCATTTTCCTGTCCAAACCACTAGGAAAAAACACTAATGCAGAAGAAGTAGCATTGGTTAAGTCCTTTCATGTTTGTGTGGTGCTCAATGCAATGAGTATTCTGGATAGTTCTTTCCTTCCCTCCAATCTGCCATCATGACACTATCAGGTTAATCTTTCTAGAATGTTATTTCCATTACGTCACTCTCCTCCGCCATAGCCTTCAATGACTTTTCAATCATTACAGAACAAAGTCCAAACTTGGCCTTGTCGTGTAAAGTCCTCCATAATCCAGTCTGCTTTTCCAGCCTTATCTTATACTATATACATTGGCTCTAGCCAGTCTGGTCAACTTACAGGCTGTGCTCATCTCTACCTCCATCCCCTCGTTCACCCTTTTTACATTCCCTTACCTCTATCCCCCATCTCAATTTGATTCATTCTTCAAGGTCTCACAGAAATCCCACATCTTCTACAATACCTCTTCTAAATATCAATATCCATGGTCATCTCTCTTCCTTGAAATCTTGAGGCTCTCTGCATCTACAGTCTCATATTTTCTCCTTTTTTTGTGGGCAGGGATGGAGCTTTATAGCTTTGCATCCCCCACAGAAGGTCTAAGCTATACCAAGTAAAAGTGTTTTCCACGTATATGTTTGGTTCATAAAATCATAAGGCCATAGATTTAGAACTGGAAGAAACCACAGAGGGCTAAATAACTTGCTCAGGGTCACACAGCTAGTAAGTGTTGGAGGCAGTATTTAAACTCCGGTTTTTCTGATTCTAAGTCCCAGGCTCTATGCACTCTGCCATTTAACTGCTTTAAATACTTGTTGAATGACTGCCTAATTGGTGCCTAGGACTAGGGGAAAAGTAAGCTAAGATATATGGTTCTTCCACAGGCTTCACTAAATATAACCCCCGAAGACCACAGGAAAGGCCCCTTCTTGAACTCCTTGGGGTTTGGGCCTAGAAGGTAAACTGATGGGTTCAGATATTCAGATCTCCTGGAGTGAGAGAGGAAGGAAGAAGAGAGGCATAGAAGGTGTGTGGTTGGTGGTTTTCAACCTGACCTAGATTACAAAGCAGAGCTGACCTTTATTACTAATAAGACTCCTTGAGTGGGCTGGTTCATGCCTCTGGAAAAAGAGCTGTTTTGTGATCTGGTGCCTCCCACCAAAAAGGAATAGGCAGGATCTCTCTAATATGGTGTCTACAGGCTCTGAAGATTCAGGACAAAGAATATAATGACTTTTCACCTGATTTTTTTCATTCTGAACGGGCTTTTTGGGAGAAGACGCAAGGCTACCCTCAGAACATGTGAGAGAGAAGTCAGTGGGAACTTGTGTCTATGTTATCAATATCAGTCATTAAGTAATGAGTAGATGTCATTTAGGATTCAAAGAAAGGGATAGTAGAATTATGCCTACAGGCAAGCCAAGTGTAGGTGTCTAGGTGTAGGTGTTTGGCTCTCTCTGATAATATGAAGTTGCTTAGACTAAAGGACCAGACGCCTTTGTCCCAATCCTTCTCAAAGTTGGGTAGCTGCCATGGTGATACTATATGATCCTCTTGAGTATGGGAGGGGTCAGATGACAAAGCATCCTTTCCTCTCCTAATTGAGGGGCAAAGAACCAATCACAGAGAAATAATCTAGGTTTGGAAGACCTGAATTATTCTGCTTTTAGGCCTCAAACCTAAAAGCAGAGTCAGATCCTGACCTTGTAGCAGGTACCCCAGGGGCACTGTTTTGCTGCCAATAAGCCTGGCTTTGTGCCTTCCTAAATCACCCCCCTCTCTACCTTCCCCCTGGCTTAGCTTTTGCTCTGGGGTTGGCCCAGCTGCTCCTGGCCTTTACCTTTCTTGGACTTTTCTCAGAGTTGGACACTTTCCCAAAGCAAAATGGGCAAATTCCCAAGGTGCTTGGCCATTAGTCAGAATGTCCAGGGATAACAGAGTTTTGCAATTGTCTGTCTAACCATCTCTATCTTGTCGCCCCTTGCTTCTCTCTCCTTTGAAAAGTGCAAGAACTATAGGTTATTTTACTGGTGCACTGTCAAATAAATGGTTACTCTCTGGGATCCTCTTTTATTGGCCTGCCTCTAATTTGTTAAGAGATCTGACTAGTTTACTACTAGTGCAATCTTGGGCGAGTTACAAACCTCTTTGGGCCTCAGTTTTCTTATGTGTAAAATGATGGGGTTGGACCAGACCAGGGGTTATTTAGCTGGGGTCCACGAATTTTATTTATTTATTTTGGCAAGGCAATTGGGGTTAAGTGACTTGCCCAGGGTCACACAGCTCAAGTGTTTGAAGCCGAATTTGAACTTGGGTCCTCCTGGCTCCAGGGCCGGTGCTCTATCCACTGCCATGAACTTATTTAAAAAAAAAATTCCACTGACTGTATTTCAACATAATTGGTTCCTCTTGTAATTGTCTGCATTTTATTTTATTGATTTAAACACTTTATTCTGAGAAGTGGTCCACAGGCTTCACCAGACTGCCAGGAGGTGTCCACGATACACAAAAAAGGTTAAGAACCCCTGGACTAGATCATCTCCCAGGTCCCTTCATGCTCTAAATGCTGTCAGAATCATGAGCTTCTTTTGCTTCCCCACTGTGTATACATACATGGAAGCAAAGAAGCAGAACCCCCCATCAAAATCCTGAGGCCAAGGAGTGCCCACTGCTGCCACCCAGTGGTTGCCTCCTGAACCACTACAGCTCTTTTGGGCAAGTGCAGCCAGCCAGGTACTGGTTCCAATCTCTCGTCCAAATGGTTTATGACTTTATGAATGAAAATATTTGTTCCTTTTCCCTGAAGAGAGCTTGTTTCAGAAGGGCAAAAATATGGCCTTGCTGGGTAGTTCTCTGGGGAAAGGGGGAGTCTTCTGGGGAACGGTGGTTGGGTCTTCCTAACTTTGAAAGTTTTCATTTTGTTAAATTCAATTAAGCACCTTCTATGTTCAAGACATGGTTCCAGGCACTAGGGATAGAAAAATAAAACATGATACTGTGCTTGCCCTCAGGAAGTTTAATAAAAGAGAAGGGCATATGGCGTGTGTAAGTAAAATGCATTTCAATCCAGGTTAACAAACATTCGTTAAGCGTCATTTATGGGTGAAGCACAATTCTTGGTGCTGAGGATTCAGAGAAGGAGACAAAATTCCCTCGAGGAGCTTATATTCCAGGGGGGAATATAACATAAGCAGGAGTAAATAAATAAAAAGTATGTACAAAGTAATCCTAAGAGGTAAAGTATGGTAATAGTGGAAGCGGGGAATAGCCTTGTAAGTGTCAAAGGTCAGATTTGAACTCAGGTCCTCCTAACTGCAAGGCTGGAGCTCTATCCACTGTGCCACCTAGCTGCCCCAGGAATAGCCATTTTCACTGACCCCCATGCCTGTAATGCTCTCAGTCCCTCTCATCTTCACTTCTTGGCCTCCATCAAGTCCCAGCTAAAATCCTACCTCCTACAGGAAGCCTGTTTCAATTTCTCTTAAGTCTCTTAAACCTTCCCCTATTATATCCAATTTATTCTGAATATAACTTGTTTGTATATAGTTGTTTGAATGCTGTCTCCCCCATTAGACTGTGAGCTCCTTGAAAACAGGGACTGCCTTTTACCTTCCTTTGTATCCCTGGTGCTTGGCACAGTACCTGGCACATAGTAGACACTTGGTAAACATCTATTGGCTGACTGAGCGATGTAAGACTAATATAACTTATGAAACAGCACAGGGTAGGGGGTGATGGTGGGAGCAACAAAGGAGAGGTTCAGACAAGGTACTCTAGGAATATTTGAGGAGGGAGCTGGGCAAGATCAAGGGCATGAGGGTGGTGGAAGAGGGCACTATGTAACTAAAATGCTTAAAAGCACTGTGCACCAGAGACTACAGGCAGAGAAAACACTTTCATAAGAAACTCGTGTGTGACTATAACTGTCTCATGCCTTCCTCTTTTGAGTGGAGACCAAATCCCAGAAGGGTGTGGCTGATAACTCACAGCTGACTTTGATCCTAGAGAAGATTAGGGAGGGAATAAGATAGCTGTCTTCATATATTTGAAGGGTTTCATCGGGGAGAAGGAGTTAGATTTGTTTTCCGAAACTCTAGAGTGCAAAAGCAGGGCCAATGAGTAGATATTACAGGGAGGTAGATTTAAAATGCAATATAAGGAAAACGTCTAACAATTAGAGCTGCCTAATATGAGGCAGTGACTTCCCCATTCTCTGATGTTGCATCATGATGATGCATTTATGCAGAGGATGAAATACTCTTTTTTCTTCTTTCCTCAAAAATTTTATAACATTTTACTTGTACTTCTTTTATGTGAAGGAAGGCATATGTAAAACACATATATGCTTATCACATACTACTTTTCATTTATATTATCTCCCATGCTTGGGATAGTAATTTTTAAAAAAAATTTATTTATTTATTTTTAGTTTTCAACATTCACTTCCACAAGATTTTGAGTTCCAAATTTTCTTCCCATCTCTCCTCTCCCCCCACCCAAAGATGGCATGCAATTTGATATAGGCTCTATACATACGTTCATATTGAATCTATTTTCACATTAGTCATGTTGTAAAGAAGAATTAGAATTAATGGAAGAAGCCATGAGAAAGAAGAAACAAACAAAAAAGAAAAAAGAAAAAGAGAGCAAATAATATGCTTTGACCTGCATTCAGACTCCATAGTTCTTTTTCTGGATGTGGACAGCATTTTCCATAAGTCCTTTGGAACTGTCTTGGATCCTTGCATTGTTAAGAAGAGATGAGTCTATCAAAGTTAGTCATCACATTGTAGCTGTTACTGTGTACAATATTCTGGTACTGCTCACTTAGCATCAGTTCATTCAAGTCTTTCTAGGTTTTTCTGAAGTCCTCCTCCTCATTTCTTATGGCACAATAGTATTCCATTACATTCATATACCACAACTTGTTCAGCCATTCCCCAACTGATGGGTATCCCCTTAATTTCGAATTCTTTGCCACCACAAAAAAAGCTGCTATAAATATTTTTGTATATGTGGGTCCTTTTCCCATTTGTATGATCTCTTTGGGGTACAGACCTAGAAGTGGTATTGCTGGGTCAAAGGGTACACACTTTTTTTTTTAAGGCAATTGGGGTTAAGTGACTTGCCCAGGGTCACACAGCTAGTAAGTGTCAGGTGTTTGGTCTGAGGCCAGATTTTGAACTCAGGTCCTCCTGACTTCAGGGCCAGTGCTCTATCCACTGCACCACCTAGCTGCCCCAAACAAGGTCATGAACCCATCTTTTTTTTTTTTTTGGCTAGGCAGTGGGGTTAAGTGACTTGCCCAGGGTCACACAGTTAATAAGTGTTATGTGTCTGAGGCTGGATTTGAATTCAGGTCCTCCCGAATCCGGTGCTCTATCCACTGCGCCACCTAGTTGCTGGGGTACACACATTTTTATATTCCTTTGGGCATAGTTCTAGATTGCTCTCCAGAATGGTTGGATCACTTCACAACTTCACCAACAATGTATTAGTGTTCCGATTTTCCCACATCTTCTCCAGCATTTATAATTTTCCTGTTTAGCCAATCTGATAGATGTGATGTGGTACCTCAGAGTTGTTTTGATTTGCATTTCTCTAATCAATTGTGATTTAGAGCATTTTTTCATGTGACTATAGATAGCTTTAATTTCTTCACCTGAAAACTGCCTGTTCATAACCTTTGACCATTTATCAATTGGGGAATGACTTGTAGTCTTATAAATTTTACCCAGTTCTCTATATATTTTAGAAATGAGGCCTTTATTAGAGACACTGGTTGTAAAAATTCTTTCCCAGTTTTCTGCTTCCCTTCTAATCTTGGTTGCATTGGCTTTGTACAAAAAATTTTTAATTTAATGTAATCAAAATTATCCATTTTGCATTTCATAATGTTCTCTATCTCTTGTTTGATCACAAATTCTTCCCTTCTCTATAGATACTGCTGTAAATATTTTTGTACATGTGGGTCCTTTTTCCTTTTTTATGATTTGTTTGGGATACAGACCTAGTAGCCTGCACCAAGTGGTTTTGATGATTGCTGCTTTATAATACAGTTTAAGATTTGGTACGACTAGGCACCTTCCCGAGCATTTCTTTTCATTAGTTCCCTTAATATTCTGGACCTTTTGTTCTTCCAAATGAATCTTGTTACTATTTTTTCTAGCTCTATAAAACATTTTTTGGTAGTTTGATTGGTATGGCACTGAATTAACTTAAGTAGAATTGTCATTTTTATTATGTTAGCTTGGCCTACCCATGAGCAATTGATGTTTTTCCAATTATTTAGATCTGACTTTATTTGTGTGAAAAGTGTTTTGTAATTGCGTTCATATAGTTCCTGGGTTTGTTTCGGCAGGTGGACTCCTAAATATTTTATAATGTCTACAGTAACTTTAAATGGGATTTCTCTTTCTACCTCTTGGTGTTGGGCTTTGTTAGTAATATATAAGAAATATTGATGATTTATGTGGGTATTTTATATCCTGCAACTTTGCTAAAGTTGTTAATTTTTTCTGGAGTCTCTAGGATTTTCTAAGTATATCATCTTATCATTTATTAAGAGTGATAGCTTTGTTTCTTCTTTGCCTATTCTAATTATTTCAATTTCTTTTTCTTCTCTTATTGCTAAAGCTAATGTTTCTAGTACCATATTAAATAACAGTAGTGATAATGGACATCCTTGTTTCAAAGCCACACCCCCTCCCCCATCTTATTGGAAATGCTTCTAGCTTATCTCCATTACATAAAATGCTTGCTGATGGTTTTAGGTAGATGCTACTTATCATTTTAAGGAAGACTCCATTTATTCCTATGCTCTCTAATATTTTTAATAGGAATGGATGTTATAGTTTGTCAAAAGCTTTTTCTGCATTTATTGAGATAATCATATGGTTTCTGTTAGTTTTGTTGTTGATATGGTCAATCATGCTGATAGTTTTCCTAATATTGAACCAGCCCTGCATTCCTGGTACAAATCCTACCTGGTTGTACTGTATTATTCTCATGATAAGTTGCTATAATCTTTTTGCTAATATTTTATTTAAAATTTTTGCATCTATATTCATTAGGAAAATTGGTCTATAATTTTTTCTGTTTTGACTCTTCTCAGTTTAGGTATCAATACCATATCTGTATCATAAAAAGAATTTGGTAGGACTCCTTCTTTGCCTATTTTCCCAAAGTCTATATAGTATTGGAATTAATTATTCTTTAAATGTTTGATAGACTTTGCTCGTAAATCCATCTGGTCCTGGAGATTTTTTCTTTTCTTTTTTTTTTATTAATTTTTTTTGATTTATCAATAATCACTTCCATATGCTTTTGAGTTTAAAATTTTTCTCCCCCTTCCTCCCCACCACCCTCCCCAAGACGGCACACAATCTGATATAGGCTATATATTTACATTCATATTAAACATATTTTCACATTAGTGATATTGTAAGTAGAAATTAAAATCAATAGAAGGAACCATCAGAAAGAGGAAACAAAACTCAACAGAAGAGAAAAAAAATAACAATTCGGCTTCCATAGTTCTTTCTTTGGGTGTGGATAGCATTTTCTATCACAAGGCCTCTGGAGATGTCTTAGATCCTTGTATTGCCAGGAAGGGTTATGTTTATCAATATTAGTCATCTCACAACGTGGCTGTTATTGTGTACAACGTTCTCTTGGTTCTGCTCACTTCACTCAGCATCAGACCATACAAGTCTTTCCAGGTTTTTCTGAAGTCAGCCTGTTCATCATTTCTTATAGCACAATAGTATTCCATCACATTCATATACCACAACTTGCTCAGCCATTCCCCAATTGATGGTCATCCTCTCAATTTCCAATTCTTTGCCACCACAGAAAGAGCTGCTATGAATACTTCTGTACATGTAGGTCCTTTTCCCATCTGTGTGATCTCTTTGGGATATAGCCCTAGAAGTGCTATTGCTGGGTCAAAGGCCTGGAGATTTTTTCCTAGGGAGTTCATTTATGGCTTGTTCAATTTCTTTTTCTGAGATGGGGTTATTTAAGTATTTTATTTCTTATTCTGTTAGTCTGGATAATTTATATTTTTTAAAATATTCATCCATTTCACTAAGATTGTCAAATTTATTGGCATACAGTTGGACAAAATGGTTCCTCTTAATTTCCTCTTCATTGGTGGTGAATTCACCCTTTTCATTTTTGATACTGGTTATTTGGTTTTCTTTTTTTTTTTAAACCAAATTAACCAAAGGTTTATCTATTTTATTGTTTTTTTTCCCTCATAAAACCAGCTCTTAGTTTTATTTATTAGTTAAATAGTTTTGGGATAGTAATCTTTCTTTTCTTTTTTTTGGCTAGGCATTGGGATTAAGTGGCTTGCCCAGGGTCACACAGTTAGTAAGTGTCAAGTTTCTGAGGTCAAATTTGAACTCAGGTCTTCCTGACTCCAGGGCTGGTGCTCTATCCACTGCACCACCTAGCTGTCCCCTGGGATAGTAATCTTGAGGGCAGGCAGCAGTCATACCTTATCTTGGACACTCCTTCATGCCTTCCTTCCTCCTTCCCCTCTCCCCCACTTAACTCTGTACACAATAAGTTCTTAATAGCTGTTTACAGAACTGACATAAATGACTCTGGGATACTTATGAGTTTTCTACCTGTATCAGAAAGATCAGGAGGGAGATTGGATTAGATGACCAGTAAGGTCCCTTCCATGATATTTGAGCTGTTTACCTCAGAGTTGTGAGAAAAGCACCTTGTAAACTTTGAAATGCTATTAAAGTTATCATTAATTATTCTGCAGACTAGGGAATTCCTTTAAGCAGTCAAGTAAACAGGATTCTGTGATAGCAAGTCATTCCTTCACGGTCTCCAGAAACTTGATTGTTGGGGACACAGAAGGCATCAGTCGGGCTTGGGCCATTAGCTTCAGAATCTAAGGACCTACAGATGACTCAAAGTAAAAAAGAGTCTTGCTACCAGTTCCAATGGATTTCAAACTAGAGGAATCCACTTGTCGATCCATACTTTATTCTGAGCAAAAATGTCAAGCGCTGAATTATTGAGAAATTGGCTTTAAGGCAAATTATTTCTGTTTGAGTGATGGTGACCACATTGGAACTAGGGGATCATTTCATTTGGTTATAGACAATGTGCAGACAATTCCATACTTTATTTCAATGTTTCAAACACTTCAACAGACATTAAGTGCCTACAATGTGTGAGGAGATGTGCTAGTTGCTGGGAAAATAACAAAAGATGACATTTGTAAAGCATATCAGGGTTAACAAAACACTTGTCACATACATTATCTCATTTAAGCCTTGATACTATCTTGTGAAGTAGTGAATTTATATTATTTCCCCCATTTTACAAATGAGAAAACTAAAGCTTTTTCTCATGGGCAGATGAACAGCCTCATCTCTATCTATCTCTTGGACAGAAACTGATCCATTTTCTAATTATCTACTCTGTTGTTAGGAGAGTTGTCCTTTTTTTTTTTCTAGGGATTTCACCCTGCTTAGGTAACAGAGGGGAAAGGAGCTTCATCTTCTTTGTTCTCCAAACTTGGCCATGGTGACTGGGTCTCCAAGGAGCAGATCCTTCTCCATCCTTAGTTTTAGTAAAGTGATTTGGTCCTGGGCACATCACAGGTATGTTTTTTTTTAACCACAATCCTGCCCAGATCTGATACTCAGTTATTGCTCCTAGAAAATAGGCAAATGGGGAATGTAGTTGCTCTATTTAGCTTGCCTGTGAAAGATTTTGAGACCTAACACGTTTCCAAAATGAATTTGGAGATGACTCCCTTTGAGTCAGGTGGCTTCCAATTTCTCAAGACAGAAGCCCTGTCAAAGATTTTTAGGGGTCATTTCATCAATTGGGGATGGTCAGGCCACTTAATTCCATGTGGCTCCTCTCATCCAAAGCTAAGAAATGGATTCTTTCTTTATAGGAATCCGAGTCCTATGAATAGGTCTTTTTGTAGGATGAATTCCTATGCCAGACTTGGCTTAGCATAGTGTCTTGGCCATAGTTAACGCTTAATGTCCGTAGAGTTGAACTGATTCACAATTTACAATCTGCAAATGCAAGGGGTTGTACCCCAGGCGCTGTGTCAGATGCTAGAGATACAAAGACAACATCATCAACACCAACCAACAGTTCCTGACCTCAAGTAGCTTAAATTCTATCAGAGGAAACATCATATATACATCAATGTGTAAACAAGCCTGGAAAAACAGGCCGGAGCCGGATTTGAAGGGATTTAAATGCCAAACAGAAGCATTTGCATTGCATTCTAGAACCAACAGGAAGCCACTGAGGTTTTTTGAGCAGAAGAGTAATTTGTTCAGATCTGTGCTTCAGGAATATCACTTTGGCAGCTGTACGGAAGATGGACCGGAGAAGGTAAAACACAGTCCCTGCTCTCAAGGAGCTCACAGTGTAACAGGGGAGACAACATGCAAACAACTATGTACAGGATAAAACTGAAATAGTCATTAGAGGAAAAGCACTAGAATTAAGGAGAATTGGGAGTTTTCCATGGAAGGTGGGACTTTAAATTTAATTGGGACTTTAGTTCAGGACGCAGAGATGAGGAGTGTTCTAGGGACAGCCAGTGAAAATGCCTGGAATTAGGAGATGGAATGCCTTGTTGGAAGAACAGCAAGGAGACCAGTGCCATTAAATATGTAGGGAGGTGGAAGGTGGAATTAGACAGGACAAGGGGCAGATAATGAAGGGCTTTCAATGACTAAGGATTTTGTATTTGATCCTGGAGGTGATAGGGAGTGACAAGAGTTTTGTGAGAATAGGGCAAGACATGGTCTGATCTGTGCTTTAAGATCACTTTGACAGTTGAGTGGAGGATGAACTGGTGTGAAAAAGATCGTGGAAAGCAGACCAACCAGGGGGCTACTGCAACTGTCCAGACTCAAGGGGATGAGGGCCTGGACCAGGGTGGTGGCAGTGTCAGAAGGGAGAAGGAAGTGTATACTGTGGTGGGTGAAAGATGAAATGGCTAAGGAACAAAGTTTCCAGCTTTTGAGCATTACTGATTTATTACGCAATATCAGTGTGTGGTTCACTCAATTTCCACCATCACTTGTTGCTCCAATCCCCTCAATTTCCTTAATACAATAAATGTTAAGGAAGGAAAAATCAATAGACCTTGGCAACAGATTGGATATGGGGAGAGAAAGGCATTCAGGATGACACCTAGACTGCAAACCTGGGTGCCTGAGAGAACGGTGGTACCCTCAACAGTAATAGGGAAATTAGAAAGAGGGAAGGGCTTGGGGGAAAAGAATTCGGTTTTGGACATGTTGACTTTAAGATGTCTACAGTTCTCGATGCTCAACAGGTAGTTGGAGATGTGAGCCTGGAGATTAGCAGGTTAGGATTGGATAAGCAGATTTAAGAATCATGAGATAATAATTGAATTTTTGGGAGCTGATGAGATGACCAAGTGAAATAGTAAAGAAGGAGAAGAGGGCCCAGGACAGAGTTCTGTAGGAAGCCCATGTCCAGCACGGATGTCTTAGACTGAGGAAAAGTTGGATAGATAGTAGGAGAACCAGGGAAGAGTAGTGTTAGGAGGGCCAAATCTGGCCTATTTTTGTATGCCTTCCCTCCCTCCCCACCCAGCTAAGAATGGTTTTTACATTTTAAAAATTAAGAGATCTTTATTAATTTTGGAAAAAGCAGTTTTAGTTGAATGATGAGGTTGTAAACCACACTATAAGATATAAGAGATATGAGGAAGGGCCTTCCTCTAGGTCTCTTAACATTTTTTTTTTTACTTTTTGGTGAGGCAGTCGGGGTTAAGTGACTTGCCCAGGGTCACGCAGCTAGTAAGTGTCAGGTGTGTGAGGCCGGGTTTGAACTCAGGTCCTCCTGACTCCAAGGCTGGCGCTCTATCCATTGCGCCACCTAGCTACCCCATTTTAACCTTCTATGGGTACCAGTGCAGCACTTAAGCTATTCATCAGTTATCTCTTGTTCTCATTACTTGACAAGCCTATCACTTTCTTCTGATCATACATTTCCTGGATGATATATCTTATGATACTTCTTGCACACAAGTCTTGATCAACATGCTGTGCACAGCTTATCCCCACAATATGTTTCTCTGTGGTCCTCAAGTTAACTGTTATTCTGATTTTTTTTTGGGGGGGGGGAAAGCTTGTGGTCTTACATGTTTCAGTCATACACATCACTGGAAGGATATTCATGTTAATCATCAGCTGTACAAGTACTTCTTTAATCACCAGTATGAATCCACTCTCATTTCAGTAGGGAAATCCCAGTTACTTACTAGTAAACTGACTTCTCTGAAGATGTAATTGTCTCTCAAAGGAAGAAATCTGAGTTATGAACAACCATAAATGTGCTCTAAATCACTAATAACAAGAGAAATCCAAATTAAAACAACTCTGAGATTCCATCTTATACCCAATCAAATGGGCAAAAATGACAAAAAAGTAAAGTGACAACTGTTGGAGGATCTGTGGGAAAACAGGCATAGTCATAAATGTTGGAACTGTGAACTCATCTAGCCAGTCTGGGAAGCAACTTGGAGCAATGTCCAAAGTCCTTTAATTGTGTATACACTTTGACCCAACAATATTACCAGCATAAACTAATGCAGAATGAAGCGAGCAGAACCAGATGAACAATGAATAGTAACAGGACTTAAAAAAAGTCAACAATACAACTTTGAAAGATTTAAGACCTTTAGTCAATATGATGACCAACTACGACTCCAGTGAGAAAAACATACTGCCTATCTCTTAACAGAGTTGATGAACTCAAAGTGCAGAGTGAGACGTACATTTTTGGGCATAGCCAGTGTGGGGATTTGCTTTGTGTAATTCTAACTGATGCAAGGATATTATTTTTCTTTCTTTTAATGGGGGAGTGGGAGTGGGGTGCTGGAAGGGGAGAGCTAGTGATAGGGTTATCAAAATTTTTAAAAAGAAAAGAGGGTCAGTCATTGAAGCACTTTAACAAATGCACAGATGAGAATAGAATAAGGGTTAGTAGGAAACAGGCAAGCAGGACAATTTTGGAGATAACATGTTGAATTTATTATTTGCTTAAAGAGAAAAGCAAGCTGTTCATGATATAGATTGGCAGTTCCATGTATAGTCCTCTTTCTGTTCTTTTTATGTGGAAATGTTCATCTTGCAGGGTTGTTGGAAGCAGTGAATAAGATAATATTTGTAAAGCACTTCGCACAGTTCCTGGCATATAGAGAGTGCTATATAAATTCTTACTGCCTCCCCTCATTCTATTTGATGTGGTTAAGTTCTGAATTTAAAAAAAAATTGTAAGTGGGACAACGTAATGAAATGAACGATGATATTTGAGCCCATTTCTTCTATATCAATTAAGTTGTAAATGAGAAAAATAAGAACATTTTCAAAATGAAAGGTAAGCAGAATTAAAAACAAAAATAATAATCTGGTTAATAAAAAACAAAGAACTACTAAAATGATCAATAAAATTGACAAGCCATTAGTCAATTTAATAAAAGAGGGAAAATTAAAATATTAGAATAAAAAAGAGAAGAAACAAATTACACTAAGTAGAGAAATAAAGGATATTATCAACACATTTCCCCCCCACTAAAATGAAGCTATATTTGCACCAGCAATTTAAGGATTGTACATTAGGAAGACAATTAACATAACAGATCATATTAATATCAAATCAATAAAAACTTCATGGTTACATCAATAGATGCAAAATAAGGTTTTTAACACACACACACACACACACACACACACACACACACACACACACACAC
>NW_020948983.1:28615547-28675887 GCF_900497805.2 Vombatus ursinus | reverse complement strand
CACACACACACACACACACACACACACACACACACACACACACACACCCCTCAAAGGAACCTAAAGATTTTTCCTAAATATGGTAAAAAGCATTTCTGTGAAACCACGAGATAGTATGCTATAAAATGGATAAGTTTTCATTATTAACTGAGGTGAAACAAACATACTTAGTAAGCACATTATTATTTGACATATCCAGAAATGCTAGCTACAGCAATAGCAAGATAAGAAAAAGAAATTAAAGGGATGAGCACTGGAAAGAAGAGACTAAAATATCTCTGCAGATGATAATGATGGTTTATGAAGAACAAAGCCAACAAAAAGTTAACTGAAATGAATAGCTTTGGCAAAGTAGCAGGAAACAAACCTACAAAATCATAAGCATTTTACATATTACAAATAAACCCCAAGAAAAATGAAATACTACTTAGAATATACCGCAGAATATATTAAAATAGAAATACTATTTACAATAGCAAAACATATTAAAAATTTAAGTGTAAACCTATGGAGACACATATAAGATTTGTATAAAAACAACCATAAGACAATTTTTATGAAAGTAAAAGAACTAAATAAACGGAGTTACTCAGTGTTCATGGCTTGGCCAGGCTAATATAAATAAAAAATGATAAAACTACCTAAACCAAGCCTACCAAATCAAAATTAATGTTGAGCCCATGGAATACATTATGGAATTGGATAAATAATAAAATGCACCTGGAAGGACAAATTGTCAAGAACATCAAGAGAAATAATACAAAATATCAGGAAAGGGGAAGGCTTATTATTATCTCAAACTACTGCAGTGCAGTAATTATCAAAATTATTTAGCACTGAAGGAAAAAAAATATAGATCAGTGAAAAAGATTAGATAAGCAAAACCTAAAATAAAATGCATATAGCAGTCTTCTGTTCCATATGTCCAAGAACACAAATTACTTGGGAAGAACTTCATTATTCTACCAAGACTACTGGTGAAATTGGATAGCACTTTGCTGGAAAATGGGAGTTAGACCAACATATTGTACTACCTGCCACAACAAATTCAAAATGGACTAAATATAAAAAAAAAAAATCATTTGAGAATAATAGGATATGCCTTTCCCTATGGATATGGGAAAGAATAACCAGTTGTGATATGAAGGAAATCACAAGACATTTGGATTAAAGTTTTTGTACAAATAAAGTCAATGCGTGCAGAATGAGAAGAGAGGCGGACTACAAAGACTACATTAAATATCTCTGAAAAAAGCCTGACAAAAAAATCTAGTGTATTGATAGTTTCTTCAACTGTAATATGGGATAATAACAGCACCATCTAATTCTCAGGGTTGTTGTGAGGATCAAATGAGATAAAACTTGTAAAGTGCTTAGCACAGTACATGACACACAGTAGGTGCTATACAAACGCTTATTCTCCCTGATATGAATATATAAGAATAAGAGCGATTATTAGATAAGCAGTCAAATAATATAAACAGGCAGTACATGAAAGAATAAACATGAATTATCAACAAACCACCTGAAAACAATATGTAAAAAAGAATAATTCAACAAACATTTATTAAAACAATGTGCAAAGCACTGTTAGGTATCAAGGATAGAAAGACAAAAATAAATGGTGTTTGCCCTCAAGAAGCTAACATTTTACTGGGGAGACACAAAATATACACATATAAATTCGAAGTATATACAAAGCAATCTTGAGAAGGGGAGGATGTAACAACTGAGGTGAGGGGACTTTCAGGAAATGTCTCATGTAGGAGGTGGTACCCTGAGGTAGTGCTTTGAAGGAAGTAAGGCATTGTGTGAAGTCAAAGTAAGAATGTAGTAGTGAATTCCAGATTTTTGCAGAGGCTTGGAGGTAAGAGATGGAATGTTATATATAAAGAATAATAAGTGAAGAAGAATAACACGAAAAAAGATGATGTAGGTGGGAGCCAGATGGTGGAGGACCTAGAATGTCAGGTTGAGGATTTTGCATTTTATCCCAGGAGCAACAGGGAGTCAATGAAGGTTTTTGTGAAAGGGGCTGGCACAGCCAGATCTGGTTTAGGAATATACATTTGGTAACTGTATAAAAGACTGGATAGGGTAGGCTAGAAACAGGGTGAGCAATTAGGACTTTTTTTAAAAAATAGTCTAGGCAAGAGATGAAGGCTTAAATTAAAGTACAGGCTGTGTGAGTGAAAAGAAGTGGATAGAGGTGAGAGATATTATGGGGAGAGCATGGCAAAGCTTGGCAATGGATAGAAAGTACTGAAAACAACTGTGAGGTAGTACCTCATACCCAAACTGGCAAAGATAGTCAAAGATGACAAAATTCATTATTGGCAGGGATGTGGAAAAAAAGTCATGCTAATTCATTGCTGCTGGAGCTGTGAAGTGATTCCATCATTTCAGATGACAATTACAGTTACAGAAATATTCATACCCCTTAACCTATCAATCCCACTTTTAGGTTTGTGCCTAAAGAAAGCTAGTGACAGGAAGAAAAGCCCTACTTGTAGAAAAATACTCATAGAAGAATAGGAAAAACCATGTGTTTGAATATTGAGGAATAGCTAAGTAAATTGTGGTATATGAATATAGTGGAACATTACTGCACTGTAAACAATGACAAATATGAATACACAGAAATGAGATTGTTTATATGAAATAATGTGATCATAAAAAGGATCCAAAGAACAATATACAGATTGAATGCAGCCATATGTAGAAAATAACTTCAAACTGCAATAAGACACAGGAAATACAGTGAATGATGCAGAGAATCTTCCTGTCACATAGTAGGTACTTAATGAATGCTTGTCAACTTGACTTTTATCAACTGGTAAATAACAGAAGGGTACAGCTGCAGGTACCAAAATGTGTACTTTTTTCATGCTTTGCTCGTTTTGGTTCTTTTTTGCTTTGTTTGGTTTTATCACTATTATTATGATTACTTACAGCTTTACTTGTACTGTCTGGCTCTCCTTCTTGGACATATCTGACCATTTGCATGAGGGTAGAACTTAATGGGCAGAACTTAATGGGCAGCTAGTGGATACAGCACCAGGCTTGGAATCAGGGAGACTCATCTTCTTGAGTTCAAATCTGTCCTCAGACACTAGTTGTGTGACTCTGGGCAAGTCTTAAACCTTTCTGCCTCAGTTTCCTTATCTGTGAAATAAGCTGGAGAAGGAAATGGCAAACCATTCCAATATCTGCCAAGAAAACCCAAAATGGGGTCACGAAGTCAGACACAACTGAACAATAGAACTTAAAACAAAGTTTATCAATTAAAAGAAAGTTTAAGGTGGCAATATTATAAGACAGATGTAATTACCCCGGGCAGCTATAAAAATAGGTGAGTACTCCATGTTGTTCCTAGTTTTAGAAAATTTTTAGCTTCACATCTGGTCTCTGTGGCCCATGCAATCTCACTCTGGTTTTTCCTAGCCCATCTAAGAATCAGAAAGGCAAACAAGATGTAAAGGGGTTAGTCTAGTGTGCATTTCCATCAGAAGGGAGGGAACCTCTAATAGATGTTTACTCCATAGATTTTAGGAGGAAAAGAAATGACTGGAAGGTAACCAGGGAGACATCTCTTCTAAACTGGAAGGATAGCTCCTGGCAGTTGAAATTAAGTAATTATGGAACTATATCACAAGCAGGCAGGGAGTAAATTTGGGCACTCAAACTGCCACCTCACTCTAGGTGGAAGGTTAGGTGTTCTGTGAAGTGTTACGGGGAAGACAGAGAGCTGTTCTGCCAGTGGGACAGTCATGTTTCTACCTCAGTTGAGTTGCAGCCGAGCTCCCTTTGTCTCTAAACTGAGCTACATTAGAGGGTAGAAAGAGGCTCCATGCTCATCATTTTGGGTCCAAACACATGATTTCATTAGTGCAGAGAATTTCTGATGTGAAAATTCTTTTACTGCAGATCTGCAGGTCATTTCAGATATAGCCCAGGGCACTATAGCGACTTAACCAGTGGTCACAAGGGCTGGTGTTTGTCAGAGGCAGGCCTCCAGGCTTTCCTGACTCTAAGTCACTGAAACTCACTGCCTCTTATAACTGAAGAAAATAGCTTTCTAAGAAAAGGACTTTAAAAAAATGCCCCAAATAGGTTAGCTCATAGGATTTATGCCAAAGGGACAAGAAAGACTAGATTTTGGGTGTTACCTGATGACCATTAGGCTAAGTAATAATAGCTTTCTTCATAACAACACTGTGAGGCAGGAAACATATCACTTCCTTTTTATGGATAAGGAAACTAAGGTATTACAAACAGAAAAATTAAGTGATTTGTCTGGGGTCACACAATTGCTAAATGCCTGAGTTGGGACTAGAACACAGGTCATCTCATTTCAGCTTCCTACTGTATCACACACAGAAATATTCATGGGGTGGAGGGAGAGCTCTCAAGGACATATGGAATTTAGACATCAATTTCAGTGAGGACGTTGGTTTGAGAACTAAGATTAGTATTGTCCTTTAGGATTCTAGTAAATAGGCAGGTCACATATCTTCTGATCAACCACTCGGAAGGTCTGGGAGAAACACTTGAGAGAACAAAATCCGTTTTTAACAAGGCTTCAGGGTTAAAAAAAAAAAATTTTTTTTAACATGGCTGGGTGATCAGAGTCCTGATGAGTTTAACGGCTTCTGTAAGAAATATTTCATGGGAAGAGTGGCTAACAAGGTTCCAACTTGCTACTGTGTCACAGGGTTGCTTGTAAGGAGCGCCTAAAGACTATGTTATAAGCTATTGTTATTGAAGAGATGCTGTAGAAAGAGGGACTTTTATCCACTGAATCCCAAGGCCAGGGTGGACCAGTCTTTGAACTCAAGGAGACGGGGGCACTGCACTTGAGAATTTAATATCCCTAAAGTAGATTTTGAACTTATTCCACTCTAAGGGGTCTGGTTGGTTTATGGACAGCCAGAAGCACTTGAGAATTTCATGGAGAGGGAATACTCCTCACCTAGCACCTTTCCACCAAGGGTCCTTAACTTTATTTTGTCATTGTCGTCTTCTAAGAGTAATGATTTTAAATGCATAAGATAAAATACAAAAGCTTATAAGAAGCCAATTATGTCGAAATACAATTATCAAAATATTTTAAAAAAGCAGTTCATAGATTATAGGTTAGGAATTCCTGACATAGAGAGGGTTCCAAAGTGGTACTTCAGAAACTTTAATTCTGTGAGGAACAGGGATTAAAGAATAAGCCACTAATCAAAGAATCAAAGTTTAGAATAAATAGAAAAGGAAGAAAATCAATGAAGAGAACAAGGTAAAGAAATCCTTAAAAGGTGCGAGGGGAAAACAACAAAACATAAGCAGAAGGGGAAGAGAGGAAGAGAATTGTGAATTAACCATTTCTGAGGGGGGGAAAAGGAGGAAAAAAGGAAGGGAAGAATAGGATAATAAAAATAAATTAATGAATAAGTAAAACTCCCAGCTAGAGAAAGAATTGACAAAAACAGGAGGGAAGAGGAGGTGAAGAGAAAAAAAGACTCTATGGCCTGCATCAAAGTAGATAAAGTAAAACTAATCATAGGGACAAAGTACTGACTTAAGAGGAACTCAAAACAAAAAATCCTCATTAAAAGTAATAATAGAAATAGAAAAAGTCACAAATTTAAGTCTCATGCTTTTATATGTGAATGGATTAAGTAATAATCCAATAAATGGATAGGAATACAAACCACCATGATCTGTTGCTTACAAGGAAGACATCTAAAAAACAGCCATACGTAAAATAAAAACTAGAGGCTGAAACAAAATTTACTATGCACCAGGTGAATCCAAAGAAGGAGTTCCAAGTATGCTGTAAGACAATGTAAAAATAAAAATTTATAATATAAATGGAGATGAACAAGGAAAATTGAATTATCCTTAAATGAAACTTGAGACAATGAACCAAAAATAATATTAAACGTTATAAATGACATAGCATCTAAAATAATAAAAGTTAAAAACTGCAAAAAGACAGATAACAACATAGCAGTAGGAGACTTTAACATTCTTTTGTCACAGACAAAACTAACAAAGATAAATGAAAGGAAAAATATAGAATTGAACATATTGTTGGAAAAATTAAAACTTAATGACTTATGTATAGTGCTTCTGAATGGGAACCACTAAAGAATTTAAATATTTCTCAGCACCACAAGGCACTTTTACAAAAACTGATTATACAAGAAGGCAGATATACTAAACATATCTTTTGCAGACAATAATGCAATAGAAAATAACAATTCAGATAGGTAATAGAGGAAAAGATATTTTGTGTTGAGGGAAAAGTTCAGTTTCAGACACCATGAATTTAAAGAGATGAAAGGATATTAAAATGATAGTTTCCAGTAAATTGTTATAGATAGGACTAGAGTTTTGGAGGGTCAGGGATAGAAACATGTTGGGGAAACCGGTGTATTTGCAGTACTCCTGAAATGGGAAACCAGAGCAACCACAGGATTTTAGAAAACTTTATTATTAATATCACTGGCTGAATGATACTCCAGTTTCTGCTACAGATTATTTTGAAGAACAATGGCCATGGTACATATAGTAATAGCAAACTATGAATATCTGAAAGAAGTGTCTCTCTTTACCCCAAAAAAGACATATTGTACTCACATAACTGAAAAGATCTCTAATGTTTAAATAACATATACTTCATTAAAAATAAAATTTGCAAGTTGTATTTTGGCAGTTAGTACCCATTACAATCGATGCAGGTCAGATGATGACAGATATAAAAATAAGAACTACACACATTTATGTTTGGTTGTTACAAAAATGAATATGATGGTTGAAGGAATGATCTATTTTTAGGCTTTGGTGGAGCCATAATCCCTAATTTTCTACTGGTTCCTGAAGTTACTTGAGAACTGTAAGATGCTGAATTGGATCCAAATGCATTTGAGGATTTGCTTTTAGAAGATGCCTTTCTGCACGTGTTAGACAACCTAGAAATATGACCAGAGAAATCCAAATTAAACCATGTTGATTTTATTTTGACTGGTAAAATAAAATTACTCTTACCATGTCTTATTTTAGGCAAATGTCTAAATAAAACTCTTACCAAACCAAATGAGCAAAGAGTAAGAAATGCCCTTGAAATGGAATAGGACGAGGTAAAATGATCTGCAAGTCCAATCCTGCCACTAATAATATTTCCTACATTAATATAAGAATTGCCATATTGAGTCATACACATGATCAGACCAATATTGTCTTTTGCAAGGCCAAAGATGTCTCGAGTGGGTATGGTTACCTTCCTTAATGTGAATCTCAAAGAAACGGGATATGCCAAAGACATTCTTGTTTTGTTTAATAATCCATTATGGATTCCTTTTTATACCTATCTTTATTTTCAGCCTGTACAACTTCTTGGTGGTAATAAGTTCCTTGAGTTTACTTCTTGATATGTAAAGTAATCTTTTTCATTTACCTAAGTATACTTTAAAGAAAGTTATCCCCTAGATCAGGGAGTTCAACAAGTTCATTCTATTTGTCCATATACTTTGCAATTTTAAAGATTTTGATTTCATAGCCCTTTGTTCCAGTTTGTTATAGTTACTCATCCACCACTGATTCTGTTTCAAACAACTTAAATAAATGAAAACACCTTAAAGTAAAGCCCCCAAACTCTTGGCCCATGTGTACCACGTAATCATATCCACATTCGAGGAAAACGTATCTCTGGGAAGAAGTGGTAAGAAGACTATTTTCTCATCTTCCAAACAGCCTATTCTTGGCATGGATGGGTAGGTGAAACCATGCTGATCCTTTTTAAAATGACAGCAGAGAAGAAAGTGGAGCTGGTTTGCTGGGTGGGCATAATGGGCAAAGGTAACACGAGCTGCTTTTGGTCCCAATCCACTGGTGGGAGGTGCTGTATTACATCCAATTACCTTTTAACTCAGAAAGGAAAGTGGGAGTGGAATGGTAGGCTAAGAAGGTGAGGAAAGTCTCCAGCTGCAGCTCCCACTCCCCCCAAATGGTTTACTTCCAAGTCCTCCCAGCACCGTCACTTCCCCTTCTGACCTAAAGATAATGGCTTTTTACAAAACAAAAACAAAGAAAACCCACACTGCCAGACTGCTTATAAAGATAATGGCAGTGTTATCTATAGAAGCTTTTTGCTACAGAGCTATTTCCTGCTGTATTGAAACTGTGCTGAATTTATGCCCAGCATTAATTCCATGGCATTCTGACATGCCACTAATGTTTCTACATTTCTTTGGGGCATGTTGTTATGACTATAGTCTTCTGTTGGTCAATGCTGGTCTTCTTTCAGTGCTGAGGACTGTTAAAACTTTTGTTAAATTAACTCTTGCTCTTCTTTCTTTCTTTCTTCTTCTTCTTCTTTTTTTAAAGGCAACTGGGGGTTAAGTGACTTGCTCCAGGTCTCACAGCTAGTAAGTGTCAAGTGTTTGGTCTGAGGCTGGATTTGAACTCAGGTCCTTCTGACGTCAGGGCCGATGCCCTATCCACTGCACCACCTAGCTGTCCCAACTCTTGTTCTTAAGTAATTTAATGTAGAACATGGCAAGGGGCTAGATGATAAAGTGGTAGGTCTTGGTTGTTCTGAACTGGAAGGGAAACAGTTTTTTCCAGTTTCCATAAGTTGACCACTTGCTGAGAAATAAAACCTCAAATGAATATCTACTGTTTTTCCTGGATTTGGTGAATATTAAGTTTGCAAGCAGTCAATTCCATTTCACTTGGGCAGTTTTTTTTTTAACCCATTGTCAGAATATCAAATACACAACTGGCTTATTGTTAACTGTTTGGAAGAGGCAAAACATAGGGACAAAAGGGCCTGGGTTAAGGATTCTGAAAGACAGTCATCTAGGTCAGTGGGCACAATGTAATGAGAAAATTCTCATCTACAGAAGCTTGATAAATAAAAATGGAATAGTAATAATAAACTGGTTTTTCATTTCTAAGAGAGGGTGTGGCATAAAAATTTATAACAAATAGAAGTGTATATTGGAGTAATATGCTTGATAACATTATTAAAATTTATCATCAAAATCTGTGAAGCTATTTGGATAAAGCTGAATTTCATTTATATCTACAAGATTTGAGGCCAGATTATAGAGGGAAATGTTTCTCTTTTATAAGTAAACAAAATAGCCCCTGGTTTAAGATTAGACCAAAATTAAAATTATTTGAAAGATCATTCACCTGTTTAGGAAACAATTACATTTTGTACATGCTCTATTAGGGAAATAAAACATTTCCCAAAGCAGCAGAGCAAAGGAAGAAAATATGAACACTGAAATCCCAATGGAATAACTGCTGGTCTCTGGTGTACTGAACACCATAAACTCATTCTTAGTAATGAGCTTAAATTCCTGGGCATTGGCAGAAGAACTAGCATATAAAAGGTAGTGATCCACCTAGAAAGTAATAACCAAGGAAAACATGACCTCTGTCCCAACTCCAACCTAATTTTCTATTTTACTCTCTAGGAGGAAACAAGGGAGAACACAACAGCTTACAAAGCTTACTACAGATTTTTCCCATTATCTAAAAACATCTCTGTGAAAATGTCGTTATTTTTAGTTTCACATTCTTTAGATTTAAGTAACAGCCACAACCCTACCCATCCCTTAACTAAACAGGCAGCAATCCAGAGCTCTCTTTTATGGCTATAATAGGAAGGCTTGCAGAGAGGCAACAAGGAAAAAGAAATGAAAAATAACGCCAAGACCTCTGAATTATACTGCTCTGTATGGACTTGACAAATCAAACACATGATGCTTTTGCTTTCCTTACAAATAAATAACCATGGTCTACATTTTCTTTCACCCTGAATTCACCAAATAACCCTATTTCTGTTTTTTAATTGGCTCCTAAAATTAAAAGTTGATGTTATATTGGTACTTGGAATCAACTAATTTTAAATTAGGATTTGCAATTAACTGCTGAACAGGTTATATATGTAGTTCTCTTCTGGATATTCCAGGTTGCAACCCTCTCCTGGGTGCTGTTGCAAGGGTGGAGAGAGAAATCTCAGTCGTATATAAAAACAAGCAGTCGTTTTTTTCCCCATCATGTTCCTAACATACTAATCCATCAACTTGCAGAGATTCAGAATCATATGATTTTGAAGAATTTTAATATAAAAAAGGGCAAATATTAATTAAATAGATAATTCTATAGTGAAGAGTTAACTACCTGGTATTATGTAGAGATATGATAAACTAGTATATAATCAGCTCAAGAAAATCAGCTATTTTGAAAATAATCTAGATGGAATCACAGATAATTTAAGAATCTGAAATGATCTTTTTTTCCTCAAATCTGAGCTAGCAAGTTTGTTAATGGGAAATGTAACCATTAAGTCATTTTATCACTCTGAGCCCTGGTTTCTTCATTTGTAAAATAGGATAATAATACCTGCCTGGAGTATTATCAGGATCAAATGAACTAATGTATATAAAAATATTTTGTCAAGTGAAAAATACTACACAAACATAAGGTATTATTCAACAGTACCTAGCATCATGTATATACTTTAATAAATATTTGTTAAATGAATAATGAATGCTTCAAACAAAACCAGAGTCATAGTACAGTTTTCTTCCTGCTACAATGGTTTGCAAAACATAACCCAAAGCAAAAGAAACATACCTCCTTGAATTTGATTGCTGGCTCCCATGGCTTGTTTTTTTCCTTTTGGACTTTTGAAAGGTTGGCAACCTTCTCCTCTTCCTCTCATTTTTAGTTTTATTTGAAAAATAGTGAGAAGATACTTGCATTTCTTCTTCATTTCTTTCGGCATTGTGAGGACTTGGCAATAGGGAATCATCATTAGCTACAAATGGACAATAATACATACTCTTAGGCAACACTGTTTTGGTTTCAAACTAACATTTTTATAGTTGAGGGAAATAAAGTTTTTGGATATACCGCTTCCTGGTATCCTGGCAGTTCTATGAGCTAGGGAATTTAGTTGAAACAAGAGAGAACTTAGCGGATTTCAATCTCGGAGTTAAAATTTTTTTTTCTTTTTGAGTTCCATAAAGGCAATTTATTCATAATGTAAGCCACAACTCAAGAAGCAATTCTCAGCATTTTGGGAGTTATGACACTTGATGATTTATTCATTTTCATAACATCCCTTTCTCACTCATATCCCAAATACTCAATGGCAGTACACAGACAATTAATGATATATATATATATATATATATATATATATATATATATATATATAAAATCAGTTGAGATAACTAGATACAATCTGGGAGGTCACAAAACCAGGATTGTGAACCATTTTCTTAGTGGTTCATATTAAATAACACATGTAGAACATCTTGGGTATTTGACAAATTTTCACTAATATTTGGGGCAGAATGAGAAACTGGATTTTAATTGGGTTGCCAATAATATTAAAGTATGAAAGTACTTTGAAACATGAAGTGCTATGCAAATACAGTGTCCCAGAAGTATTAGTGCAGCATTAAGTTATTAAAGCTAGCATTAATTTAATTATAATAGGGAAAAAAGGCTGTTGGACAAGAACTATCTTTAGCAAGGTCTATATTTGACTAGTCAGCATGGTGTATCATGCTGCATAGCACACTGGATTGAGTTAGGAAGTAGATCAAGGTTCTAGTTCTGGTGCTGCCACAACTTGCTGTGTGATTACGGACACATCACTTTACCTCTGGGTCTCAGTTTCCTTATCTATAAAATGAGGATGATGATCCCTACTAAGGTTTTTCCCAGTTCTCAGCATTCTGTGGTGCTATTACTAATTGTAACCATATTTAAATAGGAACAAGTACTTCAGTACAAGGTAAAAACTTATTTAACAGTTAAGCAACAAAAAATTCTAGATGAACTTTTCTTTTTATATGTACAGACACATCTTCACATAACAGCTGTGAACATTTCACTAATTATGTTGTCAAAGAGTGTCTATGAATGCATACTTCCGCAGCAATGATAATTTATAAAATGGTTTGCATTTCAGAGTACTCTGAAGTCATAGAATTTGTCTGTAGAACACAACTGTGACTCTCTTTCTACTGACTGGCTGGTAAGCCAGAAAGACCTGCTCCAGTCTACGCCGCCATAGGGATGAGTCTTCATGTCATCACTAGCATGGAAGGCAGGCTTCGCTATCCATTATAGTCCTATTTCATCTACACCTGAGTAGCTTCCAAATATTTGTCATACTGAAGATGATTCCTCTTCATCAGAGGCAGAGAGATAGATAGTATGGTGTAATGAAAAAAATCTTGGCTGAGAGTTAGGAAATCAGGGTTCTAAACCTGGTCCTGTCACCTCCAGTAGTGTATCTTTGAGCGTGTTACTAAATGCCTTTAGGTCTCATTGTCTTTATCTCTAAAATGAGGGGGATGGACTAGATGATCTTTAAGGTGCTCTTTCAGCATTAACATCTGATGATTCGAGTTTGAAACTGGAGAATGTCTAATTTATTTTTTTGTGTATTCAAAATAAAGTTCAATTTTGGATAACTATCACAAATAAAACATTAAGAGAATTATGTTAGCCCTACTTCTCAAAAACATTTTTTTTATCAGAAAATTATAAAAATAATGATGGAGAACTCTCATCAACACTGTGACCAATCTTAACTCCAGGAGACTGATAGTGAAACATACCTCCCTCTTCTTGGCAAATAGTGGACAATAACTCCGAAACAAGGCATATGCTATTAGATATGGGCAATGTGGTGGTATATGTGTTGCCTTGTGGGAGTCCTTCATTAAAAGAAGTTTCATCAGAGGAATCATTGAGGAATGACTGCTATGATAAAGAAATCAACATCAATAAAACACTGGTGTTTTGGAACACCAAACCTGAAAAAGTTCTTAGGTGTAGTGGGCTGAGCTAGGCTTAAGTTGTTCAACAAGCATTTAGTAGGCCCCTACTATGGTGCCAGGCACTGAGCTAAGTGCTAGGGATTCAAAGAAAGGCAAAACAGTCCTTGCCCTCACAGTCTAATGGAGATGAGGGGCAGGGGGAGATAACAGGCAAACAATTATGTACAAACAAGATATATACAGGGTAAACTGGATATTATCTTAGAGGAAAGGTGCTAACATTAAGGAAGATGATGAAAGATTTTTCATAGAAGATGGGATTTTATTTGAGATTTGAAGGAAGTCAGGAGGTAGAGATGAGGAGGCAAGAATTTTGGACATGGGGGTAGTCAGTGAAAATGCATGAATCTGGAGATGCAGTGTCTTATGAGAAGAATAGCAAAGAAGCCAGTGTCACTGGATTGGAGTACACGAAGGGGAGTAAGGTAGAAAAAGATGGGAAAGTGGGATGCAACCATTTAATGAAGAGTTTTAAAAGCTCACGAGATTTTATATTTGATCCTGGAGGCGACAAGAAGCCACTGAAATTTACTGACTAGAGGAATGACATGGTTACAACTGTGTTTTAGAAAGATCTCTTTGATAGCTGAGTGGAGGATGGCCTGGAATGGGGATACACTTGGGAGAGCAACCAGCAGGCGATGGTAACAGTCCAGGTATAAAGTGATAACGATCTGTACCCAGGTTATAGCTGTGTTAGAGGAGTGAAGGGAGTGTATGAGAGAGATTTTGAAGGTGGAAATGATAAGACTTGACAGACTAAATATGGGAAAGAAAAGGACACCTAGGCTGTGAGCCTGAATGACTAGAAGGATGATAGTACCCTTGAGATATTAGGGAAGTTAGGAAAACCTGAGTTCAAGTCCTGCCTCTATTACCTACTGGCTGTGTGACCCTGGGCAAGTCATCTCTTTAAGACTATAAGTTGTAAAGAAGGTGCTAACCTGCATAAAGGTCAAGTCCTTATGCCTATCTAAGATACTCTAGGAACCTAGTTTCAAAAAGAAACTATCTGTAAAAGTAAATAAAAACATGAAAACTGCACCTTGACATTGTGTCTAATTACAAGGCAATACATTAGAGGGAAAATATAAAAGACTACTCTTTTGGCATATGCTAAAATAGTTTTCATTCCCAACAGTTCCCTTATTAAAGCTTCATAATAAAGAATATCAAAAGGACAGCAGCTATAGGAGTCTTTTGACATTGCTTAATCGAATGCTCAGAAATGGTTATATTTCTCAGGAATTTTTGTAACAGGTATTTTTATGGACAAAGAACACACAGATTTTATATTGTATGTTCTTCTGACAAAAATTCTGATCTACTTTTTGACTTTATCTTTATATTATTCCTAAAAGTAGATCAGCCATTATTCCCATCTTGCAGATAGTGAACTATGGCACAGAGAAGTTATATGTAGCTTTCTCAAGATCACATAGCTAATTAATAGCTAAATTAGAATTAGCATCCATAACGATTCCTGTCCCTGTATAAATCACCGGCCACGTAAGAGCAAACTACCTTCTGTTCTTTCGTTCCTGTCCTTCTTGACCCTACCTTACCCATGCCTCACTTCAAACCCACTCAGCCCTTCCACTGGCTTTATGGAATTCCCATAATGAATAGCTTCCTCTTCTCCCTGTACCTGTTACTCTTACACTCGTCCTTACCGAGACCTGGCTCTTTACTGATGACTTGATGATACTGCATCCTCTCCAGAATAGACCATATCTCCCCAATTAATACCCTGTCCCCCTGAAATTAACAGACAAATCTTGCTGTTTCTGTCTCCATAACATCTCTTACATCTGACTTCCTCTCTTTGCTCATAGAGCTATCACCTAGTTAGGGCCCTCTTACCTAGGTTATTTCAACAGCTTCTTACTTGATCTCCTGCCTCAAGTCTCTCACCATTCCTGTCCATCTTGTATACTTCTGCCTAAGTAGTTTTCATTAAGCATAGATCTGTCCATGTTATTGCCCTACTCAATCAGCTCTAATGGTTCCTATTGCCTCTAGGATAACATATAAGACTTTCACAGTCTGGTCCTGGTCCTAATCTATTTTTCAGTGTCACTGGACATTACTCTCCCTCTGACACTTTCTGATTTAGCCAAATTGGCCTCCTCTTTGTTCCTCATAAGACATCTCCACCTTTTCCATCTGTGTCATTATAGTGGCCAGTCCACATTTCTGGAATGCATTTCCTCTTCAGCTCTGCCTCAAAGAATATCTCCCTTCCTTCAAAGACAGAACTCAAGCACAATCTTCTTCATGCTCTTTACTGATTTTCCTAGCTACTCATATCCTCTTTCCCAAATTATCTTGAATAGATTTCTATTTATTCACTTCATATTCATTCTGTACACACACACACGTGCGTGCAAGTGCGAGTACTTGTCCTTCCCATTAGAAGGTAACCTCCTTGGGAGTAGGGATTTTTGTATCCAAGCGCCCAGCATGGTGCCTGGCACATTGTAGGAACTTAATGAGGTCTGCTAACTTTGGTAACTTTTTCTACTATATCATGCTATTCTATGGTCCCACCTTCAGTTCTTTAAGGTGATAATTACATTTAATTAAGTTACATTCTAGTGTACTGGGTACCCTAATGGCTTTTAAGAACAAGCGCAACTTTTAAAGGGACCTATACTCCTGCTGAATAACATGCTTTTGGTGTTGTTGGGTCTGGCTCTCTATGTCAAAGCGTAAACACTGAACAGAAAGTAAAAAGCCATGTGCTTATCCAGGGGTTTATTTTTTAGAGACACAGATTATATAAATAACTCTTAAATAATAAACAAAATAAAATATTGTTGTATTGAAGAGATACTGAACCTGGCAATGTCCACTCAGAGTATTTCTGGAGTACTGAAATCACTTCAGCACCGTATTTTTCCAGTTTGTCTTCTGTAACGCCATCAATCTGAAGTAAAACCTCAGGATCAGAAGATAAAGACTCTATGTATAGGTATAAAACAAACAGAAATCAGATTATTATGAAACATTGAATAAATAGTACAAATTAAGCAATGGGGATTTAAAATACATAAAAGTACTAAAAAAATTAGTCTCTGCTCTTGAGGAGTTTACAATCTATCAAGGGGCACAGGACATACAAAGACAGAAACCAACATCAACATCATTTGTACTTGTTAAGTACCAAATGAACGGCAATCGGAAGACGAGTAATCATGAAAAGCTGAGATGGTTGGGAGAAGACAGTACTACGACTGGGTTATGAAGTAGTAAAGAACTGAAAAGACAGCATCTATGGCAAGAGGGACAATGTAAATAAAAGTGTACAAGTGAGAATGTGCATAATTTAACTAGGAAGACAATTAATAGACCTTTCTGACTGGAGTACTACGGGTAATATTGGAGATCTAGGTAGGAGCCAGACTGTAGATGGACTTGAATGTCAGCTTAAGGAGTCTAATAGTCTTTATCATGTAGATAACAGGTTTGGAAATTTTTGAATTGAAGAAAAGGCAGTGATGTGCAGAATAATGTTTTCATCTATGGAGGCAGTGTTTAGGATAGGCTGGTTGAGTAAAAAGACTGAAGACATGAAGAACAATGTGATCATTACAACTATCCTAGGGTTAAGTGAAAGGGACCAGGCTAGGAAGTGACGGAAGAATGGAAAATAAGGGGCTATTATGAACTACTGCAAAGGAAGAATTTGGAAGAAAATGAGTGTTATTTTCAATTAATTATGGGAGTATTTAACTCTTCTATGAATTTTAATGTTGAAGCTGATGGGATCATGAAAATACTTCCTATCCTAAGGCACACCATTAAGAGAACAATATGAAAAACAATATAATGCAGGATATATTCTTACCAAAGGGCTATTTTATCCGGACTGAAATTAAACTACATTTTTAAGCTTTCAACTCCAGAGACCATGAATTTTAGACAGAAGATTCATTAGTAAAATTAATTTTTGGTCTATTAATTTATAGTTCAAGTAACAGAAGGTCCATACATACCTGCAAGCTTTTTCAGAGTAACGGTATTAAATATGTTGAAATAATGGACACCAAAAACCTTCCCGAGACCTTTGCAGACCTCTGTAAGTTCTCCCAGGCACTTCTTAACTAGTTCTTCTCTCTGGGAAATCTTTGCTACTAAAGCCTTTTGCTTTCTTATACCACTGAAATTCTCAGTTTCCAGAAAGTCCACCTTTGGGGGAAAGAAAAAGTTATATACTGAATTGTAAATAAGCAAATAGATACTTTATAAGTAAAATGAAAATCACTTATGTGTCAGTGAGCTGATGGACAAATAAATTTCTATTTAATTTTGATGTATCCAGTACGACTATTTTGTTGTTCATCCTTCATTTTTTGTTTTTTTTTTTGTTCGTTTTTGGTGAGGCAGCTGGGGTTAAGTGACTTGCCCAGAGTCACACAGCTAGTAAGTATCAAGTATCTGAGGCTGGATTTGAACTCAGGTCCTCCTGACTCCAAGGCCGGAGCTTTATCCACTGAGCCATCTAGCTGCTCCCAGTATGACTATTTTGATTCAGTTTTTATTTAAAGTTTCCAGAGAAATGATTAGAAATTCATAAGGACAGAATGAACACAAATTTACAGGACTACCTTTTATAAAATATATATTGCAATATATACATATACCCACACACACATTCAAACATACAAATGTTTATGGTCTGCCTAACATACAACTATTCCTCTTTATTTACTTGAAAGATGCAGACAGAAGGTAAAGTTAAATTTAAATTTCAAATGATCTACCTTTAAATACCCATTCAAAACTGCTTGGGCTTTCTCGCCTAACATCACATAGGCAATTGCTTGGTCATTAGCATTGATGTACAAATCTTCATCCAAAATTTTGTCAAGTATCAGCTTTTTCAAAAGTCTTTCGGCATTATGTCGTGAATAAGCAGCTCCCTTCCCAAATATGCCTGATTGAATCTTAGCACTTTTACTCCCTGAGGAGAAAGTATAAGAAGTTTCTTTAGCATGGATAGGTAATACCACCAATATCACACTCCCTAGTGATTTCCACAGATTGACAAGTAAGTTTGAACTAGACAAAACATGGATTAAGTCTGAACATACTATTTCATAGGAAATCTCATGGAGAGATAGAAATGGATGGATGGATATCTCTTACATCTTTAGATCTGTTTTTTCTTTTAAATCATCTATGTAAAAATACCTGCCCTTCCCCCTTCATGATAAAAATAAGATGTGGCATCTTGCAAATATTATACTTCTTGGGATAAAATGCTCTTAAAGGATGTAAGTATTCAAAGAAATGTTCTATATAACAAAGTTAATTCCATAACCTTAGCAACAGTGTTTTGCTGATTGTTGTTCGTATAACTCTTATTTTTGAATAATAAGAAACAAAATTAATTTGTGTGTGAATTATATGCCATTCTGTTCTTCTTATACAGCAAAAAGGAGGGTTGTTTTGATTTGCCATTAAACAATAATTAAACATAGACTCCAACTGCCTCAAAATATGCTAAAGAAACACCATCAAAGAAACACAAGTAATTTCTAAATCATGCACCAAAAAAAACCAAAAACCAAAAAACAACAAAACACCTAAATATATCTAAAACAATATGGAGGAAAAGGATAGAAGTTTGCAATGTGTTTTTGATGTTTGTTTATTATTTCCTGGCAGGCTTCACATTCATCTCATAGAGGTTTTGAAAAAAGGATTCCTAACACTGTCCTTGCTATGAATACAAGTTCATGGCAAGGATCTATTTTGATGTTCTAAGAAGTTCATTATGAGAACTGACTTGTGATGAAATTGGCTAACAGCCTTTTAATACAGCTTCCCTCTAAAACGTTAATACCGTCACACTTTTCACATAAACTTTTACAAAAGTGGTTAAGTAATGATATAAAAGCTAATTTTGTATTCTTATGAAACTATTAAATACTACAGGAATATAGAATTGCTTTCTTCTCCATATCCTTAACAAATTCCCTGGACCTTGTTTACAGAGAGTAAAATCTACCACTCAAACAACTTACCCAGGAAAATATCAACTAGCATGTTCATAGTAAATCTTCCACAAGAGCCCATATTCTTCGTATTTCTTTCTCCATTCAGTGAATCATGCTCATGAACAAACTTTATGATGTTCTTCACGTCTTCTGTCACATCCCTTGTCTTGTAATCCTACCAGTAGCAAACAATTGTTTCTGTTACAACTAAGATGGCACCTCGTTTCCAAATCCTTTACATTGCCCATAATAGGCCCTTTATACAAGACAACAAATTATAGGATTTTCAGATTCTCTTTCTTCTCTACCTTCTGCTGAATTTATTGGTCTTCCCTACAAATCATACTGTCTTGTTCTCTAATTGTTTCATAGATGTTAGTCTTATTTCCTCAACTAGATTACAAAATATATGTGGGTAAACTCTATCTTTTACTTGTTTTGTGCTAGGCTCCAGAGCACCTAGTTCAACGAGAGGCACACAGCAGGGGTTTGACGAATACTGGTTTGAATTAACCAAACTTCCTAAATACATTAAGAAGAATTAGGTAAATATAATAACACTTGAGGGGACAGGTCCTATGAGACTAGTAAACCATTCCTAAGATGTAAATTGGATAAAGGCATCTGCTGGCATTCTATACATTTTTATTAATTTTGTATAATAACACAGTTGGTCTAATACACACAGAGAATTGCAAATCTACTTATTTTTCTGGATGAGGATAAACCTTATTACCTAGCTCCACTGAAAACAATAGTTTTTGCCCTGTGCTATAAATACATTTTGCTTCATTTCAAATGTTTTGTGTGCCTGGGTGCCTTTGATTCCCTTCCCTAATTCTGAAAAACCCTAAAAACTCAGCTTAATAACCAATACATACACAAAAGACTAACTATTCTGGAGAGTTAGGTATCCATTATCTTTTTTTACAGATCTTTAGGAAAGGAAATAGCATAAAAACCACTTGTCACAACATGTTTTCAATAATGCTTAATTTTACAGAATCAATGTTTTTTCTTCCTGTTCATCCTTTAAATCTAACTTATATTTCATTTCAAAAGCAACCCAGTTACCACCCATCCCCCAACATTAAAAAAAAAAAGCCACAAAATAAAACCCCCTCATTTTACCTTCTTTTTGCAGCAATTATCACAAGTCACATCTGGGTATTCCTTACAAAAATTAGGATTAAACTCATTTTCTCCAAAGTATGACAAAAGCTGGAGTCTTCGGCACTCTACTATATTTTCACAGAAATGTACCATGCTATACAGATTATTGAAGTGAGTCTGTCGTGTATGACTGTTTCCATCTTTCTCCACTGAAAATTTTAAGGCATATCACAGAAAAATACACTTAGAGCAAAAACAGATGAATATTATTATTTATAGGTTTTTATAGGAAACAAGATAATTTAACGAAATCAGAAAGTTACTGACATTATCATAGGTTAAATCTTGTTACAATGAACTGAACAGGGTTAGTCATAATCTTATATTTTGCTAAAATGTCAATAAATTGAGTTTTTCTTGGAATAAGTAACTGACAAGAAAGGGCTTGGGAATCTTTTTGTTAGAAACCTTTCAGTAATGGGAGCTAACCTATTAACTATTACTGAATCAAATAACAAGTAGTTTATTATGTGCCAGACACTGTGTAGTGATACAAACCAAAAGTAAGTTCCTGCCTTCAAGTGCTTTAACAAAGTGCTTAGTGAACTTCCTTTTCATACATGGTATAGAACCATGTACTTTCCAAAAACAGAACTGTAAAAATAGTTAAATTTGGATTGCATTATAATTGATGATATCATATCATTTCACTTATCCATTAGAAAACCCAAGGCTAATAAAATATAATTCAAATTTATGTGACATTTTGCATTTTATAAAGCGCTTTCCCTACAACATCTGATGTGGCAGGTAGAACTACTCCTAGTTTATCACTGAGTTAAGACAGGTTATAGGAGAAGTCTTAACCTTCTTTGTGTCAAGGTTCTCTTTGGCAAACTGATGAAGCTCAGGGATCCCTTTGCAGTATGATATTTTCTCCCCACCTTCATAACTGAAAGAAATGCTAGGTTTCAGTAAAGGTCAGAGAAAATAAAGATATAATTTTTTTCCCATCCAAGATCACAGAACTCCTAAAACTATATTCATGAATGATGTGGGTGGGGAGCCATGACTCCAGATTAAGAACCTCTGGGTAATATAATAATTTGCCCATAAAAACAGAACTAGAAAGTACCAGGTCAAGGACCTAAATCCAGGTGTCTTACTGATGCTGCCTTGCCACTTCTTTAAACTGTTAATATCTGCCAAAAACTTCTCCAACCCCTTCACTGAGCAAAACAAATCAACACATCAAATGCAGATTCAGCTATACTATCTCACCCTTCAAAGGCTGATACTGAAGTGTTATTATGAGTATTTAAAATATAATTTTAAAAGTACCCTTCATTAAATTTTAGTACCAGTTTTAAAAATTTTAGTCATTTCTAAATCGTTCCCTATCTATATGAAGTGTTCCAAAAGTCTTAGCTAGCAGATTTAAGCTAATAAAGCTTTATTAGCTTAAATCTGTAACTAAGGCTTGTGGAACACCCTGTATAAATATTTTGGTTGTTGTTCTATGACTATGTGTTAATCTAAGGGTAATATGACCAAGGGGAAGACAGACTGAAGACTCCATAACATTCCACAGAAAATTTTAGCTTACTAAGAATAAGTCTCTTAAGTCTGGTTACATCATGATAGCTGTAGAAAAGCAGACAGTGAGACATTTCACCATCTCTTCCAGCTCTGCCAGATTCCTGGTAATATCCTTCTACTGATTTTGGGAGAGATGAATGAATAACATAGCGCACATCTGGTTTGTCAATCCCCATGCCAAAAGCAATTGTTGCACAGATAACCTGAAATAAAATCAGAAAAGATTAGCCTATAATAAAAAAAAAAAGACAAAATCTAAGTTTAGAGCTGTGGATAATATTTAAGCATAATGAAGTTTTTAATGAAAGTAAGACTATACAGAAAATATCAATAGCTTTCTGGATTTTTTTTGTTAAAGAATTTTTAATACAAAATTCAAAACCTCTCAAAAGTGCTTTCCTTATGAATGCAAAACTAAGATTGCATTTTATTCAAAACATAGGGTGTCCCAAAAGTTTAAGCAGTTTTAAGCTATTATTCTGTATGGTCTGCAAAGAAAAATTTGAATAACAGATGCTTCTAAGAGTTGTATCACCAAATTTTACTTTTAAATATTCTAATGAACTATTCATATTAGGTTAATATTTCAGTTTAGTCACCTCAATTAGCACAAATAATTAATTCTCACATTGGTAATATGTAATCTCCAGAAAATTCCAAAATAAAGAGAGGCTCAGCACTGCAGTAAGGTATCATTTTACTGAAGCTGTCTTGTAACCAAATATTCCTGAGTATTATGAAATAGCTAAGACCATCCTCAATGACAGTTAACCTTGAAGCCCTGGGCCACACTGTTTGTTCTTCCGGGGTTTTGATGTTACAGAGGGAACAGAGTAGAGATGCTACGAGCAAAAGTGGTTCCAACTGTTGTGTGTTTTCAAAGTTCGTTAAATAATAATGACCATCTTCTCCCATAACTCAATCATGAATTTTGCTCTCAGCTGCTCCTCTTGATACCAGCTTACAAGCTTCCCTTTCTCAGAGCTGAACTATCTTGCCATGCACCAACCCCAGGCTCGCATTAATGGTCGGCCAACTTTCAAATTCAAGATGTGTCAAAGTTTAATGGAAGTTCTAGCAGCATAATGCCTTACTTAAAGTATATATACTATATCTGTTGACTGGAAGAATGACTCTCGTGAGTGTCAAAATTTAAAGTGGATCACATTGAAAAAAGGTTTTCTTCAGAAAGCACAAGATGATTTAAAATTAAGAGGAATAAATTACCAATTGATGACTGGCAAGTCTTTGCCTGGAAGCACCATATCATAAAGTCCCAGCCAGGACTCACTTTCTTACTGGTTTGCTTTTTGGTCTGCTCGATCTCCACACTGTTTTGGCCCCCCTGCAGGCCTCCCTCCCCTTCTTTCCACCTCTTCTTTATGTGTTATTTTTATGAATTAGAATATGAGCTCCATGAAAGTAGGGACCATCTTATTTTCTTGTTCTTGTATCACCATTGATTAGCATGGTGCCTGACACAAAGTAAGCACTTAATAAATGCAGTATCTATCAATGAGAAGAGTTACATCAATAACACTTTAAATCATATTAATCTGGTAAAAACAAAAACAAAAACAAAAACAAAGCTACATGATTCAGGCTGTACCACATCGTACAAATAAAATTGTTCAGAGGGGGTTCAACAAATTAATCTCATTTAAAAAAACAAATACATTTTGCTGATGTTTTTACTCATTCATACCTTTTTGCAAAAAATGGGCTGCTCCTGCAAGAACAGAATCTCAAAAGCAATTGATGGTGAGACTGAAGGACTGTGGACTTGTTTTACATCTGTGACTAATATCAGAAAAGGGAGCTGCAGTTTACCTAATGTTTATTTAGCGAAATGTGTACCCTTATTAAAGTAAAGGGTAATTGTGCCGCACTCTAGGTTAGCTGTCCTTCCAAAAATGCATGGCACTATCATCAAGGTCAAGTTTTCTTAGAAAGGAAAGGCATAATGCAGTCTCTTGTGGCAGATGGCAGGTAAAGGAGGTGGTAGGGTATCCACAGAGTGCCCATGTATACACAACAGTGGAATAATGAATTCTAAGTGAGGGTTACATTTAAAGGTAACTGCATTTTTAAAAGGACATCTTTGAGCACATGATTATAAGGCACTGTGCAAAGCCAGAAACATCCAAAGAGCTGAAGGATCTGACATCTTTCAACCGGGAAATCTTGCTTAATTACTAGTTCCTTCTTTTATTTTTCTTCAAGATATATTCGTGTTTAAAAACCACTCACTACAAATTCAGATAATTTCTTTAGGTAAGGAGGGGTTTGAGAGAAAAGTTAGCAGTTTACAAAAAGGCACAAAATCAAGGTTGTCACTTTAGCTGACTGGAGAGAGAAAAAGTATGTGTGTATGTGGGGGTAGGAAGCGGGGAAGAGAGAGAAGTTTGAATCTATCTTGTGAGTCTAGCAAGCTCAAGACTTCCCAACAAGTACAGGATAAGAATTCACCTTGACTATATGGAACACCTAATCAAGTAGCACAAAAAAAACCGATCATTTCATTTGAATAGTTTTTACTTCTTCTTCAAACGTGATATGACATTAGGAAAGTTAGGAGGTCAGAGCTAGATGTTATGTTAACATTACATTTGGATCAACTCAGAATGAATAAGTTTTAACTTTATCTCTATAAAGGTTAAATGCTATCCAAGTTAGAGAAATGTTCTAAGTTCACCCATCTTCCCTCTGAATTTCAATCTCGTTCTGACGTTGAGTGCCTTGCATTGGCTAAGTGCTCCTCCTCTCCAGCGAGCCTTCTGGCCCACTGCTTTCACGTTACCTGGCAGCCATCTTGATTAATCCACTTGTGCTGCACCTCATCTCTAGCTGAATCACTGAGGCCAGCGTGATAAGCAAGGGCAGCGAGACCATCCTTCTGTAAGGTGTCAGCCATTGTGTCACATTCACGTCTGGAAAGGCAGTAAATTATCCCTGAGTCATCTGCAAACAAACCAAAATAGTTTACACTAGGAAAAATAGCCTATTTTACTTCAACACTATTTTTTTTTTTATAAAGGATGGAAAAAGATCATATCGAAAGCATAGTCCAAATAGGTGAATTCCATGAACTGGAAGTGAGGGTACTTAGTTCTAATCCTGGCTCTGCTATTGACAGGCTAGAAGATTTTGGACAAATTATTTTCCCATTTGTAGGTTCTTATTAACAAAAAGGGAATAATAATTGATGCTCTTTTTCTTTCTCACATAACAATATGCACTTAGTCTAAATTTTCCCTGGTGATGGGAGAAAAGGGTTATATGGAAAAATGAAATTAACTTTGGGTCTCATTTTCATATAATCAATTAAAAAGCAGGAAGTGGGTTGGAGAAGGCATAAAAACAAAAAAATCTGGATAATATACAGGCTGATGCTAAGCCAGAGAAAGTAATTATCAACTCAAAAAAAAATCACAATCGAGAGTTAACAACAATACAGATGCAGGTGGTGTATTTCATGTATCTTGTGTTAGTGATTACTGTTGTCAAGCCAAATGGGGTTTTACCAACTCCAGGAATTGGAGAATTGAAATATTTTGTACTATAAATAACCGCTTAGTGCTCTCATAATGAGAAAAGAATTAATATGCAGTCTTCTATATTCCATGTGGTATTAAAAAGACATTTATTTAACACTCCCAAACATAATTCACAAGTCTCTACTCACGTGGGTGATGTTTTCTGATCCATTCTAAGCAATCAAATGCCACCTTTTTCGGTTTTTTGGGCAACACACTATACTTCAGATTATGTCTGTTAAAACTCATGCTAAACCTAGAAAAGACCAGAGTACAAAATTTAGTCTTCTCAGGCACCTTGACTTTTACCATCTCCAGAAGTTTAAAGCAGTGATCATCTAAACAAGGAACTAATACTGACCTGTCTTGACAAGTTGGTTGGGGCTGTTGGAATGGTACACAATGTGTATACAACAATGAAATGGAAGCAAACAAAGGATGAAAAAAGGAAGGAAGTGGTGATAGTAATGGAGTAAAAGGTAATGAGAAAAATGGAATAATTTAGACAAAGAATACAGAGAGGAGAAAAGCAGAGATAACCAAAGTGAGAATTTTAAAAAGTATGCCATACCAGAAGAAAAAGCCTTTACTAAAATCAAAGAAGGCTAAAACAAACAAGTAACAACAACAACAAAATAAATAAAGACCACAGAATTCATGATGGAAGCCACAAAATTGTAGGGCCTCCAATGTCTCTAAAATGTTAAATGCTAACCAAAAGAGTTAGTGAAGGAGTATATAGGAGAAACATTAATATTAAATCTATTCTCTTGCAAAAATTTTCACAAAGTTGCAAGATCTTGACCAATGTTATCCACACATAACATCATACAGTTGGCCTTCCTGGACCTTGGTTTCTCCATCTTTAAAAGAAGATGCTTCCAGATGTAAATCCAGTGGTGAGACACATTATGTTTATCTACTATTAGGATAAGAAAACACAGGTGCCTGTCTATAGTATTGTTCACTAACAACACAAATTTTCCTTAACAAATTTCACAAAAATTATTCAGAGAATTCAGATCCCCCCTCTCCCTTGGGGCATATGCCAATTAGCATAGTTGATGTAAGAGTATGCTAACTGGTAGTCACCATAACATAAGGTTGATGGAGACATGCTGAAAATTAGTTCTATTTTTTCTCTTAAGCTTTCACATATCAATGCCGAGCTTTTAGAATTGATTTTTGCATATAGCATACATACTAGAACCTGAAATGTAATATCTGATACATCTCATGTATAGAACACTAATTTTGTCAACTATGAAGGCAAAATTATTATAACTTTATGTAGGCAGCACCTCACATATATTCACTTTTTTCTGAAACTGACATTGCACTAAAATATTTGATTCTGTATTTCGAAGATTACGCTGATGAAATTCTGAAACTTGTCAAATTTCTGTATTAAAGTACCATGGCTTAATTCTATGGAAAATACCATTAGCACTAGATTACTAAGACTGGAAGAAGCCTTAAATTACTTAAATTTTCTACTTCACATTGTACAGTTTAATAGCTGCCAATATATTTTACAAGGTCTTGATTGTTATCTAACTCAAATATTCATTTTTATTTTTATCTAGAACTTTCAATTTCTCTCAGATTAAAAAAAACTCTATAATCAGACTAGTTCATTCTTCCCTTTTTCTTCAAATGCCCCCATAAGTTACTGTTTTTACATATCCCAACACTCCTTTCTAGCCTTTCACCTTTAGCCTATGCTTTATTTCCATCTCAGACTTATATATTGTTTCATGGCCTTTTAAATGTTCAAATGGATTTGTGGCCTCTTTTTGTGGGATTTCCCTTGAATGATACTGTTTTCAACTCATCCATGCCTGCCTATCCTGAGTGATTCTTGTTCATGGTCTCTGACAAGTTTGCCACAAGGAGATTCACCTAATTCATGATAAGGTCATCTTTGATTTTTTCTGACCCTGAGAGGATACCAACAGATCACATACACTGTCTACTAGTCATCGCTCACTCTTTGCTGTGGCCAGCCTATCTTAGGTTTTGATCATACATTTTTTATTGACATACATTTATTTATTTTTATTCAGTTTGGTCCTCTGTGGTTCCTTATTTGCTTTATGTTGACGCCATTTCACATCTGCTGTGGAACCTCTCCACAGACTAAAACTTTATTCTTTGGAGGCTGAAATGCTCTATGGTTAGAAGCCATAAAATAATATGACAAAATATAGATATTAAAAGGATGGGCCTTTATTTGTGGGAGAATTTGGGGGTCGTTAAAGGAGCTTTGTAGTTTTTCATAAGCAGCCCCACCTACTCTCTTCCTCGTTTAATTCTGAGTCTAATTCACTGTTCGTATATAGTGATGAGTAAGATCAATAGTAGATTATTTATCTAAATATATATCATAATCTGGATAACAGACTGTCTTCATTCACTTGGTTTCTGGATGGTTTTTTGAGCGGTTATGGCTCTCTTCTAGAATGATCTGTCTTGATGTAACCATAACAGTGTTGTCTGTATTTATAAGAATAAGGGCTATTGCCAGGGCAGCTAGGTTGCACAGTGGATACAGTATCGGCCCTGAAGTCAGGAAGACCTGGGTTCAAATCCAGCCTCAGACCAAATACTTGACACTTACTAGTTGTGTGACCCTGGGCAAGTTACTTAACCCCAGCTGCTTTAAAAAAAAAAACAAAACAGCTATTCCCTAATTGATAAATGGTCAAAGAATATGAACAGGCAGTTCTTAAGGGAAAAAAATCTGAGATATCTATAACCACATGAAAAAATGTCCCAAGTCACTAATAACCGGAGAAATGCAAATTAAAGTAATTCCGAGATTCCACCTCATATCCATGGGCCAAGCTGACAAAAAAAGAAAATGACAAACACTAAAAGGGCTACGGAAAAACAGGAAAACATGCTGGGGGAGATGTGAATTGGTCCAACCATTCTAGAAGCAATTTATAACTATTCCCTGAAAGTTGCTAGCTATGTATAAACTTTGACCTCGAGATACCAATGCTAAACCTGTTCTGTAAAAAGAACAAAGAACTGGAAATTAAAGGTGTGTCCCTTAATTGGGAAATGGCTGAATAAAAGACAGTATATATGTGGGGGCTAGGCTATCATGTACCACCATTCCCCCTCATATGAAGATAATGGTGCCATAAGAAATGAGTTAAGGGATGGTTTTGGAGAAACCTGTGAAGGCTTATGTGAATCGACACAGAGTGAAGGGAGTAGAATCAGGAGAACAATTTATACAATTACAAGAATAATGTAAAGATAGACAACTCTAAACTCTGATTAAATGACCAACAATTCCAGAGGCCTGATGAAGCATGCTCCTCAGACGTACATTTTCTGGACGTGGCCAATACAGAAATTTATTTTGACTCCGCAAATTTATTACAAGGGTGTTGTTTTTCTTTTTCTTTTTAAATTGGAGGGACAGAAAATAAATCTGTAACTGCAAAAGTATTTTTTTTTTAAATAAAGAAATGTCATCTGCAAACAGATGAGCACATAGGTGGCATCATCATCTACAGGGAGTCCTCCCTCAACTTGGAATCTGTGCTGGGTTTCCTCCATGATGGTAGGGATCATCTTTGGTGGACATGTATCCTTGTTTCATGCCTTACCCATTTTTTTTTTTACATTTTAACTCATTAATTTTATTAGCAACTCATAAAATGAACGGGTCACAATTTTAAAAGTAAGTTATATTTTATTTCAAACACAAGTTAAACCACATGTATTTGTTCTACAAAAAAAATTTTTTTTTGGCTTTTTGATTAGGCAGAGTTAAGTGACTTGCCCAGGGTCACACAGCTAGTAAGTCTCAAGTGTCTGAGGCTGGATTTGAACTCAGGTCCTCCTTGCTCTAAGGCTGGAGCTTTATCCACTGCGCCACCTACCTGCCCTGTTTTACAAATTTAAACGTGGGACTAGAGTCAAGTATAACCAATATATGTAGGGACACTATAATTTTTAATTTTTGGATGACTATTGTACAGCTAGAAGTAAGAAAGAGTTTACTGTTAGGATGTGAACAAGCTAAAAATGTTCTGTGTGCATTGAGAATAATTTCCATGATAACAAATACTGAAGTAACAGAATATTAAAATGTGAAGCGGTTTGCAGTCAGCTGGTGAACTACATCCTGGGATGTAAAAGATCACAGATTCAAGACTTAGAATGCCTGGACTGGGTTCGACCCCTGGCTCTGCCACTTAACAGTTCTGTGGCCTTGGGTATCCTCCCTAGCTTTAGTTTCCTCCTCTATAAATGGGAATAATACTCATAGTACCCACCTTACAGAGTTGTTGTAAGGATCAAATGAGATAATAGTATGTAAAAACAGCCTGCAAACCTTAAAGTGCTAAATAAATATCAAAGGCTATATGTCCATAAAATACAACGTGTAATTTAATCCTCCTAAAAAAAAAAGTGGGACACTATCATATTTCAGAAAGAGAAGAACAGTTTTGGGGAATTTTATACCAATTTTTTCCACAGTAACTTACACTTGAGGGTTGAGAATCTTCAACTGTGTGAGGATATCCTTCTGCACCCTGGGGTTAGCAGTGGCTGTGAGAGCCATCATTGAAACAGAAGGAAATTTCTGTCGAAGCATATTCAATCTTTTGTAGTCCTGACGAAAATCATGTCCCCACTAGTTGAAAAACAAAGAATAGTGTTTTTTCCAATCATTTCAAAAAGACTAACACAAAACAAAATCTAGCCAGTATTTGATCTTAATAAATACATAAAAATTACACAACTATTAAAAGAGGCTATAAAGAACTAAACTGATTTCTTTAGTAAATGGTTTTTAAAATCACTGAACATTGGTGTTCATTGAAGATTTACTAAAGAATGGATTTCAATGAATTTATTATATATATATATTTTTTACAAAGTGTAACTTTTAAATATTTCAAACATAAAAAGGCAACATTTACCTGACTGACACAGTGTGCTTCATCAATGACAAAACGTGCCAATAATTTTCTCTCGTATAGATTTTCCAGAGTAGAAATCAACCTGTTACTTGCACAGACCTAGACCAAAAATTTATCATGATAAAGTTCTCCCAAAAAGGATAAAACTTCATGTCATTTCTGATGCAAAGTAAGCAGAACCAGGAAAACAATATACACAACAACTAAAACAAAGAGAAAAAACAATAACAAAACAATTTTAACTGACCACTATGAAATTATAATGACTAAGCTTGGCCTGAATGAGAGGGAGGAGATAGCCCTCTTCTCCCTCTTAAAAGGTGGTGAGATTATGGCTATGGAACATTCTAGATGTCAGATTTTTTTTTTCCAATGTATTGCTAAGTTTTGTGAAACTAATTTTTAAAACTTTTTTATTCTTTGTTGTGAAGGATGGCTCTCTGGGGGGCAGAGTGGAAAAAAGGCTAAATTGGGATATGTAAAGTGATATAAAAATAAAAGCTACCAATAAAAATGTATTTTATAAACTTAAAATAGTTTCTTACTTCAGGCAATAATGCTATGAGAAACAAAGTTACAGTAAACTGGGTATTTTTACAATTTTACTTTTAGGGAGCTGTTTCTATGCTGGCAAATATGACTTTTAGCATTTAGGTAAATAAATGCTAGGGAAGATCTTCTAAAGTTAATGTGCTTGAGAAAGTATAACATCTAGAAAAATAGATACAACATGCTTTCAAAAAGTAGAGCATATTTTAACACCGTGTTTTCAAATGATAATATAATACAAACCTTTTCTGGAGTAACGTACAGAAGTTTTATGATTGGATCTTTTTTTGACAATTGGAGATAAATATTTGCAGCTTCAGAATCTGTCTTATCACCTGTCAGATAAGTGGCTGGAATCTAGGGAAAAAAGAACATATTTTTTACATATTTATTTACTTAAGTTCAATTTATACAGTTTATAGTTTTATATTTGAAAGTCGTAAGTTATATCTGACAACAGTGACTAGATTTGGATGCTTTAACAAGCTTTGACCTCCAGGAATATTGGTGGAAAAATTATATTGTATGACCCTTAGAGAGTCAGGGATTTGGTTATCAAAAGGGAGAGAAGATTTGAAGGCCAAATGGTGCTAGGTAGCTAAGAAAGACAATCTGGACAAAACTCTACATTTAAAAGACAATGTACATATTATATAAACTCTCTTCTCTCCAATTGGTACTTGGGAGACTGACAAGAAACCCAAATCTCCCTCACAGGATATAAAATCTCAAATAAATTTGTGGAGAATAGGTGAAACTCAAAAAGACCTGACCTTTTAAGAAGGAAAAAAGGAAAGAGGAACACCAGAGAATATAGATTTCCCAGCAAAAGAGCCAGAAGCCTGAAGAGTAAAAGCTGGGACAGGGAATCATAGAATGTATGGGGAACAAGGAGATATAGCCAATTCAGACTGAGAAGCACAACTGGCAGATTTAAACTGGTAGAAGGATGCATTCTCCTCACAGCCGCTTAACCTTTCTGGGCCTAAACTTTCCCATCTGTAAAAAGAGGGGATTGTATCAGATGATTGGTAAGGTATTTTCCACATCTTATATTCCATATTTCCTATGGCCCCATTGAGGATTCTGTAGAAATACAATGAAAGGCGTTGCCATTATGGCATTCAGAGTGATCTAATACAAACCATCTCACATCAGTGTTCTAGCATTAGGTCATACTTCCTTCCCCATTTTCTTTGGAAGAAAAACTGTGACAGTGATCTTGTTATGGGATAACTGGTGGTGATACTGATGGTGACCCAAAATGTGCATGAGGACTAAGCTGTGCCCACATGCACTATGAGAATATAACAACATACATGCCTTTCAAGTGTTTAAAGAGAATGAGAATCATGCTGGCTTGGCAGCATATAAAACCCTTTCTATATAAAAAAAAATTTAGATGAGCAAAAAAACCCTGAAGAGTTCTCTTACTTTTCTATAATAATAATTTTTCATTCAAATAAAATCAGATTAATAATCTTATGAAGTACAACAAGAATGTGCAGAGTATTTATTTAACTGTGCAAAGCAAAATAACTATTTTGCTTTACATCTATATAATATTTTTCTGTATATCTCATCAACATTACTTAATAACAAATTACAGATTATTGTATTTCAGTTCTTCCTTAATAGCATTATTTTGCTATTATTCTCCCAAAAAGTTTTAATGGTTTGAATTTATACTTACATCCAATGAAGTTAGCTTTTGCACTTGGTCTACTATTAGTGATCTCAGTGGAGAGATCACAATAGTAACTCCAGGAGAAACACAAGCTGGTAGCTGGTAACATAGGCTTTTACCCCCTCCTAAAAAAATTAAGAGAAAAGTATGTCAAGCTATGGAACACAAAGACCAACATCCGAAAGTTGTAACAGAAAGTGATAATATAAAGACCCAACAGGATAGCCAGTTATTTTCCAATAGTGCCAGCATTTTAGAATTATGCTCCACAAGTGACTAAATTGTATATAACCTCTGATCCCAATAATATCACTGTTAGATAAATTCCAAAGAAGTAAAAGACAGAGGAGAGAAAGGTCATATGTAATGTTTGTAGACTGGCTGAACAAATTATGGCACATAAATGTAACGTAATATTACTGTGCTGTAAGAAATGACAAATATAAAAGAATTCAGAGAAGCTCTGAATGACGTGTATGAACTGATATAGTGAATTATCAGCAATTTACATGATGACCACAAAAAAAGTAAAGGAAAACAATATCAAAAGACTTCAGAATTCTGATCAATGTAGAGACCAATTATGATACCAGAAGAGTAACAGTGAAACATGACTCTTAAGGTGATTGTTTTTTGTTTTGTTTTGTTTTTTTGCTTGAATATACTTATTTGCTATAAGGGAGTTAATGGTTGTGGTGGTGAGTCAGTGGAAAGTGACCATAGTGTTTTTAAAAAAAAAAATTAGGGGGGAGGGGCCTTCCCCCTCCCCCACCGGTGCAGAGCCAAGATAGCAGAGAGAAGCCAGGAAGTTGCCTGAGCTCGCCCCAGTTTCCCTCAGAAACAATGTTAAATCAAGCTTCTAAACAGATTCTGGAGTGACAGAATCCACAAAAAGACAGAGTGAAACAATTTTTCAGCATAAGATAACTTAGGAGGACTTCAGGAAAGGTTTGTCTCACTTGGACAAAAGCGGAGCGCAGTCTAGCCTAGCACAGACGGTGTCTGGGCAAGCCAGAGGGAGGCTCTTAGCCACAGCACAGATCAGCAACTGAGGCCCCTTGGTCTTGGCTCAGCAGGCTAGTGGCACAGCAGGCCAGCTGTGAAGTCTCCAGCACAGAAGGCAAACTGCCTGCCCTGGAACCCTTGTATAACAGGTATGACTAGGCTGAGTCACCCCACAACAGTGGGCAAACAGTGTGAGCCCTAGAGGCCCTAGTGCAGAAAGCCAGTGACCAGGCCCCTGGCCTCCACCAAAATAAGCTTGGGACAATGCCCCCTGTGGTCCAGGAGCAGAGCTGAACTTCACATCACGAAATAGGCTTTGAAAAAAAAAAAGAAAGGTGAAAAACTGAAAAGAGCCCAGATCAGGGAAAACTACTATGGTGATAGGGGAGATCAAAACACAAACTCAAAGAGGACAATAATTTCAAAATGCCTACATGGGAAGCCTCAAAGGGGAATATGAATTGGTCTCAAGCCCCAAAAACCTTCTTGGAAGAGCTCAAAAAGGATTTTAAAAATCAAATAAAGAGAGGTAGAAGGAAAAGTGGGGAAAGAAATGAGAGTTATACAAGACAGAGTCAACAGCCTGGAAAAGGAAAGACAAAACTGACTAAAGAAAACAATTCCTAAAATAATACAATTAGCCAAATGGAAAAAAAAAATCCACTGAAGAAAAAACTCCTTAAAAAGTAGAATTGGCCAAATGGAAAAGGAGATACAAAGCTCACTGAAGAAAACAATTCCTTAAAAATCAGAACTGGACAACTGGAAGCTAATGACTCTATAAGACATCAAGAATCAGTCAAACAAAATTTAAAAAATGAAAAAATAGAAGAAAATGTAAAATACCTCACTGGAAAAACAACTGGAAAATAGATCAAGGAGAGATAATTTAATAATTTAAGAATTACTGGACTACCTGAAAGCTATGATAAAAAAAAAAAAAAAAAAAGAGCCTGGACAGCATCTTTCAAGAAATTATCAAGGAAAACTGCCCTGATATCCTAGAACCAGAGTATAAAACAGTCATTAAAAGAATCGACTGATCACCTCCTGAAAGAGACCCCAAGATGAAAACTCCAAGGAATATCGAAGCCAAATTCCAGAATTATAGGTCCAGGGTGGGGGTGGGGAGGAGGGGAAAGAGGGGACGGGGGAATGCTGCAAGCTGCCAGAAAGAAACAATTTAAATATCAAAGAGCCACAGTCAGGATTATACAGGATTTATTAGGTTCTACATTAAAGGGTTAGAGGGCTTAGAATATGATATCCTGGAAGGCAAAGGAGATTGGATTACAATCAAGAATCAACTACTCAGCAAAACTGAGCATAATCTTTCAGGAAAAAAAATGGATATTCAACGAAATAGGGGACATTCAAACTTTCCTGATGAAAAGACCAGAGTGGAACAGAAAATTCAATCTTCAAATACAAGACTCAAGAGAAGCATAAAAAAGTAAATACGAAAGAAAAAAAAACACATGTTATTCAATAAGGTTAAACTGTTTACATCCCTATACAGGAAGATGATACTTGTAACTCTTGAGGACTGTTATCTCTATCAGGGCAGTCAGGAGTATATATAGACAGAGGGTGTGGGTGTAAGTTGACTTTGATATGATGATATAAAAAAATTAAGGGGTGAAAAAAAAGGATTGTACTGGGAGAAGAGAAAAGGGGGGGGCAAAATAGGGTAAATTATATCACATGAAGAGGCAAAAAAGACCTATTACAATAGAGGGAAACAAGGGAGGGGGTAAGCATTGTTTGAACCTTACTCTCATTGGATGTGACTCAGAAAGGGAATAACATACACACTCAGTTGGGTGTAGAAATTTACCTTTATAGGAAAGTGAGAGGGGGAAAGGGAAAGGAAAAAGGGGGGGAGCACTGATGGAAGGGAAGACAGATTGAGGGAGGTGGTGGTCAGAACCAAAACACTGGTGAGGGACAGGGTGAAAGTACAAACAGAAAATATGAAACAGAAAAGTATAAACAGGGAGAAAACTAGAATGGAGGGAAACACACAGTAATCATAACTGTGAATGTGAATGGGATGAGCTCTCCCATAAAACGGAAGAGGATAGCAGAGTGGCTTAGAAACCAGGATTCTGTAACATGTTGTTTACAAGAAACACATCTGAAGCAGAGAGATACACACAGAGTAAAGGTAAAAGGCTGGAGCAGAATCTATTATGTTTCAGCTGAAGTTAAAAAAAAAAAAAAAGCAGGGGTAGCAATCCTGATCTCAGACAAAGCAAAAGCAAAACTAGATCCAATTAAAAGAGAAAAGGAAACTACATCTTGTTAAAAGGTACCCTAGACAATATCAATACTAATAAACAGATAAGCACCAAGTGGTATAGCACCCAAATTCTTGGAGAAGTCAAGTGAGTTACAGGAAGAAATAGACAGCAAAACTGTACTAGTGAGGGACCTCAACCTCCCCTCTTACCCTCCCAGAACTAGATAAATCCAACCACAAAATAAACAAGAAAGAAGTTAAGGAAGTGAATAGAATTTTTGAGAAGTTAGATATGGCAGAACTCTGGAGAAAAACAGGGATAGAAAGGAATATATCTTTTTCTCTGCAGAACATAGCACCTACACAAAAACTGACCATGTATTAGGGAATAAAAACCTTACAATAAAATGCAGAAAGGCAGGTATATTAAATGTATTCTTTTTAGATTATAATGTAATAAAAATTATGTGTAATAAAGGGCCACGGAAAGACCAACTAAAAATTAACTGGAAACTAAATAATCTAATCCTAAAGAATGAGAAGGGGTATCAAACAACAAATCATAGAAACAATCAACAATTTCATTAGAAAATGGCAATAATGAGACAACATACCAAAATTTATGGGATGCAGCCAAAGCAGTTCTTAGGGGAAATTTTACATCTCTAAATACATACATGAATAAAATAGAGAAAGAGCAGATCAATGAATTGGGCATGCAACTAAAAAAAGCTAGAGAAAGAGTAAATTTAAAATTCTCAATTAAATACCAAATTAGAAATTCTGAAAATCAAAGGAGATTAATAAAATTGAAAGAAAACCGAAAGAACCAATAAATAAAACCAAGAGCTGGTTTTATGGGAAAAAACAACAACAACAACAAAAAACCATAAAATAGAGAAACCTTTGGCTAATTTGATTTAAAAAAAAAAAAAGAAAGAAAACCAAATTACCAGTATCAAAAATGAAAAGGGTGAATTCACCACAATAAAGAGGAAATAATAAAAGCAATAATTAGGAGGTATTTTGCCCAACTGTAGACCAATAAATCTGACAATCTAAGTGAAATGGATGAATATTTACAAAAATATAAACTGCCCAGATTAAGAGAAGAGGAAACAAAATACTTAAATAATCCCATTTTAGAAAAAGAAATTGAACAAGCCATCAATGAACTACTTATGAAAAAATCTCCAGGGCCAGATGAATTTACAAGTGAATCCTATCAAACATATAAAGAACAATTAATTCCAATACTATATAAACTATATGGAAAAATAGGTGAAGTCCTACCAAAGTCCTTTTATGACACAAATAGGGTGCTGATGCCTAAACCAGGAAGAATCAAAACAGAGGGGCGGAGCCAAGATGGCAGAGTAAAAGCAGTGACTTGCTTGAGCTCTCCCCCAAACTCCTCCAAATACCATGAAAAATGGCTCTAAACAAATTCTAAAGCAGCAGAACCCACAAAAAGACAGAGTGAAACTGAAATTTCCAGCCAAAGACAGCCTGGATGGCTGATCAGAAAGGTATATTGCGCTAGGCTGGGAGAGGAGCACAGTTTGGCGTGGGCGCGTAGGCCACAGCGAACCTGGAACAGGCCTCAGAGGACTGAATGGCGGGCAGCTGTGGCAGTTTCCACACTTCTCAACCCATGAACGCCAGAGACAACTTGGAAGGTCAGTGGGAAAAGTGTGACTAGGTGAGAGAGAAGCTAGGTCTCAGCCGCAAGTCCTGAGCTCGGGCTGAGGCTGCCCCCTGAGCTTCCGGCCCACACAGACTGAGGGGGAATCAAGTGGCTGATCAGAGTGGGACTGCAGGGATCTCTTTGCCTGTGCTGAGACAGGAATCTCTTGCTTTACCCATGCTTGGATCTGGGTCACGGTTCTGGGTGGCAGTCCTGGGACGAGAAGGGGCGCTGGTGTGGTGGAGCTTGTAGTGGCTGTGGTAAGGAAACCCTCCTCACAGTTCCAAGACAGAAAAGAGTGCTCATAGATGAGAGCACAGGCCAGGAAAGGAGCAAACACCTCGCCCTTGATCATTGCACCTTGGAAGAATTGAAAATTTACAGGTCCCTAGAAGTATCTCTGAAAACAGCTGCACAAAACCCCTGAAGCTTGGGACAGTACATTCTCCACACTGGAAACAGACTCCTACCTTAAGAAAGAGTTTATAACTCAAGTAAATGGGCGAGATCATGAGCAAGCAGTGCAAAAAGGGTCAGACTATATTTTCTTACTTTGGTGACAAAGAAGATCAAAACATATAACCAGAAGACAACAAAGCCAAAGCTCCTACATCCAAAGCCTCTAAGAAAATTATGAATTGGTCCCAGGCCATGGAAGAGCTCAAAAAGAATTTTGAGAAGCAAGTAAGAGAAGTAGAGGAAAAACTGAGAGTGATGCTAAAGGAGACCCAAAAAAAATACTGAAGAAAATAACACCTTAAAAAATAGCCTAACCCAAATGGCAAAAGAGGTCCAAAAAGCCAATAAGGAGAAGAATGCCCTAAAAAAAAGCAAAACTGGCCAAATGGAAAAGGAAATCCAAAAGCTTACTGAAGAAAATACTTCCTTAAAAATTAGAGTGGAGAAATTGGAAGATAGGGACAATTTGAGAAATCAAAGCACTGTAACACTAATCAAAAGGAATGAAAAAATAGAAGAGAATGTGAAATATCTCACTGGAAAAACAACTGACCTGGAAAACAGATCCAGGAGAGAGAACTTAAAAATTATTGGACTATCTGAAAGCCATGATCAAAAAAAGAGCCTAGACATCATCTTTCAAGAAATTATCAAGGAAAACTGCCTTGATATTTTAAAACCAGAGGGCAAAATAGAAATTGAAAGAATCTACTGATCACCTCCTGAAAGAGATCCCCAAAGGAAAACTCCTAGGAATATTGTAGCCAAATTCCAGAATCCCCAGGTCAAGAAGATATTGTAAGCAGCCAGAAGGAAACAATTCAAGTACTGTGGAAACACAATCAGAGTAACACAAGATTTAGCAGCTTCTACATTAAGGGTCCAGAGGGCAAAGGAGTTAGGACTACAACCTAGAATCACCTACTCAGCAAAACTGAGTATAACCCTTCAGGGTAAAAAATGGTCATTCAATGAAATAGGGGACTTTCAAGCATTCCTGAGGAAAAGACCAGAGCTGAATAAAAAATTTGACTTTCAAATACAAGACTCAAGTGAAACATGGAAGAAGTAAACAGGAAAGAGAAATCATAAGAGACTTATTAAGGCTGAACTGTTTACATTCCTGCAGGGAAACATGATATTTGTAAACTCATGAGTCCTTTGTCAGTATTAGGGTAGTTGGAGGGGAAAAAATTATACGTATGTATAGATAGATAGAGGGCTCAGGGGGTGTTGAAGATGAAGGGGTGATATCTGGAAAATAAAATTAAGGGATGACAGAGGATTATACTGGGAGAAGGACAAAGGCAGAAGTAGAAGAGGGTAAAATATCCCACATGAAACAGACAAGAAAACGCTTTTACAGTGGAGGGGAAATGGGGGGAGGTGAGAGGGAATGAGTGAATCTTATTCTCATAGGACTTGGCTTAAGGAGGGAATAACATACACAATGGGGTATGGAAATCTATCTTACCCTACAGGAAAATAAGGGGGAAAGGGGACAAGAGTGCAGTGGGTCGATAGAGGGGAGGGCAGACTGGGGGAGGGGATAATCAAAAGCAAACACTTCTGAGGAGGGACAGGGTCAAAAGAGAGAATAGAATAAATGGGGGGTACGATAGGATGAAGGGAAATATACTTAGTTTTTCACAACAGGACTATTATGGAAGTGTTTTGCATGACTACATATCTATAACCTGTATCGAGATGTTTGCCTTTTCAATGAAGGTGGGTGGGGAAGGAGGAAGGGAGAAAATTTGTAACCCAAAGTTTTAAAAACACATGTTAAAAAAAAAAAAGAAAAGAAAAAGAATCAAAACAGCGAAAGAAAATTATAGACCAATTTCCCTAATGAATATTGATGCAAAAATTTTAAATAAAGTATTAGCAAACAGATGACAGCAATTTATCACAAGGATAATACACTATGACCAGGTGAGATTTATACCAGTAATGCAGGGCTGGTTCAATATTAGGAAAACAGAAATCATGATTATCTTAATGTAAAAAAAGCTTGACAAAATACAGTACCCATTCCTATTAAAAACACTAGAGAGCATTGAGTAAATGGAGTTTTTCTTAAAATGGTAAGTAGTATCTATCTAAAATCATCAGCAAATATGCAATGCGGATAAGCTGAAGCTTTCCCAATAAGTTCAGGATGTCCCTTATCACCACTGTTATTCAGTACTGCAGTAGAAATGTCAGCTTTAGCAATAAGAAAAAGAAATTGAAGGAATCAGAATATACAATGAAGAAACAAAACTATCACTCTGTGCAGATGATATGATGTGTATACTTAGAGAATCCTAGAGAATCAACTAAAAAACTACTTGAAACAATTAACAACTTTAGCAAAGTTGCAGGATAAAATAATCCCATATAAATCATTGGCATTTCTGTATATTACCAATAAATCCCAGCAGCAGGAGATAGAGAAATTCCACACTCTGAAGTCTACCAGCCAAGACAAACTGAGGGACTATATGAATACAATTATAAAACACTTTTCACACAAACAAAGTCAGATTTAAACAACTGGGAAAATGATAAATGATGGGAGAAGATATGGGAAAATTGTAACACTAATGAATTGTTGGTGGAGTTGTGAATTGATCCAACCATTCTGGAGAGCAATTTGGAATTATGCCCAAAGGGCTATAAAACTGTGCATATCCTTTGATTCAACAATACCACTATTAGGTCTGTATGCCAAGAAATCATAAAAAAGGAAAAAGGACCCACATGTACAAAAATATTTATAGCAATTCTTTTTGTGGTGGCAAAAAATATGAATGTGATAAAATACTATTGTGCTGCAAGAAGTGATGAGCAGGCAGATGTCAGAAAAACCTGTAAAGACTTACACGAACTAATGCTGAGTGAAGTGGGCAGAACTAGGAGAACATTGTACACAGTAACAGCAACACTGTGCAATGATCAGCTATGATAAATTTAGGTCTTCTCAGCAGCACAATGATCTAAGACAATGACAAAAAATTCATGATGGAAAATACTATCCACATCTAGAGAAAGAACTATGGGATCTGAATGCAGATTGAAACATGCTAATTTCATTTTTTTTCTTTCTCATAGTTTTCCCCTTTTGTTCTGATTGTTCTTTCACAACATGACTAATGTGGAAATATGTTTAACATGATGTACATGTATAACCTAATTGCTTGCTGTCTTGGAGAGGGGGGAGGAAAGGAATGGAGGGAGAAAAATTTGGAACTCAAAATCTTACAAAAATGAATGTTGAAAATATCAAGTAGGGGGAAAAAAGCATCAATAAAATATATTTTTCTTCAAATAAGAAGGTTAAGCACTACTAGGCTTATAGCCCAAAGAAATCAAAGAAAGGAGGTAATTTGTGTACAAAAATGGTTTTTGCAACTTCCTTGTTATGTAAAGAACTGGAAGTTAAGTGGATGTCCATCAATGGGGGACTGACAGAACAAATTATAATTTATGAAGGTAATGTAATACTAATGGGCTGTAAGAAACAAAAGAGCAGAAAAACCTAGGAAGACTTGCATATACTAATGTAGAATGAAGTGAACAGGACTAGGATAACAATTTATATCACAACAACACTGTAAAAATGAACAATTTTGAAAGACTTAAGAATTCTAATTAATGTAATAATCAACTATGATTCCAGAAGACTGATCAAGAGTGCTGTCTACCTTCTCACACAGAGTTAATGGATTGATAAAATATGCAAAATGAGACTTTTTTTTTTTAGGACATGGTCAATGTGGGGATTTGTTTTGCTTGACTACGCATATTCATTACAAGGGTTTTACTTTTCTTTTGCCAAAGGGTTAGTGATAATGGTGAGGAAGATGGGGAGAAAAAAACAATTTTTGACAATTAAAAAAATGAAAATAACTGTTAGGACCTTTGAGCAGTGCCTTAATGCTGTAATTCTTCACATAATAAGCTCATAAATTCAGAGCTAGAAGGGACCTTAGAGAATTCAGCCCCTTCATTTTATAGATAGGGAAACTGAGGCTAAGAGAGGCTGAGTTGTTCAGGGTCACACAGCTAGTACATTTCTCAGGTAGTTTTTGAACTCATCTACCCCCTGCACCACACACTTGCTTCAGTTATCACCGTGAGATATATATAAATACAAATATGCAGAAATGCTAATTAAGAGTTCCACTTAACAGAATACACATAACAGAATTTACTGTACTGACAGAGGAAAGGATTGTGCTTATTAATGTCATATTTCCAATGTCCTCTTGAAGTAAGGAGGAGTATTCTCTGTATCGGGCAGGGGATGAAGGGAAAGCAGTAATACACATTTCTAAATCATGTGCTTTTCACTTTAAGTGACCAGAGAAAAATCACAGGGAATGCCTGATAACAAACTGATCCTCTGCTTATTCTCAGGTTTTCAAGTTTAGTCTGACCACTAGTGAGTGGGGAGCCAATGCTAGGGAGTTTTAGAGCCTAAAGGTTTTACTATATATTCTTTATTGTATTTGCAAGTAAGGAAGGCTTTACTTTGTGATATGACTAAGTGCAAGGCAGAAAATAACAAGCAAGCTTATGAAACTTGAAATGTTAATGATTAAAATTCAGTATGCACTATGAAATCAGTCTAAAAATTTCAGCTTTGCCAAAATTTAATATAGTTACTAAATGTTAAATATTACCCTGTCATAGAATAAGTATGAATGGTTTGAAGAAAACCATTAACTTGTTTCTGGAATACTTGCTAGATGTTTATCGACAAATTCTTATTTTGGACATCAGCCAATTAGGGGTTGGAGGTGAAGGCTAGTGTGCTTGGGTGATTTTAAAGAGTTCCAAAACCAAAATGTAGGTAATAGTTTAAAAAATGAATGAATGTCCATTATTATAAAGGTCTTGAACAGATATGTGAGAAGGTAACTTGAATCTTTTCTGGAAGCATTAAATGTTTAAATCCTATATAAATATACAAAAGGGCAAAGGTGATTTATAGTAAATTTATTCACCATAACCTCCCTATAAGTTGTGCAACTCTTTTAAAAACTAAAGTTAACAGTAGCAAAGGGTACTGAATCTGAGGCAAAAACAAAAAACAAACAAACAAAAAAATCAAAAAACACCGCAAGCTTCTATATTTAGGCTGCTTGAAAAAGGGAAAGATTTCATAAGAAACAAATCAATTCAACATCAATACAGCAAGTTAATTCAGGGTGGGAGGGCAGCTGTTCCCACATTAACAACAAGATCAGAGTATTTGGGGACAAATGTAATGTATTTTATAGATCCCCAGCTATTGAAAGACTATAGAGATATACTTTTAATTTCTTGTTAAAGAGTTTAGATGTGTTTTCATTTAACATCTGCAAATGGACTCCCACCAATTCATATCTATAAATACATACCAGTGGGCATTAGGATGAAACAGTCTTCACCAAGCAGAACAGCATTGATTGCTTCTAGCTGATTTGTACGAAAATGATGCAGGCCAAATTTTTTGTGAAAAATCTTCATCATTTCTTTTGAATGTGGAAAATCAACACTTTTGAAACGCTCATGTTCTGGATTTCTAGATTGTCTATTTTGTACCAGTTTGTCTTGTAAGAAAAGAATCAATATTACGAAAATTAGTGCACATCTGCAGCAAAAAAGACAGAATTTTTATTCACTTGCTATATACCATATCCCAAATCTTAGAAAGGTTTAGCATTCAGGACTACTAGTTATATTATAACTACTAGTTATATTTTCTGTCTCCATTTCCTTCAAACTTCTTACCCTTCTTCAGCAATCTGCAATCTAATTTCTGGTCTCATAGGAGATACCTGTTGTCTCAAAAGGCCACCAGTGGCCTCCTTATCAAGCAATCAAATCCTAACATGCTGTGACCCTGTTGATCCTGTCTCTGAAACTCTCTCCTCCTTTGGCTTTCCTGATACTCCCTTTGTTCTCTTCCAACTACTTTGACTCCCCTCCTCTTTCTATGATATTTGGTTTTAATGGCTGTCACAGCTGAAAAAGATATTTTACAAAGCTATGTAGTTACAGATGGAAGAAGTGTATTCATTGTTGGCTATTCTTATTATTAAATGATGATACTCATTTTTTCCAATTCCATCCAGCAATTATATAAAGTTTTTGGTTGAAATTTAGCTAGTAAATTTCCATCTTTCCTCATGTCAGAGGCCAGGGTCATGTTCTCTAGAGGTCAGGTCCCAGGTCTAGAGAGTTGCTTTTCCAGGTGTAGAGGAGGGATACAGTTCAGGGCAGATGGGAAGATTCCAAGGTAGACCATGTTTTCCTGGTGATGGATGACTTTGATTTTCTTCCAAGACATCCTGTGGGTTTGGAGAGGTCTTGGGAACAAGGCTATAGTCCCAAGAGTTCCGTTTGGTCATGCTGCTCCCACTGCTGCTTGCATCTACCATTGTTGAGTCTTCTCCTCTGAGTTCTCCTTGCTGCAACTACTGGCCATGAAAAAATTTCCCTTCTCTTATGAAAAAGGGAAGAAAAGAATCCAGGTGGGCAAGTAGGAAGTCTGTTGTCAGGATGAATCTTCCCCATGCTGGACCAACCTAGATGTCTGCTCTACCTTCCCTCTTAACCTGAGACACCATTTAGTGTGCCCTGGTCTCTCTTACGTTGTGGAGTATATGCTCCATCCCCTGAAGCCCTTCACGGATTCTGAAATCAAGGTCTGTCTGTTAGAATTGTGGCCTAGGACTCGTGGGGGTCCAGGCAGTGTACTCATTGCTCTTCTGAGGTGGAGGTAGTACATGGGAAGTATCCACTTCATCTAACTTCCACCCAGATGGAGGACTTGGAAGGATTCTGCGTACCAGGAAGCAGGGCCTGCTTGATCCTGGTTGGGGCCTCAGCTCCAAGGGGGTTTGAATGGTGTGCCAACTATCTTTCCTAGTGATGAAGCAAAGTAATTAGAAAACATATATTCTATTCATCCTCCCTTGAGGTCCTAAAAGGATCCTTGTGCCCTTGCATCTGGAGAATTAGTTTACCTGTCCTCATTACAGCTTGGGCCAGGGAACATAAAAGGCACGTGTTGGGAGAGTAAGGCCAAACTCCTGATTGTGGATTTCAATTATGAGGATATAAAATATTCCAGGGCTTTATGCAATCGGCACAATGTCATCAACAAAGAGGAACATCTGGAACACTTCACCATTTAAAAGAAGCTTTTCTTCTACTTGGACTCTAGGTTGGACATTGTGATTTTGGCAAACACCTTTTGTAAGCATATGCCTCATTGTTTTATATTTCTCCTGATATTAATAATCAGAGGTTAAAGGAGGTTATCTCTGCTGTTAATTCTTTCAATATTCTCACACATACAGGAAGTAGCTTTTTGGAGAACAGCTTTTAAGGGAATGTCTTGCTTTACTTTATCAACTAATTTTTCTATCATCAAAAAACAAATACAGTGGGATTTTGTCTTTATAACTTTCAGTCAATCGTGTCAATAAAGATATGGTTTATTGTGGAATATTGTTTGTAAAAGCCTGCCCATGCCATTCTTATACCTTCATCAAGGCCGATCTTAATGAAGGCAGAGGCTTATCTCATAACGTATGGCTACAAAGTCCCTTCCAGTTCTAAATCTATGGGCACACTCTTGGCTTCCTCATCTCCCTCCCTTTTTTTGTAACGTCTCAGATTTTCCTGTACCGTTGGTATCTTCCATCTCAGATATCCTGATAATCTATCCCATAACACCTTCATATTTTTACTGTCTGTCTACAGTATAAAGTATATACACAAGGTGTATACGTAATTTGATCCAACTGTTTTTCCTATCTTTTTATTTCAGTGCCATTCCCTCTTTCCCACAACTGGGAAGGCACTGTTAGAAACTAAATGTGGTAGCTCCACTACCTTTGATAGTGAAGCTTATTATAAAAATGTTTACAGATCTTTTCCATTTTTTCCTGTTGTCTTTGAATGTCTGCGAGATGACTTTGTTTACTTGCATTGCTCACCAAATATCATTTAAATCTGTCTTTCTTTCTGTGCTTCTTGATGTTTTGAGGCACTACTTCTAGTCTTTTGCTATCCTCCTAAATATAAGATTTTACCAAATGAGTTATATTCCATTCAGCTTTATGTCACATTATCTCTTTCTGTCTGGCAAGGAGACCAGATGTTTATCGGTTGAGGTAGTGGCTAGAATTTAATGGTTTTCTCATTATGACAACTGATTTATGTAAGTTAAACTTCCTTAGAAAATTATAATAGTCTATGTAAATGTCTATTTTTTTTGTTGATGTCAACAGCATACTTAAATTTGTCAAGTTAAAACTGCCTCAACTGCATGCCATATCTTCTCATTTTTATTCTTTCTCTTAACTTTTAATTTTGATATCTTGGTATAACAAGTTGGTTGTATGACTGGTAAACTGATTTCAGAAATTTCTGCATCAATATGAATTGTTTCCTACACATTAAAATACAACCTGTTTTATTTTTGGTGATTTTGTTTGTGTTCCCCATGTCTAGTCTATTCCAATTCTTTTATCTAAGTATTCAGGATATACAGGCATCAGGCTTCCACATGGTCTAGAAATCTTTGGCCTCTCACTTCTTATTCCTTAACTATACTTTCCAATTTTTCAATGTTCTTACCTATGATTGCCTTTGCAATCACCAAGTATCAAGATGTGTTGATTTAATTTAGATTTTCTGTATTCATCTTCTACAACAAACTTTGATGCACAAACTGTGATTCTTTCCACAGTGGTCTTTTGCAAATACCAGGTGGCCCTGAAGGCTTCAGGAAGTTTTAAGCATCTTTTGAGCATGGATGAACCTGCCAGAACTTGTGTTCTACTAGCAGAGCTTCTAAGAACCCAAGATCACCTACACACCATGATTATGTATCACCATAGAGCTTAGTAATACATAATAACCCTGAAATAACACATCATTAGTAAAAGGAATCACATTTTACAAAAGGTGATTGGGACAGTGGATATTAACACAGGTAAAAATTAACTTTAACTCATACTTCAAAACACATATTACGATAAAATATGACAATATACTTATCCTAGCTGTGGAAAGAAAACAAATTTGTGGCTAGGAAAGAAGTAGAGGGTGTCTTTAGAAATGAGATGGATGTCTGAATACACAAAAGTCCAAAAACTCTTGCACAATTAAATGTAATAATAAAATTTCCAGAGGACAGCAAAGGAGTAGGGGGAAATGTGTGACACATTTATCAGATAAAAGCCTTCTCTCCCATAAACATTTGCTTTATCACATTAAATTCAACATGTTGAGAATAGAATTCTTCTTCTCCCAACATCACCAGCTCCACCTACTAGGTTCCCACCTGCTGACTTCCCCATTTCTGTTAAAGGTAAAAACATTCTTTCAGTGACCAATTACAGCCATCTCATCCTTCCTTTTCCTCACCTCCCACAGTGAGTTAGTCACTAAGTCCTGTTGATTCTTCCTTCACAATGACTTTTTTGATTCCTACTGCCACCATTATAGTTCAGTGTAGAGAACAAAATACACTAATCTTAGCTCTGGCAGTCACTCTAACTGCAACACTCAACTGTCTCATAAAGATATTTTGTACATCAATTATGACACATTATTTCATCATATTACAAAAATAAATCAATTAATGTGCAATTTTAAAGGTTAAAAAAACAAACCAGAATCTTCATGATACTGATGCATTAAAAACAAGATTTTATGAAATTTTGCACACAAAGTTATTTCAGCTAAAAAAATTTCTTGTAAAGTTTTATAGGGCTGATGTAAGGTTTCCTTATGTTCTGGCTTTCATCTGTTATTCTTTTCAAGTAACTCCTCTTTTCAGGGGCTAATTTAACATTTCCAAGTTTTTTGCACAAGGATTCGAATACCTAACAAATAAACCGTTTTATTTATTTTTATTAAAGTTGTGACTCCACAACTCATTGGGGCTACACTCTGTGCTGAATTTTTTAGTATGTAAAATTTCAACTTCTGTCTAACTAGATCCTTAACAATTTAGTAATCTCAAAATATGCACAATTAAAATTCATGAAAAAAATTTTTTTTGCTTTCTTCTGGCCCCAAAGCATATTAGCCTAATTGTTTTAGGGACAATAAAAATTATATAAATGTAAAACACTTATAATGATGTTAGTCTTCTTATTACAAAAGACTCAATTATAATTTCACATTTTATAAAACTACAGTCACTATAAGCCACAAAATAACATTTTTGGGGGGAATGGATTTATAATTTACAAGTATAAACTTGCATAGAAATAATGTGATTTTTAGTTGAAAGTTTGGTATGACTTTAGCCCATGAAATTCCTGTTTTGGACAATTTTGTCTAAGAATCACAGAACCTTGTGTTTAAAGGATCTTGGAGATCAGCACACAGACATTTAACATTTTAACTTACCGGGGCAATTCTGGATTGAGATGCTTCTATTCTGGTTAGCAGGTACTACTGAGAGGCAGTTTGTCTTGGTCATCGGAGTTTTTTCTGTAAATGATTTAACTGGCTGACCTTCCCGAATAGGCAGATAGATATTTTTGGATGATTCTTCCTCTACTGAATTGTAACTTGGGTTTTCCCAGTCATAATCATCAAAATCATCTATATCAAAAATATCAATATCTTGGGTTTCAGAAAAATTGTTACTTTTCAGGTCATTAACCAAATTAATGTGTTTATTCTGATCTTTTATAGCAGTGCTTGTGAGAAAATTGCCTAGGAGATGAGACCTTTTATATTTCTCTTCTGTCTTTGATATTTCAGTGGAATTGCTACTAACAAAGGGTTCTGGTGACTGGGAACTGAATAATATTCTTTCAGAGATATTTGTCTTAGCAGATGACAGCTCTGACTTTTCTGGAGTAGTTCTTTGTGTGCCGCGCATCCCTGCTGAAACATCCAGATTTGGAAACGTCCTTGTAGTTTTAGCAAGAAAATTTTCTTGACAATCAGCAGTGGAGACAGGATTAAAAGGAAGGTGCGGAGATTTAAACTCTTTTACTAAATTTCCTGTGAAGGGAGATTTACCCTTTTGAAATGAATGCAGAAAGGAAAAAGCTGTCTTGCCATTTACAATACGATCCTGTGAATTAGGCTGGTATATCCAATTCAAGGGTGGAGGACTAGTGTCATTTTTGTTGGAATTTGCATCAGCTAAGAGTTTTCTTCTAAAGAAAGAAAAAAATAACATCAGGCCAAAATCTATCAGCTATAAAAATATACTTTCTGTTCTCATTCACCCCACCTCTCAAACTGTTCTAAGAAATAGTCATTTTTCTCCTACCTCAAAAATTTGAACTAAAGGGGTATTTTAAAAAAGGTAATGATTTAAAATAGTAACTACATAGACTTTGGCTGATTTAAGATCATCTAGATATAATTCCCAGCCAATGTCTCTGAACATTTTGGTATGGAGGTCTGCACTTACCTTTGCTTATTTTCAAGAGGTTAGAAGTAGGGCAAATTTGATGGGAATGTGGGGCTGTCATATCATAGTGGTAGAGAAAGGAAGATTAATGGGTCTCATAAACATCTATCCATTCACATGACTGGATTTGGGGATGATAGACAAAAGGCGAGGCTGGTTGGTATTTGGATCTTGGGAGCTCTTATTTGGGCAATTTAATTAAGATTATATATCTATTTAAGAGCAAGCTCACAAGTACAGCAATAAAAAATAGTTGGAGACCACTGATCCAGAGAGAGGTGATAAAACTCCAACATTTTAGATTTTTAAAAAATTTTTCCAATTAAATAAAACTTCACAGTGGGTAGTAATATCTCAGCTTCATAAATTAAAATGGATCCCTTTTACATCAAAATACATGAACAGTATACTTCTGGCAACCGTGGAATTATAATTTCAACTATTTCTGTAGCATGTGCTCTCTTTCTATGAAGACAATGACCCTTTGTTATTCTACTCTTTGGATACTTTTACATTATAATATAGTATATGTTGCATTATTACATTGTTTGTTATACTGTACTCAAAGTATTGCTGTTTTTATATCTTTTTTTTCTTTTTTGTTTGGGTGAGGCGATTGGGGTTAAGTGATCTGCCAAAGGTCACACAGCTAGTAAGGGTTAAGTGTCTGAGGCTGGATTGAACTCAGGTCTTCCTTACTCCAAGGCCAGAGCTCTATTCACCACACCACCTAGTTGTCCCTGTTTTTATACCCTTAACTTCAGCTATTCGTCTTCTCTATAGCTTACCTGTTTTAAGTAGTTTTGTGGTATTAAAAGGACGGAAAGTAGGGGGAGCTAGGTGGTACAGTGGATAGAGCACTGGCCCTGAAGTCAGGAGGACCCGAATTCAAATCTGGCCTCAGCCCAAACACTCGACACTTCCTAGCTGTGTGACCCTGGGCAAGTCACTTAGCCCCAATTGCCTAAAAAAAATTAAAAAAAATTTTTAAAAAAAAAAGACTGAAAGTCAGAATTTTTCTCTTACTCTTTGGTCCTATCAGAGGTGGGATCATTACTACCATTGTCTCAATAAAGTCTTAAAAAGAGTGTGGGGGAGGTGGAGGTGGGTCAGAACAATGACCTGTTCTGTTCTTTTCTCTCTCTTTACTACCCTCAACCTCCTTCCCTGTCCCATTACTTGAAGAAAGGGCTTAAATGCTTGGCTCTTTTTCTTAGAGGGATTTCAAACAGCACAAGCCCTTTTTCATTTCCCCACTTCACATAAACTAATTTTTAGTTGCCTGTTACTCACCTTTAAAACTAATAGTTATTTTCCATAATTTCCAAAGACTAATGCTCCCCAAGCCTCTTGCCCCTAAAAACCTACTATCAGAAAAGTACACTCACAGGGATGTTGTGTGTTTGTGTGTGTGTGTGTGTGTATCTATATCTCCTATTCTTAAGTATTTTGAAAGACTAAAAAATTTTGAGTACCTACACCACCTCACAAATATTTTGTATATAGACAGAATATGCATGCCAAATAAGAAAAATTCAGACACCTGAGATCTCGATGCTGAAGAAGTTTGTTTCCGCAATCCAAGCCTTGAAGTTGATAAGTAGGAACAGTATCAACTAATGAACAGATGTCCTCCATCACATGAAAAAGCTGTTGTTGCAAAGTTAATAGTTTACCTGCAAAATAACACTAATTTGAGTTTCTCAATAAGTAACATTTTTAAGATATACCAAAGAGCCATTCTTTTTATTTAGAAGGTTAAAAACAGCAACATTAAAATTTTTTTATGAAGATTATTAACATCCTACATTGAAGTTCTACTCTGATGACATCTGTATTATGTCAGGATAGTGCAAGCTCTTAGAGATGCTATCAAGCTGTAAAGGTTTGGGTATGGGCTCTGTGGTTTGAGAACCAGTCAAGTTAAGTCTGGAGAGGCTTACGATTGGTTTGTCCCCAGGGATGTTGATCTAAAAAGGTGAAAGGGGCCACACCATCAATATTGGAAGAGAATAGCCACACTAATGAAATCCAGGTACCTGAAGTATGTTATCATGTATGTTATTTTCATAGCCTAAATGAAAAACAAATGAGATCTTTTACACTTGTTCTCATTTCTTAGCTTATATTGGCTCACCTTTCTGGCCAAATAATAAGGGAATAAAGAGGAATAAAGAATGATAGGTTAGAGCTTGAAGGGACATTTGGGATCATCTTAATCTTTTCATTTTACAGGTGTTGAAACAAAGGCCCAGAAAGATCAGGTAAGCTTAACGTCATGAAACATTCTGAAACCACAAATAGGAGAACCAATTAAATAAAATAACTATATAATATAATATTCTTCAAGAAAAACTTTGTGTTCAGATGTGGTGAGTGACATTGTAGAAGGAATCCTGGATTCATGGTCAGGAGACATTGATGGAAGTTCCAGTTCCACCACTTATTAGCTTTGTAACCATAACCTTCTGTGCCAACAGTGAATAGTAAAATGGAGACCAAACCCCGGCACCACCTACATTACAAAGTTTCTGTGAGAAAAATGCTTTGCATGTTATTCACGGTTTGTCTCAAAAGGATATTCAAAATGGTAAAAGTTACAAATGTCATGAAAATTTTTTCCTTATGTATGGTTTTAAAAATTAATTTATTAGTAGTACTCAATTCTCCCTATGCTTAGGGAGCATAATCAAAGGGTAAAAATATTCCACTTATGTGTTATGGTCACTCCTACTGAGAGAAATGATGTAGGGAAATATACTGTTTCCATGTCAGCCCTATCTCTGGTTACATATGTTACAAGATCCAAACAGAGCACAAGAACTAGAATACTATCTTCTGGAAGAATAGGACCAATTGCTAGTCATGGGGAGGGAAAGGTATCTATCTGGCCTAGACAAAAGGAACACCAAAAAACATTTAAAGATGGTACAATGTTTTAAGAGTTGACAGAGAAAGAAGAGTGCTGAAGGATGATAACCTGAGGAGATGGCAAGGTCTAGGAGAAGTCTGGGCTTGTCTTGGGCAGCAGGAAAGGGACAGATTGAACGTAAGAGAGTGGGAATAAAGGTAGGTGGCAACTGAGAGAGGGGGAATGAGGTCTTCCTTTAGCTGTGAGACTGGGGAAGGAGGGAAGAACAAGCATTTATTAAGTGCCTGGCACTGTGCTTAGCACTTTTATTAAATGTTATTTGATTCTCACAACGATCATGGGAGGTATTATTTTTATCCCCATTTTACAGCTGCGGAAATTATGGCAAAAGGAGGTTAAGTGACCTGTCCAGGGATCACACTGCTAGGAAGTGCCTGAGGCTGGATTTGAACTCCAGTCTTCCTGACTCCTGCTGGGGGAGGTTTAAAGAAAGAAGAGAAGAAAGAATAACCAATGTGAGAACTAGGATAGAGTCAGGGAAGAACAAAAGGATTGCCTTGCCAAAATAAGGGCCTAACTGAGATTAGATAACATAAATTTACAGTGGGCTAGTCAGTATGGTTGCATGACTTTCTCCAGTTACTACAGTCAAGGCAAAGGACGGTAGTAGCAATCGAGGGTTGGGGATTTTCAAGGCCTTTACAACAACAGTACAAGGGACTTAAGAGTAGAGGATAACACTGAGTTGAACTGATTAACTAAAGGGTCAAGCAGGGGTGATGGCCTGTGAAAGAACTAGGGAAAATAATCATAAAAGAAATGGAAAATTAATCATACTTTAAAAAGCATGACCAAAGATGGAAAATAAACTTTTGTACAAACTCAGCAGCTTCATCATCCTCAAATGGGAATAACAAACATTTGCTCTATCTAAAATGTTTTTCATACCATCATATTTTGTACTGGTCTCCTGTACTGGCTGTGGGCTAGTTGTTCTCTCAGATTCTGATGAAAAGTAATTTGATAGCTTAGTAGAATTTTTTTTCCCATCACAGATGGAAGGCTCCTTTAGAGTACTGCAAATAACAAAATAGAAAATAAATATAACATGGACTAACCAAAAATATATTTCTATAGATATTTCATTTCTGTCTCTGATAATCCTCCATGACAGATCTGACAATAACGTACAGATAAAATTTAATTACAGGAATACTATCAGAAAAAGTTCCCTATGTAACAAAGCTGTTTTCCATATTTCATGCATGGTGCAAAACAAGAATGTTTTGTTGATCCAGCAAAATGAATTCCTTCAGTGAATAATCTTTTGAAACAAGTTTCCTAGCCCTACGCACATGACAAGCACTTAATAAATGAATTCTGTATTGTGCTGTTTATGTAGGAGTCTCTCTTTAGCATAAAAATGAGCCTCTCTACTTCCTTTGCAGAAGGGGAAACTCTGCATGTAGAACACTGCAGCTACTTTCATGACTGATGTGATTAGTTGTGTTGAACCCTTTTTTCCTTTTTCTTTTTTATTCTCTCTTATAAGGGATAACTCTAGGATGAGAGAGGAAGAGATTGGATGAGAATGAAGGTAATACAAAACGAAAAGATTTTCAATAAAAATTAATCTAAAAAAGAAAAGTCTCTATAAGTGAAACTTAAATTATGTAAGGTTTCAAGTTCTTTGGGGGGCAGGGGATGAGGAACTTCTTATAGTTCCCTTGTCCTATCAAATAACAATTATGCCTTGACTTTGCTTACAACCTCCAAATTCTAACCAACCATCTCCTAAAAAATGCATGAACAGAAAAGGGGTGATGTAGGATATACACAATACTTTGTGTCTCCTGCTATGGAACATAATGGGATTTTGCTACATCCTCATTTTGGGGAAACAGCACAACATATTTACTACCGCTCAACGGAGGGTGTCAGACTGGGAAAAGGAAAGACCACTTAGCTGGTGATGCTCTAATTTGGAGGATGAGGATGACAGGGACTAGCAATTCCAGGCATCAGAAGAACTCCACAGATTCCTCTCTAGAATATCAACTCACTTCACTTACATAAATGATGTGTCATGTTTAAAGTAACAAGAGTAGGGGACAACCCTACCTCACTGAGGCCAAAGTACTTCTTTTTCCTTACTACACATAAAGGTGGGGGTATTGCTGATGCTTCAACTAGGCTCAGAAACCCAGGAATGATTCTTTGTAATATGTCTTTATTATAAATCCAATCACACCAAACAATTGGGAGGCCCATGAAGATTTTAAATGTGTAAGCTGAGTAGTGATTTGGGGTTTTTTCTTTGTAGAATGAGCAAACAAGAAAACAAAACACACTAATGTACAGGATTAGGAAAATGTAACACGACTTACCCAAGTCAAATTATTTAAAGCAGCTCAATAATAAACAGAAACGTTTGCTTATCAGTTGGCTATTTTACCTAAGGCACCTCAAAGAGGAAGAAGAGGAAGAAAACACTCCTTCTTCTGGAGAAGGTGGAATAAAATCTATATCAAAATCGTCTTCGTTAAATTCCTCAGAGTTAGCACCTAAAGGTTCATCAACTGTATGTCGCTCAATTCCATCAGGATATTTCTTCTTTTCATTGTCATCTAAAACAAAACAGCTAATGAACATAGATCATTTCCATAATTAACAGAAGACAATAGTAACTTGAGCACTTAAAAGAATCTTTAAAAAGAAAAGCCTCAAATCCATAAATAGCTTATATGTACAGTTGCTTTAATGTTTATAAATAAAATAAAACCTATTTAGTTCTCATAATATCTTTTAAACCAGAGGGCAGGGAACTCTTTTTCTATTAAGGGCCACTGACCCTCCTGGGATGGAAGAATAGAAAAAGGTCATATAATTTGAAAAACATTTTTTTAAATCTTTTTTTTAAGAAAAAGTTTTAAAATTTATTTTAAACTTAAGCACAAAATAAAAAAAGAATAACAAAACGGCCATATACAGAGCAGAACAGGAGAGGATTCAATATATAGCAATAAATTTCCATTTCAAGAAAACTTATATAATAAATACTACACATTTTGTTTTCAAAGCTGTCCAGCTTTTCTTCTGTTCTCTGCTATGCACTTTTTACTTTACTCTCCTCCCTCCCCCCCATACAATTAAACCCGGACACACACACACACACACACACACACACACACACACAATGTAATATACATAGATATCTATAAACATACACCTATATAAACATATAGACTTATACACATATATGTAAGACCATACTAAGCTTATTTCTACTTGTCAACTGTTTCTCTGAAGGTGGATAATATCTTCTTTTATAAATTCAGGTCTTGCCATGTTTTTCTAAATCAACTAATTCATCATTTCCTACACCATAGCAATATTCTAACCTGATCCCATTCTCTCTGAAAGATTGTCTATGAAAGTTTTTTCCCAATTTCCTGCATACCTTCTATTCTTGGCCATATAGGTTTTATTTATACAAGAAGATTTTAATTTAAAATAATCAAAATTATCCATTTTACACTTCAACAATGCTCTCACCTTATAACATGGTTTAAGGTCTAACACTACTAGATCTGCTTCCTTTACATCTTTTTTCCTCTGGTTTTTTTGAAGTTCCTGACCTTTTGTTCTTCTAAATGAACTTTTATATTATTTTTTTCTAACTCAGTAAGATAATTTTTAGTAATTTAATTGGGATGGTTTTTAAATAGATTAGTTAGGTAAAACTGTGATTTTTTAAAATTATATTGGCTTTACCTACCCATGAACAATAAATATTACTTCAATTACTTAGATCTAACTTTATTTGTATAAAAAGCATTTTATGTTTATATTCGTATAGTTCCTGTGTCTGTTTTGGCAGGTGTATTCTCAGGTATTTTATACTGTCTACTTATTTTAAATAGTCTAAAACAATATTGAATAATATGGCTGACACATAGTATAATTTCTTAATTTAGTTGAAAAAAAAAATTCTGCCTACCTGCTTTTTAACTTAAGAAAGAGAACATAAAACTATACTCAATAACAAATAATAGAATATGTGTAAAAAGTATAATAACCAGACTGATTTTTAAAAAATAAACATACCAGAACTCAAACAACTAAATCAATGTCCTTCAAAGCAACCATTTTGGCAGGCTTATTACAACAATGCTGCCATTACAAAAAACATTTCTGGAATTATATTCAGAGACACTTAAAAAGCTAAAAAAAACCATTAGTTTCCTTACTTTATAGTCACACTCTGTTCTCTGACCAAGAACACATTACCAAGTGGGGCCACCCACTTCACTGGTTCAAAAAAACTTTTGTTCCCCGCTCCCCCCCCACCCCCATTAAGTCAAATTCACCTTTAAAGCATTAAGACTTGCATTGCTTAAGACTTTCAAGAGAATATCCCTTTTTCTTATTCAAGAAATTGTGAGGACAATTCTAAAAGAGGAATTCTAAAAACATTTTGAGCAATGGTGGAATTATTGTAAAACATACATAGTCTCCCAAAGTGAATGCTCTGAAGGGGACTTTTATAAAGATACAATTTCTGACATATGTATAAAATACAGAACTGATGCATAATGTATGACTACAAAAATGACTTTTTTTTTTTAAACAGCCATATCTCCTATATCAGTAAGGGAACAAGAAAGGGGAAATCTAAAGGTACAAAACAGACAAATACATATAAAGGAAAGCTGGAGAGAAATCTACATAGGATACCTTATAGAACAACACATAAGTGTGTGTACATGTACACACACACCCACACACACCCACCAGTTACAATAGTTAGAGACTTTCATGGAATAACAGCCCCATCCTGTGGCCTTTTAAGATACTGACATTGAAGACTTTCAAATTGAAGTCTTGTTTTCACAACTGCAGGCATAAATAGAGCTACTGCCCATTGGTTTTAAGTAGAGGGCTAAAGGTTTCCTACAGGTAAGTAAATACAAGGTAATGTGAAGGAGAGAATACCAATAATTATGAGGATTTGGGAAGGTTTCATAGAAGTGATATGTAAGCTGACTCATGTAGGAGTTTTGAAAGGCCGTAATGATGGAGTACATTCTAGGTACAGGGGCATCTGGGGTGAATGCATGGAAGCAGAGGATGCTTAGTTTGGGAAATAGTTAATAAATAGTCTAGTCTGCCTGGAATGCAGAATGCATGAAAGGAAGTCTTGTGAAATAAAATTGAAAAGGTAGGCTGGAATCAGGCTGAATGCCAGGCTAATGAGTTGGTATTTTATCCTATAAGGGGCCACTAAAAATTTCTGAATAGGGAAATGGCATGATAAAGTTGTTGTCGTAGGAAGATTATTTTGGAAACTCTGAATGGGGAGAGACAGGAATGAGGGAGACCAATTAGGCAGCTATTAGTCCAGGTGAGACCAGGCCTAATTAGTGCCAATGTAAATGAAGAGTCAAGAATAAGTGTGAGAACTATCACAGAGATAGAATCAGTAAGATTTTTTTTTTTTTTAGGAAATTGGGGTTAAGTGACTTGCCCAGGGTCACTCATTTAGTAAGTGTCAAGTGTTTGGTCTGAGGTTGGATTTGAATTCAGGACCTCCTGACTTCAGGGCCAGTGCTCTATCCACTGTGCCACCTAGCTGCCCCGAATCAGTAAGATTTGGCAACTGATTGTATAGGGTAAAGGAGAGAAAATGTTTAGGATAATTCTGAGGTTACTAAAGAAAGTGTTTGAGAGAATGGAAGAGATGATCTTACTAAGATAAAGCATATAAGAACAGAAGAGTGTTAGGACAGAATATTAGGGGACACATACCTGGGAGGGTGGGTTGGGATATGGATGATGATCTAGCAAAGTACACTGAGAAGGAACACTCAAATAGTTAGGAGAAAGATTGGGACAGAGAAGTATCACAGATGCCAAGAGAAGAGAGTAGATCCAGAAGTTGGTACAAGTGTCAAAAGAGAAGTCAAGGAAAAGTAGGCTTGAGAAAACTATTGAATTTAGCAGTTAAAAGATACTGGAATTTTGACTACCATATATGAATCTGAAAAGCTGTTGCACAAATAAAATCAATGCAATTAGGATAAGAAAAGAAAGTAACAATTAGGAAAAAAAGTTTGTATCAAACATGTGATAGCTACAAAATGTATAGAATTAGAGAACCAAGAACCATTCCTCAAGGATAAGTAGTCAAAAGGATATGAACAGCTTTCCCAAAAATTGCAACTACAAACAACCATAAGAAAAAGTGCTATCACTAAATAACAAGAAAACTGCAAATCAGTTTGCAAATCAGAAAACAGCTGAGGTTTTACTTCATACTTAGCAAACTGGCAAAAAAAAAAAAGAAGGAAATAATGTTGGAAGAACTATGAAAAGACAAAGACAAACACACTAAATACGCTGTTGGTAGAGCTCTGAATTGATTCAATCATTCTGAAAAGCAATTTGGAATTATGCTAAAAAAGTAAGTAAAACGTTCATACCCTTTGGCCCAGAGATCACACTGCTAAGGTACAAGACAGACAGAAAAGGTCTCATACACATCAAAAATATTCATGAGGCTTTTTTGTTTTTTGTGCCAGCAAAAAAGCTGGAAACAAAGTAGATAGCTATCAATTGGGGAACGGTTAAAAGTGTTGCAGGAGGTAGGGACAGAAAGTCCCAATTCAGGAACTAAATTTGGAAAGATGAGTAAACCAAAGAAAACACCTACCAATATAAAAAAATTGCAAATTGGGGATACCATAAAAGGAAAGTAATGCTGTAACATCTGAAAACAGTGACGCATAAGAAAAAACAAAAGATTCTCCATAAACACTACATGAATACCTAAAAGAAATGAGGCAAAAGATAAAATAATTAAAAGAAGTTCTTGAGAAAAGAACTGTAAGGAGAATTAATACATTAGAAGAGGAAAGTGGTTAACCTTACCCAGGAAATGGGCTAACTGAAAACTAGAACAGAACAGAAATCAATGACTTTGGGAGAGAGCAAGAAATATTAGAATGAAATCAAAAGATTGAAAAAATAAAAGGTAAGATATCTGATATCAAAAAAGAACTGAATTCAAAATCAGGTCAGAAAGAGGAAATTTAAATATTATTCAATTCTATGAAAAACCATTAATTTTTTTTAAAAGCCTGGATACCATATTTCAAGATGTCATAAACGAAAACTCTCCAGATCTGTAAGAATCATTGAGGCAAAGATAGAATAACTACACCAATTATCTCCAGAAAGGAAATCCTAGGAATGTCACTGCCAAAATCTAGAGCTCCCACATCAAATAAAAAATACTGCAAGTATTCAAAAATAAGTAGTTCAAGTACCAAGTGACCATAGTCATACAAGACCAGGCAGCTACTACAAAAAATGAAGGAAGTCTTTGGAGTGCAATATTTAAAACGGTAAAAGATATAGGCTTATGACCAAGAATAACCTGTAGGTCAAGCAAATTGATTAAAAACAGCAATACTAACTAAATGTATTTCTTCAGTACCATAACAACCTACCAAAGTACTATGTTACAGAGCTAGAAAAAGTAATAACAAAATCATTTGGAGGAACAAAAAGTTCAAGAATATCAAGGGAATCAAAGGAAAAAAAATGGTAAAGAAGGGGGTCCAGCATTACCCGATCTCATACTGTACCACAATGCTGTAATGGTCAAAACAATTTGGTATCAGGGAATAAATGGAGAGGTGGATTAGTGGAATAGATTAGGTACACAATACACAGAAGCAAATGAATACAGTAACCTACTGTTTGATTAGGCCAAAGCGCTCAGCTAGCGGGGCAAGAACTCATTATCTGACAAAAACTGATGGGAAAATTGGAAAATAGTCTGGCAGAAATTAAGTACAGACCAATATCTCAAACCATATACAAAGATAAGCTCCAAATGGGTTAAGTGTGACATCATAAGCAAATTAAAATGTAGTCCTTGTGGAGAATCTTTTGTTTTGTTTTTTTCTTATGCATCACTGTTTTCAGTTGTTACAGCATTACTTTCCTTTTATGGTATCTCTAATTTGCAATTTTTTAAAATATTGGTAGAACATGGAAGAAACTATGGATAGGGGAAGAGTTCATGACGAAATGAGAGATAGAGAGGTTCACAGGAGGTAAAATGGACAATTTTTATCACAAAAAACTAAAAAGTTTTTGCACGAAACCAATGGAATTTGCCATTTCTCGTAAGTGGGCTACATGAGAAGAAAAATATATAAACATAGGTGAACGGGTGTGGGGAGCTGGCATCAAATGAATCTCACTTATAAAGAGGGTTGACAATACACACACACACACACACACACACACACACACACACACACACACACA
>NW_020948983.1:28590464-28615537 GCF_900497805.2 Vombatus ursinus | reverse complement strand
ACACACACACACACACACACACACACACACACACACACACACACACAAATGCAAGTTTGTTGTAGAAATACAGAACTATATCAAACTCCACAGAGAAATAAATGGGAATGGTGGGTGGAGAGAGGGCAGGTTAAGAGGAAGGCAATAGTTACAATCAAAACAAATTTCCTGATCCTGAAGGGAAGAGTAAAGGAGAAAAAAAAAGAGAAAAGAACTAGAATCTAAGAAGGTGCCTTATATTATCTATTAGACAATTGGGGATTGGCCAAACAAATTACATTATACTAATATAACTGTACCATAAGAAATGACAGAGAGATAATTTCAGAGAATCCTGGGCAGTACGAACCTCTCCAGCATGGAATGAGCAGAACCAGGACAATCTGAACAAGGATAGCAACACTATGAATTACAACAACTTTGAAAGACTTATGAACTCAGATCAATGTATTTTCCTAATGTTGTTCATGCCACAGGCCTGGAATTCTTTCCATTCTCCTATTTCAAAGGCCTAACTCAAATGAATCTTCCTCCAGGAAGCCTTCCCTAATAAGCTCCTCTCCCTTCTAATTACCTTTTCTCTCAGGCCTCACATAAAATTTTGTTTTGTAACTTGTCGAATGTAATATTGTATTTTATAGCAATCTATGCTGTCCTCTACTTAAGGATGGTTCCTCAAAGGCAGGAACCATGTCTTACTTATACTTTGCACTCTCCCCTCAAATGCACTTTCAAGTGCCTAATATATTCTTTGTGCTTTAATATGTTTGCTGATTATGCAGCAATACATTAGACATTCAAAAGTTAATGAAAACAATCAATAGCTAAGTCATAGTTAGGGTTCTGGGAATTAATTTCCTCATCTGTAAGGAGGGAGTTGGCCTAGATCTCTAAGGTTCCCTCCAGTTCTAACATTCTATAATTCTAAAATTTAGTTAATATATTGAAAGCAAAGAGTTCTATAACAATCATTACCTCTTTCATTGCCCAACTGAGTTTTCAAAGCATGGTTTTCTTGAATATCTTCATTTCTAAACTCTTCGGAAATGGAATCATCATCAAGGCAAATCACAGGACTACTTAGCTCTTCTGATTCAGGCAACTTTTTTTTAGTCAATTCTGCTTGTCTGGTTTTACCAGATGGAAAATTTAAAAGCTCTGGATCAACCTTCTTCCCATTTGCTTTACATGTCCGTGTTTTAGAAGAGTTATTTTTATCCCCTTTTGATCTCTGAGCATTACTTAGTTTTGTAAAACAAGTTCTGGAGGGTGTAGTATAAGTTTTAGAATTGCCAGAAGTATCAAAGTCATCTATGTCATCCCAGTCACTGATGAGGATGGTAGAGTCAAATGAAGAATTCAATTCTAATTTCTTAGAATCTTTACACAATTCCTTGTTGACAGAGTTTTCTTTTGTAGGAGGTTGTAAACGACATGAAGTTTCATGGGTGTTATTTGAAGAATCTGACAATATCTGGTTTGAATAAAACTTCTGGATTTGTTGTCCTTTCGAAGTTCTCTCTGAGAAGGCACTGATACTTGTCTGCTGGTTCTTGGTAATTGGGAAAGGCTTACTGAGAGGAAAGGCCTCAGTAACATTAACATCCTTATCACTTAACACAAGAGCCTGAGTTACATTGTTGCTAGAAGGTATTTTCTTTTTAAAAGTGAAACCTCTGAAAAGGTATACGAAAGACTGACATATTATTTTAACATCCCCATAAAAGATAATACATTTTATTTTTAAAAGAAAAATAAAACTTTAGTAGTTAAGCTAATTTATTTGTGAAGAGTTAATCTTTAGCGTATTATGGTTTTTACCAATTTACTTTCATCCTCCCTGATCTGTGTTTTCCCTAAAATCTGCTTAATGACTTAGAGAAAATATCAGATATGCAAATTCTGACTTTAAAAAAAAATGTTTTTTCTGAACATTCCATTTGTGTGCAGGAACTTTCCTGCCCAGATAAGGAATACAACAGACCAAACAACTGATCTCTAACTTAAGAGTCTTAGAAGAGCTAGCTCCCCAGGAAACCGAGACACAGTAACCTGCTCAAGGTTACAGAACTAGCAGGTTTTCTATCCACTGTTATACTGCCTCTGTGACTGCTTAGAAGCTGATCATTTATCATACAACCTTTTTGACTCTCTACTTTTCTCCCTCAAACTGCCTGTCTTTTGGTTATTTTGTACTCATTAATTAACACCTCCTTCAGAGGCTAGGCAGGACAAAATAAAAGAAACTTAAATAAGCCACGTTTCGCAAGCTGTAAACAGCCCAGGTATAGGTTTTGTAGAGGAGTTAGAAATAACTGGCTAAAATGAGACTGTTGGATTATCCTTGGATTTCAGTTAATAGTGCTATTCTAATAGTTCACTAGTACTTTTACTTTGCTTTATTTACAAAGTTTTAGTAATTAAAAATAAATTCCACTTAAATAATATGGACTTAAGTTTCATGCCAAGAGTCCTAGGTAATAGACATATTACCATGAAGTCATGCTTAACTACCAAAGACAGAAAATAAAAAAAACTGCATAGTTAAATATCTGTGTCTTGGATCTAGAAGAGATCTCCAATATCATCCAGTTTAACCTTTTCACTTTTTAAAGAGGAGAACATTCAGGCCAGGTCAAGTGATGTGTTCAAGGTGATGGAGGTATTAGGTAGCAGAGCCAGCCAAGATTTATACCAAGGCCTTCTGACCCCAAATTCAGGACTCTTTTTATTACACCACTGAAGAACAACTGAAGGTACTTATGAATAACTAATGGCTCAATAAGTAATTTGTCTTATCAACTGCTCTAATATGGAATGTCACAATATGAAACAAAAACCTTTAATCTGTTAAAAAATTCAGCGTTCTAGATCTGAACTGATATATGGAAATAGATGGGGCAAAACATTTGCAAGCACCAGACAGCCAATTATAAGTATGACCTGCTAATAATTCAAAGGTTGGATGGGTTCGAGACAAAGTCTCTGCACTTAAGTTATTAACATTAACCTGACTCTCCTTCAGATGAATGGTGATCAGGAATAAATGGGAGATTTGAGCAGGGTCACTGTTTGTTAAGTGCAGGGGAAAGGCTTTCAAACATGTTGCAGAGCCTAGGAAGGTAATGGTCAAAGAGAAATGAAGCCCCTTGAGAGAATCACCCCAAGCTAGTCCTTACAAGTCTCGGTATTTTTTAACTTGTTGCAAACGGATTTGTGCTAATCAGCTAAAATGCTGTCAGGGTCAAAATTGTGCCCTCTTCACCACATAGAAAGGGCGAAATAGATAAGGACAAAATGTCTGACTGGAGACCAAGGAAGACTGAGATGCAGGATAAAGAATAATGGAACCCTAAGCTTCTAGTTCTATACTAAGGAGGTAATATGATATTGGGCAAATCATTTGACCTCTCTGGACCTTCATTTCCTCATGTATAAAATGTGGGGTTATACTAAATGACTTCAGAAATTCTATGTTTTCATGCATTTGTACCATTTTGCATCTTATATAGGGATAGGGACTAGCCTTGTGATCTCACTGGTAAAGGCAACTCCCAGATGAGCAAAGTTACCCTACCAAAGTAGGTTAGTACCTTCTCTGCAGCTTATAGTCTTAGGGGGTTGTCTATAGCATTGAAAATTTAAGTGACTTGCCCAGTATAGTGTGTGTCAGAGAGCAGGACTAGAACTCTGATCTTTCTGGCTTCAAGGCTAGTTTTAGCTCTGTCCACTTTACCATATTGACTCTCACTGTAACGGCACAACAGACCAAAATACTTACGGAGACTTGGGTTTCAGAACATTTAATTTATTTTGAATTTCTTTGGCTGAGTGACGCTCTAGCTGCTGTTGCAGATTATTCTGAGGAATAACAGCCATAATTCTAGGTGGAGAGAAAAAAGTGCTATCAGTTACTCAACATTTATCACAATATTTATAAGGAGGGAGGGAACACACACAAAAACTATTGACCCCCAAAACCCAATGTTTCAAATGTGTCCAAGGTGATAATATGCTTGGTTTTTTTTTTAGTGTCATAGAATTTAAAAATGGTGACATTTGTACATAAAATACATCGTAAACTTTAAGATGTCATAATATCATTCACTCACTAACAACCTATTTCGACGACTCATTACGGCATATAGCAAACCTTGGGTTCTAGTTTATGTCAACAGAGTGGCATTTTTTGCTCTAGAACAAGGGTTAGCAAACTGTAAGCTTAGCTGGCCACCCTGTAAGAATGATTTTACATTTTAAAAATGTAAAAATCATTCTTAGTTCACTGGCTGTACTAAAACAAGCCACGGATGGCATTTGGCCCACTGTTTGCCATTCCCTGCTCTACAAGCACCTATTCAGGCTAGAAAGATTTCAAGTTATGGGCTTGGTAATAAAGTAGATATTTTTCAAATGACCCCACTTTGGTTAAATTTGGAGAGGCTTTTCTGGCCACTCTTGAAGACAACACACCAGGGCAAAGGATAGTTAAGATCTACGTTGGCAGGGGTACCTCGCCTGGCAAAATCACAGATCCCAGAAGCATTGTTAGGATACAAATAAGCACAGAGTAGGGGGGAGTGGAACCCAAAGTGGAATTGGAAAGCCTAATTAAAAATTGGAAGAGAGTATATAGTTCCTGAGCAGAAGTAAAATCAAGGAACAAAGAAGAAATCATAGTGAGTGGTAACAACGGTTTATCAAAGAAAAATTTATGTTAATTTACTTATTCAATGCCATACCAAACTACCAAAAAATATTTTATAGAACTAGAAAAAGTAATAACAAAATTCACCTGGAAGAACAAAAGGTCCAGAATATTAAGGGAACTAATGAAAAGAAATGCAAGGGAAGGTAGCCTAGCAGTACCAGATCTAAAACCGTGTTATAAAGCAGCAATCATCAAAACTACTTGGTACTGGCTAAGAAACAGAGTGGTGGATCAGTGGAAGAGGTTAGGTACACAATATACAGTAGTCATCTGTATAGATGACTATAGCATCTACTATTTGCTAAATCGAAAGACTCCAGCTTCTGGGATAAGAATTCACTATCTGACAAAAACTGTTGGGAAAACTGGAAAACAGTTTGGTAGAAACCAGGCATAGACCAACATCTTGCACAATGTACCAATACAATGTCAAAATAGATACATGATTTAGACATAAAGGGTGATACTACAAGCAAATTGGGAGAGCAAGAAATAGTTCATCTCTCACATCTACAGAGAAGGGAAGAATTTATGACCAAAGAAGAGATAGAGAACATTATGAAATACAAAATGGATAATTTTGATTACATTAAATTAAAAAGGTTTTGCACAAACAAAGCCAATGCAACCAAGATTAGAAGGAAAGTAGAAAGTTGGGAAACAATTTTTACAGCCAGTATCTCTCATAACAAGGCCTCACTTCTCAAATACATTGAGAACTGAGTCAAATTTATAAGAACACAAGTGGTTCCTCAATTGATAAATGGTCAAACAATATGAACTGGCAGTTTTCAGAAGATGAAATTAAAGTTATCTATAGTCACATGAAAAAATGCTCTAAATCACTATTGATTAGAGAAATGCAAATTAAAACAACTCTGAGGTGCAGCTAGATGGCACAGTGGATAGAGCACTGGCCCTGGATTCAGGAAGACCTGAGTTCAAGTCTGGCCTCAGATACTTGATACTTACTCACTGTGTGACCCTGGGCAGATCACTTCACCCCACTGCCTCGCCAAAAAAACCCAAAAAACACCGCCCCCCAAACAACAAACAAAAAACCAATTCTGAAGTACCATATCACACCTATCAGATTGGCTAACATGACAAAATAGGAAAATGATAAATGTTGGAGACGGGGAAACTGGAACACTAATGAATTGTTGGTGGGGTTGTGGAGAGCAATTTGGAACTATGCCCAAAGGCTATAAAAATGTGCATACCCTTTGACCCAGCAATAGCACTTCTAGGGTTATATCCCAGAGAGATCATACAAATGGGAAAAGGCTCATGTGTACAAAAAATTTTTACAGCAGCTCTTTTTGTGGTGGCAAAGAACTGGAAATTGAGAGGATGCTATCAGCTGGGGAATGGCTGAATAAGCTCTAGTTTATGAAGGTAATGGAGTATTACTGTTCCATAAGAAATGGTGAGCAGGCAGATTTCAGAAAAACCTGGAAAGACTTACATGAACTGATGCTGAGTGAAGTGAGCAGAACAAGGAGAACACTGTATACAGTAACAGCAACACTGTGCAATGACCAACTTTGAAAGACTTAGCTCTTCTCAGCAATGCAATGATCTAAGACATTATGAGATTCATGATGGAAAATGCTATCCACATCTAGAGAAAGAACTGTGGAGTCTGAATGCAGATCGAAGCATACTATTTTTCTTTCTTTTTTGTGGTTTTCTCCTTTTGTTCTGATTCTTCTTTCATAACTAATATGGAAATATTTAATATGATTGTATCTGTATAGCCTATAGCAGATTGCATGCCATCTTGAGGAGGGTGGAAATTTAGAACTCAAAATCTTATAAAAGTGAATGTTGGAAACAAAAAAAAAAGAAAGGAAAAGAAAAGAAAGAAAAAAAAGATTTGTGAAGCATAACCTAACAGGTTTCAACACAAAAAAAGATTTAACAGAACACATTTAATATTTTTGCGTATCAAATGCTTTACTGCTTGAGTTTAGCGTCAATCCAAAATCATGCTTGCTAACAGAAAATGGTTTTGAAAAATTTAAGAGATTTAATCCTTAATTCACGGATTTCAATCACCTAATAGAATGGAAGCTCTTTGAGGGCAAGGCCTTTTGTTTTTGTCTTCATACTCCTAAGCATACTGAATACACACGCCAGGTGAATTAAACAAAAATCTCATTTTAACTAATAATGTTAATCATTCCAGTATTCTCATAGCACTTTTATTGGCAACTGACTTGCATTTCCTCTTCTTGTACTTTGCTCTGACCATCCTTTGAAGGAGGTACTAATGAGGCATGCAGAAATATTCTAGCAAAGACCTAACATTAGTTAAATCTCTCGTGTCAGTGACCAGACATCTCAGACATCTCAGTTCCTCAAATCATTTCCTGATTTTGCACCCACTATGACAACTATACTTTGCTCATCTGTGTGATTCCCCAGATCCTTTCCTTTGTAAAAGTTTTTCATATTATAAATCATGCTGGGGAAAAACCTAATTCAGCGATTTAATCTAAATATATTAAATCGGACTTTTGTAGCTCCTGGGGAGTACTGTTTTATACTTCGTATTTATATCTCTAGTGTCTAACATAGTACCTGGCACAAAGATGGAATTTAATAAATGCTTGTGGATATTGCTACTGAAACTGGGTCAGAAGTACACAGTCATAAGGCCTTCAGTCATAAGGGAAAGAAATGGAACAAGGTGACCTATGACAGTAATTACTACATTTTCCAAATCTTAATAACTTCCATTGTTCTCTTCTGAATGCCTCCTAAATTCTGCATATTTTGATTGCTCCATTAGGAGTTAAATGGACCTCTGATAATCTTAATAATTAAGCAACTAAAGCCAAATGCTGATTTGATTAACTGTTACTTCAAACTAGAATCTTTATAAATTCTATGAGTTGCTTGTATACAATCCTTTCTGAAGGCAGTGAAGATGGTGGCAAATTAGGCAGGACTTAGATGAACCCAGATCTCCCACAAGTCGTACAGAAAAGCTTAAAAATAAAGCAGCAGAAACAATGATATAGAAGAGTAAAGAGAAACTCTAAGCTCTTCTATCCAGTCCAGGACTGCAAAAAATTAATGCTGGAATCCTGTGGAAGATCTGAGCAAAGAAGAGACCAGGCAGGTAGAAGCCAAAGCATGGACCTTCCTAGATCACAAGACAAGGCCAGAGCTAGTGCAGCCATGCCTGAGTACAGCAGGATAATGGTATCCAGGTGGCCCCACTTAAGACACAGGAAAAGCCCAGTGCCCAAAGAGCCCCATTAAGGCACTGCAGGGAATAAAGATAGGTCATCTCTGAAGTGTCTTCAATGCCCAGACCCAGGCAGCCTATCCATGTCCAAACTCACAGCAAGAGAGAAAGCCAGGGCAGCATTTGGGAAGCATAGTTCCTCAGATCTTCCAGGACTCTTGCTATTATCACAAACAACTTCAAGATGGAATCTTGTCAAGCTCATATCCAGGGTCAGAGCCAAATCGGGGTTTGGAATTGCACAAGAAAGAGGAGATAAAGAGAGCTAAGGTGAAACTTGAGTCATGCCACAATTTCTTTTATTTATTTATTTAATTTTTTTTGCAAGGCGACCAGGGGTAAGAGATTTGCCCAGGGTCACACTCTGAGGCCTTATTTGAACTTAAGTCTTCCTGACTCCTGGGCGGTGTTCTATCCACTGCTCCACCTAGCTGCCCCCATAATTTCTACAGAAGGCAGGGCCTACTTTAGCTCCATCCAGGATCAAGCAGGGTAGTCAATCAAAAAACATTTATTAAGTGCCTATTATGTTCCAAGCACTACATTAAGCATCTGCCCACACTGCTTATACTACCTAACACAAAGCCCTGATCCAGAAACTGAAAACTAAGATATGAGTAAATGAAAGAAAATATTGAATGCAATGAAGAAATACTTTGGACTGAAAGAATCCCAAGAGTAAATCCAGAAAAAAGTGTAATTCCACAATTACAAACAAGGTCTCAGAGAAAAGAATGTCCTGATCACAAGAACTACAAGAGTTCCTGGAAGAAATGAAACAAAGCATACAAAATGTAATGTTGAAGGAAATGGCAGCTAGGGAGGGAGGAATGGCAAAGAGATGAACTCTCAAACTCAGAAACTGTTCTTTCAAACAGAAAGCAATGACCCCAAAAGACAACAAGGAATATTATGAAAAAATGAAGAAAATGTAAGGTACATTCTATCAAAAACAACTGATCTGGAAAACAGGTGAAGGAGAGATGATCTCAGAATCATTTGTGTTAACTGAAAATCATGACAAAAGAAAAAAGGCAAAAAAATTACATCAAGAAATTATAAACAAAATTGTCCAGATCTATTAGAACCAGAGGGCAAAGTAGAAGTCGAAAAAATACATTAGTTACTTCCAGAATGAAACTCTAGAATGAAAACTCCCAGGAATATTGTGACCAAAATTCTGAGCTTCCAAATCAAAGGTAAAATACTGCAAGCAACCAAAAAGAAAGAGTTCAATTTCCAAGAAGTCATACTCAAGATCACACAAACTTGGCACCTGTCCCTATAAAAGAGAGGAGAGATAGGAATACAATATCCTTAAAAGCAAAAGATAAAGGCTTACAACCAAAAAAAAATAATCTACCAGACAAAACTGAGCATACTGCTAAAAGGTTAAAACAACAAACAAAAAAGGACTTTTTGTAGGGAGCTTCTAAGCATTCCTATTTTCCTGCCTAAATTGAGCAAAATCTTTGAATTTGAATGTAAACCTGGGAATCAAGAAAAACAGAGAAAGGCAAAATATCTAGGATTCATAGAAAAGACTGCATGATGATGAATTGTTTACATTTTAGTTAGAGTAGAAAAAATAAGTGTCTTCTTGGAAACCTAATGTCTTTAAGGATCATAAAGAAAGTTTAGACAGGCAGAGGGCCTGTTCTGCTTTAGTAGTCTTAGGAGAAGAAGAAAAAGTAAGAGATAGGGTAATATACTGGGAAGGAAAAGATGAAGAATAGGAAGGAAATTACTATCTCACACAAAAGGGGTGCATGAGATAAAGACTATATAAATATGAAGCAAGAGGTGGAGGAAACAGGCATCCCATGAACCTCATTTTCATATGAACTGGAAAAACAAAGGTTTCCAAGGTTTATCAATTTCATTTACACTATAACTCTCCAATAAGCCCCCTTCTCTCCTCTGTTATTACTATATTGCTCCCACCCTGGTGCAGGTCCTCATCATCTCATGCCTGGACTACTGAAATAGCCCACTGATCTGCCTAAAACAAATCTCTCCCCATTCCAGTCTATCTTCCACTCAGCCATCAAAGTGATGGCCGCACCACAGCACCTGCCTACTCAATAACTCCAGGGGCACCCTATTATCTCCAAACTCAGATACAAAATCCTCTGACATTCAAAACCCTTCACAATATAACCCCTCCCTTCCTCATGTACTCCTGATCCAGTGACAATGGCTTCCTTACAGTTCCTCAAACAAGATGCTACATCTCCAGACTCTGGGCACTTTTCCTGGCTGTCCCTCATGTCTGGAATGCTCTCCCACGTTATCTCCACCTCTTGTCTTCCCTGGCTTCCCTCAAGTTGCAGCTAAAATTCTACCACCTACAGGAAGCCTTTCCCAATCCTTTTTTAATTCGAGTGCCTTCCCTCTGTTGATTACTTCCTATTTATCCTGTGTAAAATGTATTTGTACATAGTTGTTTGCATGTTGTTTCCCTCATTAGATTATGAGCTCCTCAAGGGCAAGATCTCTGTCTTTCTTTGTATCCCCAGAACTTAGAACACCATCTGGTACAATAACTGACTGACATGTTGATTTTAAGATGTCTTCAGGACATCCAGTTTGAGATGTTCAATAGGCACCTGGAGATAGGAGACTAGAGGATGGGAGAGAAATTAGGGCTAGGCAACTAAGATTTGAGAGTCAAATGCATAGAGATGATAATTGAAACCACAGGAGCTGATGAGATCACCAAGTGAAATAGTATATTGGGGGAAGAGAGCCCAGGAGAGACTTTGGGGTCCCTCTTGGTTGGCAGGGGTGCCATGGAAAACCAGGACAGATCAGTGTCATAAAAACCTAGAGAAGATATCAAGGAAAAGAAGGTGACTGATAGTGTCAAAGGCTGTGGAAACCCCAAAAGGATGAAGACTGAGAGAAAGCCATTAGATCTGGCAGTTAAGAAATCATTAATAACATTCATTTGCTTAGCTTAAATTTAGAATTTTAAAAAATATAGAAAAATAACTACAGCAATATTGCTCATATTAATGTGTGTTCAACTCTAAGGCTGTCTTTTCCTGTTTTAAGGGAACACTGCCTGTCCTTCTCAGGGACAGACAATATCTATCACCAATGACAACTACTAATGAAATTCTACTACTTCAAGATCTGTGATTTCATCCACGTGGGTACTTCTCCTCCTTCCACCATTCACACAGATCCTTTTATACCTTACTAAATGGTCTTCATGAACTGCTGTTTAGGAAAAATTAATAACTATGCGGCCAACCAAGTGATGATGATTCTCTCTGAATTGTTAGAAAGGTCCATGGATGAGACATATAGACCTTCGATATCACCATTAGGATAGCATGATGTATTCACAAAGCAAAGCCTGGGTCCAAGTTCCCCAGCTCTTCCACTAAAACTATCTGTATGACTTAGGCATTTTTCATCCATAAAATGAAAGATTTAGACTAGATGATCTTCAAATATTTAAGTCAAGTGATTTCCATGGAAGAGAGGTCCTTTTGATCAGGAGAGATGTGCATTTTAGGGGAAAGTAGTAGAATTCTTCTCCACTGGAGTACTACTCTTGGTTCCTTTTTGTGTGTACAAGTGACCCTGTACACACAAGGTTCTTGAAGCCTGTGCCAGCTGAGCACAAGTCCTACTAATTTCTGATAGGATCTACCAAGACTGGGAAAACTTCATGAGGAAATGTCCTAATGGTGATGTTGAAGGTCTATGTCTCATCCATTGGGCAGCTAGGTGGCACGGTGAAAGAGAGCCAGGACTGGAATCAGGTAAGTTCAAACTCGTCTTCAGACACTTGGTAACTGTGTGACCTGGGCAAGTCACTTAACCTTGTTTACCTCAGTCTCCTCATCTGTAAAATGAGCTGGAGAAGAAAATGACAAACCACTCCAGCATCTTTGCCAAGAAAACCCCCCAAAGGGGGTCCCCAGGAGTTGGGACACAATTGAAAAATGACTCATCAACATCTCCCTTATGATGGGAATGGATTCCTAGTCCACAGTCCATTGTTCTATAAATATATCAGGCTATATTCGTGATGACAGCCTCAGAGTCAGGAAGACCTGGCTCCATGTCCCATCCTTGACCCTTGTTGGTTGTGTGATCCTAGGCAAGTTATTTCAGCTCTCACTACAACAGGCAACTAAGTTGCTGAGAGGGTGGCAATCTGCATTGGTGGAGGATGTTCTCCACACCAATGAAATCAGGAGTCCAATCCCTATTCCTACAAGCAACTATTGGCAATGGTAGGAACACTGCCAAATCCAAGTTTAATCTGAATACTTTAAATGTCAGATTTACACAAATCAAAGTAAGAGAAACTAAAGTCACTGCTCCAATACAACTACTTTTTCTTATTTTTCTCCTGCCTATCCATCAAATTTGTCAGTGACATTGCCTAACCCTGTTGGTGGTTTTTCCAGCTGAACAAAATGCTGCTCCTCAGTATCAACAAACCTGGAAGGAGCCTTAGAAGCACTAGGCTTTTACCGATGAAGAAACTGAGACAAAGGGGCGTTCTTTTCTCCCCTTCTCTCCCTTAGGCTGCAAAGGCAGAAGGCTATTACGAGGAATAAATAGGCGGAGTCACACCTGCCTGAGTAGGGGTCAAGGGTCGTAGGTTCAAAGGGCCAGGTTACAGCTGGTGTGCCCTTGGAGCTCACTTTCCCCTCCTGACAGGCGAGGCTGGCGTCGAAGTCTCCTACCGCGACCTCGATGACTGGGGTGGGGGGGGCTCTCCAGCTCCGCCCCACGACCCCGCTCCGGACCAGGCCGGCCCAGGGCAACAGCCCCGACCCGCCGGGAGATGGCCCTGGCAGAGGTTCCGGAACGAGGTCTGGGGAGCCTCCGCCGGAGGGGTGTAAAGCTGACTGCACTATAGCTTACCTCGCACCCACGCACTCATACTTCGCAGGAGTCCTCCCAGCCACTGTCGCTCAGAGTGAAAGTAACACGCAGCGTAGCTCTCCGGACAAAACGCGCGCAGGTTTGCGCGTCGGGAGGTCTTCTCCCAATTGGCCTACCCTCTCGTGGGAACCAACCAATAGCGTTACTTCCTGGGGCTTGGCCACACCTTCTCCGAGGAGGAAGCAATTGGGCGGCCGCTGGGAAGAGCGAAGAGGAGGAGGTCTGTGAGTCATGTGACTCTGAATTGACCGGAAATTGCGTATTGTCACGTCTAGGAGCCCAGCGAGAATTGTAGTAGAAGTCCCTGCCTCTCTCTTATCTCGTCTCTATTAGTTGGATGGTTCTTGCCTTTGTAGCTGGGCCTTGTTTATTTTGGAGGGTCCAGGTTCTCCTGTAACACCTGAAAAAACACCAAAAAGACCGTGACCAGTGGATTAAGGAAAAAGGTCTCATACTTAAACTTACATTTTATTCCCTTGTATTTGTCTCCCCTGGATTCTGACCTCTGGCCTCCGAAATTATCAGTATTTTGCAAAGAACTTTACACGATCCTGATCTCATTTTATACTCACAAGCCGTGTGAGGAAGGCACTATAGGCATTCTTATCACCATTTTACAAATGAGGAAACTGAGGCTCAAAGTTGAAGTGACATAGCCAGGATATGATAGCATTTTAGTATTTAAAGCTAGGAACCTTCAGACTATAGTTGCAGCGCTCTTCCTACCTTGTGTTAGTGAGTTGACTTCAGTTCAAAAGTTGTGCAAAACCTCACCATTATGACAGTTGTGCAAGTTAAGTGACTGAGCATTCCGATGCTTAGTTTTCCTTCCATGCAAATGTTTATAGGTTTTACAGTCCAGAGAACGCTTGAACTGCAAAGATAATAACATTTATCTAGAGCTTTTAAGATTTGCAAAGCCCTTTACAAATACTATCTTTTGATAATATTAATTTATTATAACATATGATATGTTATATAATATAATACAATAATATTAATATTATCAATAATATTAATTAATTAATAATATTAAAACAACACCTGGAGGCCAGTGCTATTATAATCCTTATCTTATCGTTGAAGAAATTGAGGCAGACTGTTGGGACTAGCCCAGAGTCACATAGGTAGTAGGTTTTGGGGGATGGATTTGAATTTACATAATCCTGACTCAAGGTCTAGTGCTTTATTGCACCACTAGCTGCCTAAAGTTACATGATAGTTATAAGGGACTTGGCCACAACTTCAGGAATTTCTTCCCACTTTCTACTTTCTTCCCACAAAACTGTTGCCATCTATTTACAGAATATTCTTTGTAGAAAGAAAAAAAATGCAGAAATTCAGATCGTATCTTATATATGCTGATGATCTACAATCTTTAAAAGGTTCTGCCAGCTCTCTTTTCCATTTCTGAACTCCAATTACAGTCAGTATCATTGTTTAGTTTAATCAAGTTAAACAAACATTAAGTGCTTGCTGTGTGGAAAGCAAATTGTTAGGCTACAAAGATAAATAAGAAAGTATTGGGGCAGTTAGATGGTGCAGTGGATAGAGCAGGCTCTGGAGTCAGGAGGACCTGAGTTCAAATCTGGCTTCAGAAGCTTGATCACTTGATACTTACCAGCTGTGTGACTCTGTGCAAGTCGCTTAACCCCAACTGCCTTGCCAAAAAAAAAAAAAAAAGTATTCCTTTAACAGGCTGACAATCTGTTAGGAGGTATAAGACTTGTATATAGAGAAATAAGTATCAGGCAGTGGAAAGAAAGTGTTCTGGATTTGGAGTAATAAGACATGGGTTCAAATCTCCACTTGCTTTTTACTACCACTTACTTTGGGAAGTTACTTTTGTGGGACTTAATTTTCTCATTTGAAAAATGAAATTGCACTAGATAGTCTCTAAGGTCCCTTTCAGCTGTAAATCAATGATCTTCAAGATACTAAATAAATTTTATTTCCCCTCATTTGCTAAGCTCGTTCAAGGAGAGAATGGGAAACTCCAATGGGGTTTGTGCAAAAAGAGATCTGTTACCTGAAGAATAAATGATATGATAACAAGAACATTGTAAACACAAATTTGAAAGACAACTCTTAACAATACAATGACCAACCACAATTCCAGTGGACTGATAATGAAGCATGCTACTCATCTCCTGATAGAGAGATGATGGATTCCTGATAAGGAAAGAGACATGTGGTTTTAGATATGGACAATGAGGAAATCTGTTTTGTTTATGAACCTTTTTTTTTAAGGCAATTGGGGTTGAATGACTTGCCCAGGGTCACACAGCTAGTAAGTGTTAAATGTTTGGTCTGAGGCAGGATTTGAACTCAGGTCCTCCTGACTTCAGGGCCGGTGCTCTACCCACTGTGCCACCTAGCTGCCCTGTTTATGAACTTTTAAAAAACCATATTTTTCCATACATTTATAATCTGTTCTTCTTACCACCCTACTCCATTAAACCAAAAACCCCACAATAAAGAGTGAAAAATAGAACCTTTTAAGCATGAGTAGCTCAGAAAATCAAATTCCCACATTGGTCACACCTGCAACTGTATGCCTCCCTCTTCATTTTAATTTTTTCTTTTCTAGGGCAGAAGGTGAATAATATGTTTCATCTTCAGTCCTCTGGACTCATGCTTTATTATTACATTGAGCAGAATTCTAAAGTTTTTTAAAGTTGTTCTCTAAAATGTTGTTGTATAAATTGTTCTACTTTTGTTCATTTTGCTATGTATCTGTTTATACAGATCTTCCCTGTTTGCTATAAAGCTGTCTATTTCATCATTTCTCATAGCACAATAATATTCAATTACATTAATGCACCACATTTTGTTTAGCCATTTTTCAGTAGGGTAATACCCCTTCAGTTTCCAAATTTTGGCTACTATGAAAAGAACTGATGGTGCTTATATGTTAAAAGGGTTTTGTTTTGGGAAAGTGGGGAGCAAAAAAAATGCTTGTTAACTGAAAATAAAAAGTTAGAAAAAAAGAGAGGAGATCTGCTTCTGGAAATGAAGAACCATATAAACCAGGACAGAAGAGGAGATGGAGAGGAGAGACCCTGAAAGGAACCTTAAGCACCGAGGAACCAATACCAGACAGAAACATTGAAAGGGTGATGATTATGAATGGAAGAGTAAAACTCTGGCCCTTGTCTTTTCTGGTACTCGAGATCTGTGTAGCAGAGAACCCCATGCATGGAAGAACAGCATGGCTTTCCTTTACCTTCAGCTGTGAGTTATAAGAAATGTATAGGTCCATAAGGTGGAACCTAGCAGAAGGGAGTGTTGCTTGACACTTTCAGGAAAGGGAAAGTTTGCCTGATAGTTGAGGGACTTAGGTATGAGTGTTTTTTTTTAAAAGAAAACTTGGTTTATAGTTGATGACTTGTTAGCCTGAATGCTTGTATAAGAGATGAGATCCTATTTTGGGAGAGCAAAATGAGCCCAACACTGATGTTCTCAGATTTTCTCAGGGTTGGGGGATGAACCATAAAGGTTCTGTGAGATGCATAAACCAGATATTGATTGATATTCCCCGGGTTTTTCTAGGTACAGATACAAGCTTGAGCAATTCCATAAGCATCAACTTCCCCTCCAAATTAGGCCCAGGTCGTGTAAGAGTTCAGTGCTTAATTGACACATGGATTACAAAAAGGATACCAAATAGAGTATAAGTATGTGGAATAGGCATAAGAAAAATGTTACCAGGGAAGAGAACATGCACTTATTAAGCATCTGCCATGTGCCAGGCACTGTGCTAAGCACTTTACAGATATCTTATTTGATCCTCACAACAACGCTGTGAGGTAGGTGTTATTACTATCTTCATTTTGCAGTTGAAGAAACTGAGGCATATAGAGGTTAAATGACTTGTCCAGAGTCCCACAGGTAGTAAGTACCTGAAGTCACATTTGAACTCAGGTCTTCCTGACTCCAGGACTAGTGCTCTATCTACTTTACCACCTTGCTGATTAGGAAATGATGTCTGTTTAGGGGTGAGAGTATCAGAAAAAGTTTCATGGTGACGTTATATCGTGAAGACTAGTCAGGATTTCAATAGGTGGAAATGTGGTGAAATTCCATACATGGACAACCATATGAGCAAAAGTGAGAAAACTTAGAACACATTTGTGGACTACTGAGCAGCCTTGTTTGGCCGAAGTAGAGAGTATGTGAACGGTCAATAATGTGTAAAGTTGCAAAGGCAGATTGGAGCTGGATTTGAGAGGGTTAAGGAGTTTGAACTTTATTCAGCAATAATGAGAATTGCTTATGAGAATGAATAGAAAGCCAGTTGGCATCGACAGTAGGAAGTTGGCTTTGGAGCAAGGCAAACTCAGGTTCAAGTCTTGTCTCTAATACACATTAGCTTTGTGACTCTAGGCAAATCAATTGTTTTCTCAATGCCCAAGCAATCATAACTAGAAGTTGCAGAACAGGTGCTGATCTATATTGGAGCTCCTTGCTGGAGCTTTCTATACCAAAGGAAATCTAAGTCTAGTTAAAAAAAAAAAACCCAAACCAGATGGGGAATCAGTGAAGTTTTTATTTTTTAGGAGTGGAGTGATGTATTAAGATCTTTTAAGGAAAATTATTGTTATAATTAGGCCTATATTCCTAAAAAGATTACAAAAAGAGGAAAAAGGCTCATATGTATGAAAATATTTTAGAGCCTCTTTTTCTGGTAGCAAATAAATGGAAATGAAGAGGGTGCCCATCAATTGAGGAAAGGCTGAACAAATTATAGTATAGAAATGTAGTGGGTTGCTATTGTGCCATAAGAAATGATGGAAAGGACAGCTTTAGAGAAACCTGAAAGATTTATATGAACTGATTCAGAATGAAGTGAAAAGAACCAGGAGAACAATTTATACAGTAACAGCAATATTGTGAAGACAAACAGTTTTGAAAGACATAAGAACTATGATCAATGCAACAACTAACCATGATTCCACAGGACCAGTAATGAAGCATTACTGTTTATCTACTTAGAGGAAAGTGGTGGCCTCAGGATGCAGAATGAGACATATATATTTTGGACACGGCCAATTCAGGAATTTATTTTGTTTGACTATGCACATGTGGTATCAGGATGCTTTCTCTGTCCTCTGTGTCTCTCTCTGTTTTCCCTAATTTCCCTTCTCCCCCACCTCCAGCCATGAGGTAGGGGATGGGGGGTGAAGATGGTAGCAGGGCAAATTTTTTTGTTCATTGAAAAAAATTTAAAAATAAAATTAATGCGGTAGTAGTGTGTAGGAAGAATTAGGAGGTGAAGGATGAAGAGATTGGAAGGTAAGTTAGAAAGGTCATTGTTTTGAGCCGGAAGGGGCCTTGGAGATAAATCATTTAGTCTAACACCATTTCCAATGAAGAACTGAGGCCTAGAAAGAGGAAGTGACTTGTCCAAGGTCTCATACATGACATCTCTATTGTAGAACTCTCTATATAGGCAGAATCCAGGTCCTCAGACGCTTAACTTCAGTGCTTTTCCCATTGTACTATGTTGCCGCCAAAACCATTACAATTGTCCAGTAAAGATACAATGGTGGCCTGGACTTTGGTGAAGTCAATGGAAATTAAAAAGAAAGGACAGAAGGAAGAGATGTTACTAAATTGGAATTGATGGAAACTATCAGGTAATTAGATGTTGGCAGGAAGAAAGGAGGAATGAAATTGAACACTAAGGTTTTGTGTACTGATTACTGGGAGAACAATTATTAACAGAACTAGTAGGAAATTCAGAAGGGCAAGAGTTTGGGGTCAAGATGACAAGTTCAGTTTGTTTTCGGTTGTACTATGTTAATGTAGTTTCTGCCCAACAGATTGTAAGTAATTTGAGGACAGGGACCACGATTTATTTATTTTTGTATTACCATTGTATTTAGTCAAATGCCTGGGCAGATACTATGCATTCAATAAATACATTCTGCAATAGACAACCATTCTTTTATAGGGAAACTTCAAAGTTTAACAATCACACAATTCCCTTAATGTTTTAAAAAACAAAACTTGAAACAATCTTTGTAGCCAGTCAATCAATACACATTTAGTAAGCACCTACTGTGTGTCAGGAACTGTGCTAAAAGCTGGGGATACAAAGAAAGGTTAAAAGATAGTCCCTGCTCTGAAGGAGCTCAGAGTCTAATGGGAGAGACAACGTGCAAGCAACTTCGTACAAACAAACTAAATATAGGATAAATAGGAAATAATCAAGAGGGATAGTGCTAGGATTAAGGAGGATTGGGAAAGGCTTATTGCAGAAGGTGGGATTATAACTGGGACTTGAAGGAAGCCAGGGAAGTCAGGAGGCAGAGATGAGGAGGCAGAGCATTCTAAGCATGGAGGACAGCCAATGAAAATGCCCAGAGTTTGGAGATGGAATGCTTTGTTTAAGGGACTACAAGGGGGCTAGTGTCACTAGATTGCAGAGTATATGGTGTGTGTGTGTTTGTGTGTGTGTGTGTGTGTGTGTGTGTGTTAGTAAGGTATAAGAAAATTGGAAAGGTATGTTAGGGGAGTTTGGAGGGGACATACAAGTTATAAAGTACTTTGAATGCCAGAGGATTTTATATTTGATACTGCAGGAGTTAGCGAGGGATGAAGTTTATTGAGTAGGGGAGGGATGTCATGGTCAGACCTGAGCTTTAGTAAGATCACTCTGTAGCTGAGTGAAGGATGGAGACTTATGGAATAGAGATCAACCACCAGCCAATTGCAGTAGCCCAGTTGTGAAGTGATGAGGGTGGTAGCAATTGTCAGAAGATAAGAGGGCATGTATGAGAAATGCTGCAAAGGTAAAATGAACAAACTTTGCTAACAGATTGGATGGGGGTGGGGTTAGAGAGTGAGGGGTTCAGGATGACACCTAGGTTGCAAACCTGAGTGACTGGAAGGATGTGGTACCCTCAACAATAGTAGGGAAGTTAGGAGAAGGCAAGTGTTTCAGGGCTGGGGGAAGATGGGGCAAGGAGAAGTGAGGAAGATAATGAATTCCATGTTGAGTTTCAGATGTCTACAGGGCATTCATTTCAAGATGTCTAATGGGGAGCTGAAGACACAAGTCTAGAGTTCAACCCAAAGATTAGGACTGGATAAGTAGATTTTAAAATCATCAGCATAGAGGTGATAATTGAATCCTTGGGAGCTGATGATGCCACCAAGTGAAATAATATAGAGGGAGAAGAAAAGTAGGCCCAGGACAGAGCCCTGTGGGACACCCAAGGTTAGTGAGTGTGACCTAGATGAAGATCCAGCAAAGGAGACCACGAAGGAGTCATCAGATAGATAGGAAGAGAAATAAGAGAGAATAGAATCATGAAAACCTAGAGAGAAGAGAGTTTCAAGAAGAATCAAAGTGTCAAAGGCAGTACCAAAGGCTGCAGAAAGGTCAAGAAGGATAGGATTTGAGAAAAGGCATTGTATTTGACAACGAAGAGAGAGAAGTTTTGGAAGAATGATGAGGTAGAGAGCTAAGAGAATGAAAAGGAAAGAAGTGGAGAAAACTATTGTAGATGGCCTTCTCAGGGAGTTTCAACACAAAAGAGAGCAGAGATATGGGATACTAGCTAGCAGAAATCAATTGAGAGATTTTAAGGATGGAAGAGATGTGGGCATGTTTGTAAGCAATAGGGAATCATTCAGTAAACAGATAGAAATTGATAATTATTAAAAGCGAGGATGATAGGGGGAGCTGCTGGAGAAGATAGGATGGAATGGGATCATTTGTGCCTGTAGAGGAGTTTGCCTTAGTAAGGAGGGCTATGTCATCATGTGAGACAGGAATGAAGGAAGAGATAGTGGCATATCTAAATGATGTGAAATGAAGAGAGGAGAAGAGGAAGTTCTCAGTGAATCTGTTTAATTTTTTCAGTAAACTGTGAAGCAAGGTTCTCAACTGAGAGGGTGGGGGAGGAGAAGGAGCCATGGGAGGTTTGAAGAGGAATGAAAAGGGTTAGAAGAGCTGGCTGTGGTGAATGGGATAGTAAATTAATTAGGGAAGTGTAAAAAAGTTGCCTTTCAGGAGTGAGAGCCCAGTTGATGTAATGTAACATAAATTTGTAATGGTCCCAGTCAGCATGGTTTCATTATTTTTTCCGGCTTTGTTCAGCAGTAAGTGTGCAAGGAGATAGGTATCACATGGATTGAGTGCCAGCCTGGAATCAAGAAGACCTGAGTTCAAATTTGACCTCAGATACTTACTATGTGACCCTGGGCAAGTCACTTAACCCTGTTTGCCATAGTTTCCTTGTCTGTAAAATGAGCTGGAGAAAGAAATGGTTCAAACCACTCCAGTGTCTTTGCCAAGAAAACCCCAAATGGGGTCATGAGTCAGACAGAACTGAAACAACGACAGCACGAAGTGTGCAAGGGAGATAGTGATAGAGGGCCTGATCCAAGACTGATGCTTGGCAAGGCATGATCAGCAATAGGATAAGGGACCAAGGGACTTGAGAGAAATGGAAATGTTGTGTTGAACTGTTTCACGAAGGGGCTAATTTGGGAAAAGGAGAAGAATGTAGCTAGTACGGGGTGATAGCTTGGGAAAGAACTGAAGTGTTGAGGAATTGGAGGTCAAGATGTGGATGAAGAACAGGGTTTGGGACTTCAAGGCGAGAGAGGGGTGGAATGACAATAAATTGTGATCAGTCAAGGGAATTTCATAGTTCATGAACATAGAAGTGGTCTATTTGTGAGTGATGGAAAGATGAAGAATATGACCATTGTTGTGGGTGGCTAAAGTATGTGGAGGAGTAGGTCATGTGAAGTGAGTAAGCTGAAGAACTTTGAGGTTAGGGTGTTTGAGGAAGTATTGACATGTTTGTTGAAGTCCCCTACAGTGAGAGCAGGAGTTGAGGAGGAGAGAAAAACTGGGTATCCATAACTGAAAGTCAAACTAGAAAGCTGAAGGAAGAAAACAGGAAACAAGGGGTAGTGCATTCTTACAGCCCCCTTGTCTGTTCAACATTCATGGGACCCATATCCAGCTTAGTGCTTTACCAATATATAGGAGAGAGAGACTATAACAGAAAAAAAGAAAGTACTATTGTTAAGCAATCTTCCTGTCTGGGTCCTTTAAAAGTTTTCCCCTTTCATCTCTAATGATATGTAGCCAGGAATTTTGTCAGAGTTCAAAGGAGATAGAATGGTAGAACCTGTGTAATATATCTTTATTTTTTAAATAACAAATTTATTTATTTATTTTTTTTAGTTTTCAATATTCATTTCAGTAAGATTTTGAGTTCCAGATTTTCTCCCTATCTCTCCCCTCTCCCCACCCCAAGACAGTATGTAAATTGATATAGGTTCAACATATACATTCATATTAAACCTATTTTCACATTAGTCATGTTGTAAAAAAGAATTAGAACCAATGGGAGAAACCATGAGAAAGAATAAGCAAACAAAAAAAGAGCAAATAATATACTTTGATCTGCATTCAGACTCCATAGTTCTTTTTCTGGATGTGGACAGCATTTTTCATCATGAGTCTTTTGAAATTGTCTTAGATCCTTGAATTGCTAAGAAGAGATAAGTCTATCAAAGTTAGAAGAGATAAGTCTATTAAAGTTTGCAATATTTCTAGGATTGGTGTGGGGTCAGGAATTTGCCTTGTGGTTTACAAAATATTTTGAACTTTTGGGGAAAATTGAGAAGAAAGGGGAGCAGTAATAGCCAAAATCAGAGCAAGGAATGGTAATAGTTGAAACCATCTCTTCCCCATTCCTAAACCCCATCACTAGTGATACTACAGAAGATGTTGCCAAGGTCTGGATGATGGTGATATGGAAACTGGCAGTGTGTAATGTGTAGGGGACCATAGTTTGTCCAAGGTTGATTTCTGATGCCTTCTACCTAACCTCCTGCTGCTATAGCTGTTCAGTACTATGCAAGCAGAGACTGCAGCATATTCATAACCTCATAAATGTAGACCAAAAAGCCAAGTCACTATTTTATTAAGACTGTGTTTCAAAATGTATCCTCATGATTCATTTCAGTAGTGTTTGGAAGTCTTTCAGGGCACAAAACATCTGTTCTGAATTAAATCGGACTTTTTGCTGATTGTTATTTCAAATGCTAGTACGTGAAGTGCCTTTAACAAGTACAACTTTGAAAAAAGACCAGAACGAATGAAACAAATTGTGAAATAGTCAAGTATCTTTATTTGCATGCAATAGCATCTCAGCCACAATAAAATGACATTTTGGCTATGAATTCCTAGGTGTCATTGCTGTGATGCTTAGTAAGGCAAGTGAAAATTATGCTGGCAGAATTTTGAAGAGCTCCACATAATGTTTCATTCTATCCCATGCATCACCCTTATTTTACAAATGGGGAAATAGGTAGCGAGAGGTTCTGAGGTCTGCTCAAAGCCAAGGTGGTTCAGTGGTCAGGTTTCCTCAGTTTCAGCTGAGTCAAATTTTACCCTTGACTCAAACTGACTCTAAGCCAAAATGATTTCAAATCTAATGTGTATCCAGTAGATCAAATGGATTTCTTATCAAAATATATTTTTTTAAAATAGCAACTAGCATGTGGCAAAAATAGATTTTAAAAAAATCACATATTACTTTAAAATACATTTGATTTTTAAAAAGAGAAGCTTGTTGCCAAAAGAATAAAAATTACCTGAGAATGAAGTGGCCACCATAGTGTTGTGTAGTTTTTCATGTAAAAAAAGTGGTGCTTTTATTACCTCTTGACTCACTTGAATGCTTGTCTCAAAATCCCTGGGAGCAGTTTGGTGCTTAGTGTCCCTGTTTTGCTAAGAGCTTTAATCAGCAAGGTAAGAAAAAGGATGAATTCCTCCTTGGCTGCCTTGCTAGATGGATGTTATAAGAGGACAGAAATGATTCAAAAACTTTCTATTCTACAAAGCTGAGTTCCCTAAGGACTTTTTCTCAGCTGAGGCAGAAGGTCAAGAGACTTCATAGTTACCAACTAACTTTGAGTCCTCATAGCCAACTTAAAACCCAGGGTTCATTCACTTAGGTTTTATGATATATTGTATTTCGGCACACGATGTCTTTTTTTTTTTTTTCATCTTTGCCCATCCCTGCGTATTTCCAGGTTACATTAGTGGGATGGGATAAGATGCGCAGTCAGCAAGACCACACATGTTCTTTCCACGCTCAATAAGGAAGTACCTGGAGCAATCAGAAGAGAAATGAGGATTAGAGAGGAAGCCTCATATTACTGGGAAATCAAAAGACTAAACAGCACTAAAAGCAATCATCTGACTCTCAAAAGGGGGATGTGTCCTAAAAAGCAGAAATCCATGGAAGAGGAGATAACTGAGAGCATAAAGCACATATCTGGGACAAGCAATGACTGCTATAGGTGTTTGTGGTGACTAATGAAAGGCAGAGAGGACTATGGAGACTTGTACTGGGTCCCTAGGATGTAGCCCTAGGTTAATGATTGCTAATCTTGGTGGAAATTCCTACTTTTCTTAAAAGGTATCACAAAATTCTCAGAACAAAATATATTTTAATACACCTTCCTCTTGCCCTCCACACCTAGTAAATCATATAATAGTTAAGAAGAAAAATGGGAGAAGTACCAAAACTGATGTATGTAATGTCACAAGTCTACATATTTTCAGCCTCCGTAATTTGTGTGTGCGTGAAATTTATTTTGAGTTTCCTTTATGTCTAGATAAACTGTTGATCCCTAAGTCCTAGTTTGGCCTATCTACCAGGGGGCCTAGTTTAAATCTTTCTGATTTTTCTTTTTTTTTTCTTTTTCCTTTTTTTTGGGGGGGGGGGGGCTAGGCAATAGGGTTAAGTAACTTGCCCAGGGTCGTACAGCTAGTAAGTGTTATGTATATGAGGCCGGTTTTGAGCTCGGGTCTTCCTGAATCCAGGGCCGGTGCTCTATCCAAATAGCAAACCACTCCAGTATTTTTTTAAGGCAATTGAGTTTAAGTGACTTGCCCAGGGTCACACAGCTAGTGACAAGTGTTTGGTCTGAGGTCGGGTTTGAACTCAGGTCCTCTTGACTTCAGGGCTGATGATCTATCTACTGTGCCACCTAGCTGCCCCCTGATTTTTCTAATTAGGAACTCACTGCAGGTCACAGATCTTTGGTTTTAGGAAAGCTCTTTAAAGAAATAACCTTCAATCAAAATCATTTTTTTCAGATGAATGACAGTCTCTGTAAGAGTCAGAATACAGTTAGTTATGCATA
>NW_020948983.1:28490719-28590454 GCF_900497805.2 Vombatus ursinus | reverse complement strand
CATTTTGGTGCATTATTGACCTCACAAGTTAAGTGCCACATTTTGCTATGTCCCAAAATCAGATATTTGCATCTTCCTCAAGGACTTTTGTCCTTCAATTTCATTAATTGAAAGTATTAGCTTTGAATATTATAGTATCTAATAGAAAATCACCTTGTAATTTATGGATGAGTCATTTAATGTTTAAGTTCTTTTCCTTAACAAGAAAAGTAACTTTTCCTTCTGATGAATCTATTCACAATCCCTTTTCTTAAATGATACTTCTCCCAATAAGAAATTATGAAGTTACTAAATCACTAAATAATCTCTGTTAATTTTTTGGGTGTAATTTGTTTTGTGATTGAAACTAACTGACCAAAGATTTGAAGGAATAAAGGTGCCACATCAATATAAATAACTTAATAAATTGAGTATGAGCTTCAAGCTACTATGGGACACTTTTACTCAGATATCAAATCAGGTTTGCAGTCCTTTATTAAACCAAGACCTTTTATACCAAACTGGCTTCTAAACACTAAATGCAAACAATTGTGAAAATACTTAAATCTATTACTTAATAATTCAATAGTAATTTTATTTGAAGTACAAGGCATATATGCTCTCCTTCTTTAGAAGGATGGAGCTAACTTTGGTCAATAGGTATCTGAAAAGGCTTTGAGTTCTTTATGAGAATAAATTTAAAAGTAGTTCTGAAATGAAAAATTACTCGAGTCTCACAGAAAATTGTATCTGAAATTCAACATAGTATTTGACTAGGAAATTAAAGCACATACTTCCCCATGTATAATTGGTTTAATACCTCTAGAAATCATAGCACTATAATAAAAAGGAAAAAAAAGCTTTCTATTATGATCCCAATACACAAGTAGCTACACTAACAATGTTATAGGAGACAAGTCCCAATGAAAAAGGGGCTAGGATTCAGAAAATGTTTCTGAGCTTCATTTCCACATCTATAAAATAGCCACAATACTGTACACCCTGCCAACTTCCCAGATATTATTATAAAGAAATGATAGATGGGAAGCCACTGTGAAAAATTAGAGGTATTATATGCATATAAGCCATCATTAATAAACCCAATTTTTTTGTTTGCTTGAGAACTATAACTGAGAATCTTAATAATACATTTTTTTCCTTTTCCCCTTCTCCTTTTTTAAAATAGTATTTTATTTTTTCCCAATATAATGCACTTTTAAAAACTGATACTTTCTTTCCTTGTTGATACAAAGATGATGGCATTTACTCACCAATAGCAGGCTATATACTTGTTATTCACATTGAGGTGATGGATTTGCAACCCTCACCTCTCCACCCCATGGCAAATATTTAAGACATCTGATTCAAAATTATTTGTAGTATTTGGCAATGTAACAGGTCAAAGTTAAATGATTTATTCGGGGATTGAATCTGTGATGTTGGCCCTTCTTGTCCTAAGTACTAACTGAGCTAACTGTATGTAGGCACCAGGAACTGGCAGGAGCCTGAAGACTTTTAATCAGCTATGGATAATTTAGTTAAATGATAATCCAGAGTTTCTTACCCATTGTTCCCCCAGGATGTACCCCAAGAGTTTTTCACAATCCAGTAAGGTATTCCATTTTCTTCTCCATACCCAACTGCAAGCACTGCGTGGTTCACTTTGTCTGGACTTTTATCACACTTGGGACTGAAAAATAAATAAAAGGAAAAAGTTTATAAAGGTTAGAACTACATCATTATTACTATCATACTAAAAGTCTTCAAATATCTGGGAGCTTGCTATTCAAAAGGAACCCTGGGTCAAGATCCTCTGTTGAAGTGAGTACAATGCAATAAACTTTTCATTTGGTGCCTTCTATATACTATGCACTATGCTAAGCATTGGGGACACAAAGAAAAAAACAAGTGTCTGCCCTCAAGGAACTTATATTCTGCCATCAAGAATTCTTCTGCTTGTGAAGGGATTCACATTTCCTTAATTACTCACTTTATAAATTTATATTTATTCTTTTTTAAAAATTAATATTTATTCTTTAAAATAGCTACATGTACAGTGGAATTTCTAGAATTTAGAACTAGCTCACTGAACATATAACTTGGTTTTATCTTCTTTCCTATCCTTAGGTCTCTTTTATGGGACTACAAAGTATTGCCAAGCAAACCGGTAATGTGGTCACAGAATTCTTATCACTGTTTTGTATTTTTGAGTTCTAAGTTTTATTTCTGCCCCAGATCCTACAATCTAAGTGGTATTTTTGGCCACAGAATTGGCAACTCTTAGAGATCCATAACAAAACTTAACAAGATTTTTAAATGATTACTGAAAACTATTGTTAGGTAATGTTTTTCTTGTTCTTTTATGCAGTGAAAAACTTACTTGGAATATATGCCTTCACGGTAGCTCAGAAAGTCATCAGTCACTTCAAAAGCAAAACTGACAGGGTTATGGTGGGCCACGGCTTCAGTCATAGCTTCTTCATCATACTGAGGGGGAACATAATACCCTGAATTATGCATTTTATTTTGGCCTTTCTCATTCCTTTTCCTCTTTTATTATTAGATTTACACACCTGGTAAAAAATACAACTCAAACTGAAAATTCCCAAAGGAAAAGAATAGCCTTTTCCTCATTTTTAAAAAAGAGAAAATAAGCACACCCAGACACGAGGGGGCATGTTTATTTTTGCTTTGGTCCCAAGGACTAGTACTTTAGTTATATCAACTAAATATGTAGCTGTTTTTAGTGAATTATACATATTTTTCCTATGATGAAAAAATGTTACACAGTGGAAGTGTGACTCTTACGCAAAATCTGTCTTTAGATTAGTGGATGTTGTAGCTCAATCCAAAGTGAGAGTGACCATAAAAGATATGTTATTATCTGTCACTTTACAAGGAGTATTTGGATCTTCTCTAATACAAATTGATCATTGTAACTTGCAGCTATGTTGAAGCTAACCAGAAGAGAGGTGTAATGGGGTTAAGATAAAGATGTTGCCGACTATTTCTTTTATTTGAGGAAAAAGTCAGAGCTCTGTCTTGCTGCTTCCTTAAGGCTCTTGTGAGGTTCAAAGGTTATAGGCTCAGACATCATAACATTTCAGACATTAGATACTATCTAGTCCATAGGTCCTTAACCTTTTTTACATTATAGATCTCTTTGGCAGTCTGATGAAGACTGTGTACTGTTTCTCAGTGTGCATAAATGCATAAAATAAAATACATAGGATTATAAAGGAAACAAAAGAAATTTTAAAAATTATATTGATAAAATTATCAAAATATTTTTTCGAAAACCAAGTTCACAGACCCTCTTTCAGGTTAGGGACTCCAAACTATTCCAAATACTTCATTTACGGATGAGGAAACTGAGACTCAGAAAGATTAAATGACTTGTCCAAGATCACATGTGTAGTAAGTGGAAGTAGAATCAGGATTTGCATGCAGATCATTTGCTACCAACTCCCAGAAAAGCAAGGGAAAGCAAAATTAACTGCAAATTATGACTAATACCTTCCATTTTTTTTACCAGTATGCCAATCAAGAAAGCTTTTGTTTTTATTAAATATAGTATTTATCCATGCATAACAAATGTTTTCTACTCTATAGTCTAATTATACCTGGAAGATGACATCTCAGATTTGCCCAGGAGATCAGAGCTCTACTGATTTTCCCTAACCAGATGACTTTTTATACTATTGTAATATGGTATTCAGATTATAGTTTGTATCATCAAGGTATCCAGGTAAAATGAACAAATTAAGTAGCCAATCAGAATTAATGCCATCTCCAAAATGGATTTTTTTGGCTTGAATTTTTTCTCTTTATCCATACTAGCTGGTTAATTAATATTTATACCAGATAGAGCTTGGAACAACAAGGAAATATGGAGTTACACCATGTTACAAACATGGTGGTTGATGTGTCATTATAAGAAATATCACTATCAGAAAATTTTATTATAACAAAAATATTTGATGCCTACTATATCCTCAATACAGCAAATTAATAATAATAATAATAGCTAGCAATTATGTAGCACTTTAAGATGTAACAGAAATATTATAAATATAAATATTAATGTGATATACGATACAATTATCATTTGATTCTCATGACAACCCTGGAAGGTAGATGTTATTACTATCTCCATTTTACAGATGAGGAAACTGAAGCAGAGGTTAAATGACTTGCCCAGGCTCACACATGAAGTGTCAGGCTGCATTTGAGCTCAGGTCTTCCTAATTCTAAGTTCAATGCTATACCACTGCGCCACCTACCTGCCTCCACTGTGAATTCCCATACAATGAAAGAATTGGCACAACTGCTTTGGTGAAAGGGTATTTCGTCATAGAAACCTCTTTGTATATTGCTCCCACAGTATTGTTACCCAGGGACCTTTTGTACTCACAAGTGTTATGTTGACCACATCTTTGACAAAAGCAATGGCTTTGGTTGGTTGGAATTTGCAAGTGCCATCCTGTTTAAAACAGCAACACCATTGAGAATCAATTATATATAGTACAACTATTCCAACAATATTGTTTTAGATTAGATATCAAGAATACCTTTCCTTCATAAGGATATGTGTCTTCTCCCATAATTCCTTTATTATACATTATATATTCAAAAGCTTGGCTTGGGAGACCCCTGTAAAACAATTCAATGACAAGCTTATTATTGACTACAAAACAATTTTTTGGATAATTGGTAATCACATATATATGAATTCATACTACAATTGATTTTTTCCTAAACTAAGTGAAAGTTACAGTATATTTATCTAACTTTTTCACATTTGCAATACATCCAATAACACATTTGTTGATTATCTCAGAATGGAAAGTGACAGGATACAGCCCCTTGCCTCCTAACTTTTAAGTTGAATGTTATGCTGCTGTATATTAGTATGAACATGGGAATATTTGCCTTGATTTTCATGAAAGCTCAGTAAACTGAATGGAACCTACTTGAACTCAAAATTCAACCAAATTTGTTTTTGAGAAAACTAACAGTCAAGCTCTAATTCAGAACTTTGTTCTAGATTTCCATTGTAATCGCCCATTATATGGAGTTAAAGCTAGTTTTGTCCAAATTAGAATGTAGGTTTGTGTTGTTTTAAATCAGCAATTGATAATGAGATCCAGTTAACATTTGTTCATTAATTCGACAACTGGTGCTGGTCCATATCCAAGGAACTTCATTATCTAATAAGATAAGAATATCAATAACTATACTGCAAGGTAGAAAATACAAATGTTGTAAGAGAACTACAAAACAAGTTCCATTTGGAGCAGAGAGAGAAGATAGCCTGATGGGAAATTGAGGGAAAGCTTCATGAATGGGGTAGTATAGAATATGGTTTTGAGCTTTCCAATCAAAATGGCCAAGCGAGTTCTCAAAGGGAACCAGACTCGTTAAAAAAAGAAACAAACCCAATAACATACCAAAGAAAAAAAGAATTAACCAATATTTTAAAACGAGCAGAACAACAGTATTAACAGACACACACACACACACACAAACCAACAAGCTATAGGACAATTGGATCGGCTAAGAGTACTAGAAGCAATGCAAATAAGAATAAGAATAAGAATAAGAATAAGAAGCCATGCAAAGAAGATATACAAAGATATGAAGATGAGTATTTCTTGAATGAAAGGCACAGATGGATGTTACATTATGGGCAGAGACAGGAAATAGTGGAGGCTATTTCAGGCAAGGAGATAGCAGTAACAAAAGCTGGAGTAAGAAAGTTTAGGTACATGGTAGAAGGTAAAGCTGGAGCATTAGATTGAGGCTCGAGCATGGAGAGACTTGAATACTAGGCTGAGGAGTTTATCTGATTTGGTATTTAATGAAGAGCCAATGAAAAATTTGAATAAGAGAGTGACCAAAGCTGTGATTTATTAAGATTAACTTGCCAATGGCTTATAGAATAGATTGAAGGGACAGACCAGGTAAAAGGCAAATCTACATGACAAGTAATAAATGAAGTGTTGAAATGGAATAGTGGTAGTGGGAATTAAAAAGAGGGGTTAGGAACAAGAGATGCTTTGAGGTAGAATTAATAGGACTTTTCAATGGACAGGATATGGAAGATGAAATAGAAGTGAAAAATTACTAGGATTTTGAGTCTGGATAGGGTGGCACCATTAGTAGCAACAGGAAAGTTAGAAGGAAAAACTATTTCATGGGGAGAGATTAAGTTTGGTTTTTAATAATTGGAAAAGCAACAATTGGTCTAGTTCCTTCAGATATCTTAGCAACTGAAATGAAACAATTCAACTGAGAGCTAGTACTTGATTAATTGATTAACTGAGCTGAGAACCAGTGAATTCCTAGAATCTTCTTCAGTAACCTAATATATGGCTATTCTACAAGATAGTCTTTACTTAGTTCAATTTAATTCATTTCAGCAAATATTTATATAATGTATGAATACTATGATGGATAAATATATCTATATAACTATGTATTTATGTATCACTTTGAAGGGATTATAATTTTCTTGGAACACAGACAAATAAATCACTTAAATAACAATAAAAGGCTGAAGATGATAAGTACTAAAGTGATTGTTATAAACCGTATTCATGTAATCGCTGGAGTTCTGGATTTGGATATAAGATGACCTGATTTCAAATCCTGACTTGCTTGTATACTAGTTATATGACTCTGGGCAAGTCATTTAACTTCCTCAGCCTCAGTTTCTTCATCTGTAAAATGGGGATAATGAAAGCACCTAAGTTACGTGTTGGTTATGAGGTTCTGATGAAATAGCATATGTAAAGCACCTTGCAAACTTTAAAGCACTATATAAATGCTAGCTATGTAAAGAGAGGAAGGAGATAAGTGAAGCATGGCTGGAGCTTTTCTGAAATTGGGTTTTTACTAATGTAATGACTAATTCAAGTTGGTGGGACTTGAACTTTGACTGCTGGCCAAGGAGTTTAGACAATTCTGCAGGCAATCAACAGACACTGCTAATTTTTAAATCGAGGAGGGATATGACAAAAGCAGTGTGTTTTTTAGGATTAAACCTCCAGTGACATTGAAGATGGAATGTGAAGAAACAGAAAGCAGAAGTGAATAGACCAGTTACACAGCTCTTATTATTCAGTATTTTAACAAGTCAACAAATTAAATCAAGTACTTATTATGCAGAATGTCTGCAATGATCTAGCTAGGAGTCTGGACTGTGATGGCTGAGGGAATAGAAGGAAAGTAAGAGGCAAATTGGAGAGACTTTAAAAAAATATATTATTTTTTTCCCCAATTACATGTAAAAACATTTCTAACATTCTTTTATTTTTTTAAAGTTTTGAGTTCCAAATTCTGTCCCTTATTCCCTCCCCTATCCCCTCCCTGACACAGTAAGCCATCTGATATAGGTCATACATGTGCAATCATGTAAAACATTTCCATATTAGTCATTTTGTGCAAGGAGACTAGAACAAGAAAAGAAGGAAAGAAAGAAAGAGAAAAATAGTATGCTTCAGTTGGTATAGAGACATCATTTCTTTCTCTGGAGATATATAGCATTTTTCCTCATAAGTCCTTTGGGATTGTCTTGGATCACTGTATTGCTGAGAATAACTGAGTCATTCACAGTTCTTCATTGTATCATATTGCTGTTGCTGTGTACAATGTTCTCCTGGCTCTGCTCACTTCAATTTGTATCAGTTCATGTAAGTGTTTCCAGGTTTTTCTGAAATCATCCTGCTTGTCCTTTCAATAATATTCCAATCACATACCACAACTTGTTCAGCCATTCCTCAATTGATGGGCATTCCCTCAATTTCTAATTCTTAGCCACCACAAAAGAGCTGCTATTAATATTTTTGTTCAAATAGGTCTTTTTGCTTTTTAAAAAAATCTCTTCAGGATACAAACCTAGCAGTGGTATTGTTGGATCAAAGTGGTTTTATAGCCCTTTGGGCATAGTTCCAAATTTCTCTACATAATGGTTGAAGCAGTTCACAACTCCAGTGTATTAGTGTCTCAATTTTCCCACATACCTTCGAAATTTATCATTTTCCTTTTTTGTCATATTAGCCAATCTGATAGGTGTGAAGTAGTACCTCAGAGTTGTTTTAATTTGCATTTCTAGCAATAGTGATTTAGTGCATTTTTCATATGATCATAGACAGCTTTGATTGTTTTGTCTGAAAACAGCCTATTTATCAACTAGGGAACGACTTGTATTCTTGTAAATTTGACACAATTCTCTATACATTTGAGAATGAAGCCTTTATCTGAGATACCTGCTGTAAAAATTTTCCCCCAGTGTTCTGCTTTCCTTCTCATTTTGGTTGCATTGGTTTTGCAAAATTTTTTAATAATCAAAATTATCCATTTGACATTTTGTAGTATAGCTCTCTATATCTTGTTTAGTTCTAAATTCTTTCCTTAACTATAGATCTGACAGGTAAAGCATTCCATGCTCTTGTAATTTGCTTATGGTATCACTCTGGGTGTAAATCACATTCCCATTTTGACCTTATCTTGATATCCAGTATGAGATCTTGGTCTATATCTAGTTTCTGCCATATTGTTTTCCAGTTTTCTCAGAAGTTTTTGTAAATAATGAATTTTTGTCCCAAAAGCTTGGATCTTTGGGTTTATCAAACACTAGGTTACTGTGGTTATATACTACAATGTACTATATTCTAATCTATTCCACTGATCCATCACTCTATTTCTTAGTCAGTATGAGATAGTTTTAATGATTCACCCTTTATAATACAGTTTGGGATTTGATATGGTTAGAGCATCTTCCTTCACATTTTTTTCATTGACTCCCTTCATATCCTTGACCTTTTGTTCTTCCAAACGAATTTTATTATTATTTGTTCTAGCTCTATAAAATATTTTTGGTAGTTTGATTGGCATGGTATTGAATAAATAGATTAATTTAGGTAGAGTTGTCATTTTTATTATATTGGGTTAGCCTACCCATGAGCAATTAATATTTTTTGAATTGTTTAGATCTGACTTTATTTGTTTGAAAAGTGTTTTGTAATTGTGTTCATATAGTTCCTGAGTTTGTCTTGGCAGGTAAACTCCCAAGTATTTTATATTGTCTACAGTTATTTTAAATGGAATTTCTCTTTTTATTTCTTGCTACTGGGCTTTGTTGGTAATATATAGAAATGCTGATGATCTATGTGCTGAAGTTGTTAATTGCTTCAAGTAGTTTTTGTAGTTGATTCTCTAAGTATATCATCATATCATCTGCAAAGAGTGATAGTTTTGTTTCCTTTTTGCCTATTCTAATTACTTCAATTTCTTTTTCTTCTCTTATTGCTATAGCTAGCATTTCTAGTACAATATTGAATAATAGTGGTGATAATGGGCATCCTTGTTTCACTCCTGACTTTATTGGGAAAGCTTCTAGCTTATCCAGATAATGCTTGCTCATGGTTTTAGATAAATATTACTTATCATCTTAAGATAAGCTCTATTGATTCCCATGGTCTCTGGTGTTTTAATAGGAATGGGTACTATATTTGGTCAAAGACTTTTTCTGCAGCAATTGAGATAATTATATAATTTCTGTTGTTTTTGTTATTGATATGGTTAATTATGTTGATAGTTTTCCTACTGAACCAGCCTTGCATTCCTGGTATAAATTCCACCTGGTCATATTGTATGATCCGTGTGATATATTGTTGTAATCTCCTTGATAGTATTTTATTTAAAATGTTTGCAAAAATATTCATTAGGAAATTGGTCTATAGTTTTCTTTTTCTGTTTTTGCTCTTCTTGGTTTAGGTATCAGTATCATATTTGTGTCATAAAAGGAATTTGATAGGACTCTTTCTTCACTTGCTTTTCCCAGTAGTTTACATAGTATTGAGATTAATTGTTATTTACATGTTTGGTAGAATTCAATTGTGAAATTATCTGGCCCTGGGGATTTTTTCTTAGGGAGTTCACTGATGGCTTGTTCAATTTCTTTTTTTCTAAGATTGGGTTATTTAAGTATTCTATTTCATCTTCTGTTGATCTGGGCAATTTATATTTGCGTAAATATTTATGTATTTCATTTAGGTTGTCAGATTTATTGGTATATAATTGGGAAAAATAGCTTTTTTTTTTGGTGAGGCAGTGGGGGTTAACTGACTTGCTCAGGGTCACACAGCTAGTAAGTGCAAAATAACTCTTAACGATTATTTTAAGTTCCTCTTCATTGGTGATGAATGTACCCTTTTCATTTTTGATACTGGTAATTTGGTTTTCTACATTTTTTAAAATCAAATTAACCAATGGCTTATCTATTTTATTGGTTTTTTCACAAAACCAGCTTCTAGTTTTATTTATTCAATGGTTTTCTTACTTTCAATTTTATTAATTTCTCATTTCTTTTCAGGATTTCCAATATGCTGTTTAATTGGGGGTTTGGAATTTGTTCTTTTTCTAGTTTTTTAGTCACATGCCTGATTCATTGATCTGCTTTTTCTCTTTTTTATTGATGTAAGTGTTTAGAGATATATAAATTTTCGCTTAAGTACTACCTTGGCTGTAGCCTATAACTTTCGGTATGTTGTCTCATTGCTGTCATTCTCTTTAATGTAATTATTGGTTCTATGATTTACTCTTTGATCCACTTATTCTTTAGGATTAGATTATTTAGTTTCCAATTAATTTTAATCTATTTTTCATTAACTTCTCATGTAATTTTTATTGTATTATGATCTGAAAAGGATGCACTTAATATTTATGTTTTTCTGCATTTGGTTGTGAGGTTTTTATGCCCCAAAACATCATCAATTTTTGTGTAGGTGCCATATATTACTGAGAAAAAGGGATATTCCTTTCTATTCCCATTCAATTTTCTCCAGTGATCCATCATATCGAACTTTTCTAGCATTCTATTCACCTCCTTAACTTCTTTCTTTATTTTTTGGTTAGATTTATCTAGTTCTGAGAGAGGAAATCTGAGGCCCCCCACTAATATGGTTTTGTTGTCTATTTCCTCCTGTAATTAATTTAGCTTCTCCTTTAAAAATTTAGATGCTATACCATTTGGTGCATATACATTTACTATTGATACTACTTCACTGTCTATGGTCCCTTTTAGCAAGATAAAATTTCATTTCTTATCTCTTTTAATTAGATCCATTTTTACTTTTACTTTGTCTGAGATCATGATTGCTACACCTACTTTTTTTTTTTTTTTTACTTCAGCTGAAGCATAATAGATTCTGCTCCAGCTCCTTACTTTTACTCGGTCAGTGTCTCTGTGCTTTAAATGTATTTCTTGTAAACAGTATATTGTAGGATTCTGGTTTTTAATCTACTGGGCTATCCACTTCCATTTTATGGGTGAGTTCATTCCATTCACATTTACAGTTATCATAACTAACTGTGTATTTCCCTCCATCTTATTTTCCCCTTGTTTATCTTTTTCTCTGTCTTACCTTTCACCCTGTCCCTCCTCACAAGTGTTTTACTTCTGATCACCACCTCCCCCAATTTGCTCATCCTTTTGTCAGTTCCCCCCACCTTTTTTAATCTGTGTCCCTTTTTAGTTCCCTATAGGGTAAAATAGATATCCATATTCAACTGAGTATGTATATTATTATTTCTTTGAGCCAATTATGATGAGAGTAAGGTTCAAGTGTTGCCTGCCACCCCCCATCTTTCCCTAAACTGTAATAGCTCTTTCATACTTCTTTTATGTGAGATAATTTACGCCATTTTATCTCCTTATTCCCTCTTCTTCCAGTGCAATCTTCTTTCACACTCCATAATTTTTTTTTTTGGATATCATCCCATCATAGTCATCTCACACCTGTACCTTCTGCCTATGTATATTTCTTCTAATTGTCCTTATAGTAATTAAGTTCTTCAGAATTACAAATATCTTGCCATGTAGGAATATATGGAGAGACATTTTTAAATAAGGATTGTGAGGACCTGGTAACTGATTGGATGTGTAAAGAAGTAAAGGAAGAGAGGAATCAGTAAAAAAAAAAATGACTACAAGTTTTGGTGACTAAGAGAATGATGCTGCTATTGACAAAAATAGGCATGTTACAGAGAACAGACAAGTATATGGCTTTTTAGGGGGTTGGTTGAGATTTATAGAAACCAGTAGGACAATCAAAGTGGAAATTTCCTATGAGCAGCTATAAATAATCTGGTGATCAGAACTCAAGAGAGCTAGGGCTCTGATCAGGGCTAGGAACACATTGTGGAAGCCTCTGTAAATTTTTTTTGCATATTTATTTTAAAAAATCTGGGGACAATGGATAGAGCACAATCTTTAGAGTCAAGAAGACATAGGTTCAGGTCCTGCCTCTTATACTTAATTGCTTATAGGCAAATCATTAAACCTCCTAGGTATCAATTAAGATTATAAATATCAGATGAGATGCCAACCTGCAACCCATGGGAGGAGTTTCTATTCCAGGAGTTCCTATACCTCTTTCCTCCTCAGGCTGTATGTAGGACTACTTGAAGAGCTCAGGTCCTAGAATTTACACTTTGGAAGTACCCTCTGCCCCTAGGCCCCTCCCTCTGAGTGAACGGCTCCTCCCAGAAACTCTAAGAAGGGTGTCCAGGTCAGCTGGGTCTCATTCCTTTGCAGTACAACAGAATTCCTCTACCATCCCTCTCTTTCTTCAACTTTCTTTTAGGCCTTATCTTACCCTATTAAAATGAAAGATCCTCTAGGGTAGAGTCTGCCTTTCTTTCTACTTAAGTTGTATTCTCAGAGTTCAGGATATTGCTTAGCACATTTGTTGTTGTTGTCCAGTTTTGTCCGGCTCTTTGTGACTCCATGGCCTTTTTATTTTCTATTATCTCTTGAAGTCTGTCCAACTTCATGTTTGTTGTTTCCATGACACTATCCATCAACTTTATCCTCTGCTGTCCCTTTTTTCTTTCGCCTTCAGTTTTTCCCAACATCACGTTTTGTCTTGTTTTTTTTTCCCCCAATGAACTTGGCACACAGCAAGCACTTAAAAAATTCTAGCTGACTGACTGATCAATGAAATTACAAGTCAGTACCATAAACAACAAAGAAACAGAAACACAAACCTCTTATCTTTGTATGCTCTGTAAAATGATTTCACATAACTTAATCTTATCAAATAGTAATAACAACCCTGGGAGGTTGGTTACATATGAGTGTTATTGTCATTTTACTGAGGAGGCAACTAATATTGTACAATGTTAGGTGTTTTGCCCAAGTCATGCACATGACCTTGACAGAGGTGAGACTAGAAACAAGGCTTTCTTAGTTTTCAGTACAGTGATTTTACTTTTTTTCAATTAATAAGAGTTTATTTTCTTTCCTTCCTTCCTTCCCAACTTAGAAAAAAAAGAAAAAAAACAAGACTCTTGTAACAAACGTACATCATCAAGCAAAACGAATCCCCATATAGGCCATGCAAAAAATATATTTTCTATTCCTTCTAATCTGCTTCTGGGAGTAACATATAAAGGAAGGCTCCCTTTTGTAATTTAATACTAGTTTGGATGAATACTTTTAGGTTTATAAAAAAATATATTACAAGACTTTAACTTGGTGCTGATAGAATTAATGATAGTATTTACCCTTTTAACAGAAAAAGGAAATTAACATATACTTGGAAGATAATTTATTGTGGATTTCTTGGGCTGGGTGATGCTCCAGCTGCTGCTACAGATTGTTCTTCAGCAAAACACCCATAATTCAGGGTTATGGAGGATAAGAGCAATGAAATCCAAAATGAAAAATGCTGAATTCAAAAGTAGTTGAGATTAATGTGTAGCCCAGGCTTCTGAGCATGCTCAGTTTGTCTAAGATGGGACCTGCTGCATTCCCTACCACATAGGTGGGGGTAGCAGAAGACTTGAGAGAATTAGGACAGTACGTGCTTAATTGTGGGAATTGAGTGAACCACACTGTTTCCATCTTGTGAATTGATTCTGGAGCTGGCCCAGTTTCCTTTCTATTCATTTATGGGTCTAGTACAATTTCTGTCTTGTGAGAAAAATTTATTCAATTGTGGTAATTGGGAGAAAATCTTATTGTATTGTTTGAACCTAGCCCTGTGTGGCTGGGAAGCTGGACCACCTCTACCTGCTGTTTAGAGACCCTTAACTAAGAACCTAGGTTATGGTGATCAGAAACCTGGTCAGATCCCAAGATTGATGCAAGGAATTTTCTCACAATTATACATCTCAAGCAACCCATATGTCTTACCTGAAAAACTGGCCCAGTACTGATCAATCAGTTGTTGTTTCCATGTTCCTTTGATTGTTTATAGACACTTGGGGGGAGTGGCACAGCTCCTTTTCTAAATTCAGGGAATTGTACCTGTTTGCTCTGCCACTCCCAACTTGAAAAGTCCCTAATCTTTCCTCTAATTAGAAATCAGATTATCCAATGTTGTATTGTTTCCTTTTAATTAATTGGTCTTATTTGATGAATTTTAAAAAATGTATAAAAGTCTGTCTACCCCTGTGTTTGGGGTCCAGGCCTAAGCTGAGGAGGTCTGGTCCTGATTTGTTGGGCAGTTGTCATGCATTGCTTAATAAATCTATATGTGCAGAAGCTTGAACCTTTGTTTTCTCTGTCATTTTATCTTTCACCTGCCACAGGCTCCAAGTTAGAAAAACTGAGCAAGTTCATAAGCTTGGGCTACACTATATTGAAAGTAATTTATGAAGTCTTGTTTATCTATTCAGGGGCGACTTACCCATTGCATCCATGATTGTTAAAATCCTGAGCACAGTCCACTAGTTGTTGTTCTGCCTAATGAAATATAAATGAATTCCAGTGAATTTGATTTAGAATCAAAGTAATTTAGAATCAAACATACACTATACTTACATATATTAGGTATGCTGAACAGATCTATGATAATAATAACAAAAGCAATTGTAACTAGCATTTATACAGCACTTTGAAATTTGCAAGATACCTTATATGTCATCTCATTTAATCCTTACAACAGCTCTGGGAAGTAGATACTATTTTTATTCCTATTTTAAAGCTGAATCCGAGAGGGGTTTAAGTGAATTGCCCAGAGTCCCATAGATAGTTAAATGTCTAGGGCAAGATTGAACTCAGATCTTTCTAATTCCATATCCAAAGCTCTATCCAACATCAACAGATGTCAGACTCCTGGCAGGAAAAATGAGTGTGCCCAAACTAGATAAATATATAATTGGAAAATGCTTAACAAAATAAATAAACATATAACATGACACAGATAATGTTAATTTGTGATATCCTAAGTCAATATGCAACTACAGGGATCCAGTTCTATTTGAATCTGACATTACCATTATGCCACCTAATTGTCTACCTGTCAACTACATACCAGGATGAATAGTAGGTAAACTGATGGAAATGTCTCAAATATTTACATTGTCTTAAGCATATAATTAAATATAACTCCTTGTTAGTACTTGTATGCCTCATACATTTGTAAATATGCTATATCTTACACATGGATTTAGATAAGGACAAAATAAGTTAGTAAATTCCTAGCTTCTATACACAAATGATGAAATATCTGAGTCTTATTAAATGTAAGACCTTTGAAATTAGAATCTTTAAAAAGGTAAATCATATCATGTTTAATTTAAATTAATCTTTTTATATTTTTTGAGGTGAAATCTATTTACTTTATAACTTCTCATCATCTTGTGTTAAATACAAAGTGTCCCCCTTCTTTCTTTCTTCCTTTTTTTTTTTTTTTTTTTGCATTCAGGTACTTTCCAACCTAAATATAACCAAAAGTTCAGTGGCCTTAAGCCTTAAGTATATGACTTAACTATCCAAATTGGGTTGAGTTTACTTCAATTCTAGGTCAATATGGCCTTGTGTTATTATTTTTTTAAGCAAATTAAACTATCAAGAAGCAAAAATATTAAAATGCTCAAACAACAATAAAATGATAGTACACAGAAACTTAAGCTTAACTTAAATTCCTAGCTTCCTTCAAAGCTCAACACAAATACCAGCTCCCACAAGAGGCCCTTCCTAATTCCCCCAGCTACCAATGCTTCTTCTTCCTCACCACAAAATTATTTACTTGTATATATTTTGAATTTATTTATATGTGTAAATGATGTTTCCCCTGATAGAATGTTAGGCTCTTAGAGGGCTAGGACTGTTTTGTTGTTTTTGTTGTTGTATTGCCCAATGCCTAGCATTGTGCCTGGCACCAATAGGTGCTTAACTGATTGATTGCTAGAGCTATCTATGTTGATTACTGATCTGTTGAAGTATTAAGGTGGTGGTGGTTGTTATTGTCAAGATCTATAAGGTCTATAATTTCTTTGGTATAGGGAACTCCTGAGGTATAAAGAACTTCCTAATTTTGAAAACTCCTTTGGTCAATAAATGAATGTATTAAGCTCTTACTATTTGCTAAGCACAGGGGATACAAATATAAAAACAAAGAGTCCCTGACCTCAAGGTGCTTATATTTTAAAGGGGTGAACAATATTCATAGGGGAGTGGTAGCCAGGCAGAGACACATTGACCCAGAAATTACAGGGATAAGGACTGGGGCCAGAGTGAGAGTGGATTGAGATACCTTATTTAGGAATAACAGGAACAAGGCTAGCAAAGTTGATATTATCATGCATGATTCATTGTTCTAGAACTGGAGGGGATGGGAGTGTTGAAAGGCATATTTATTGATTAGGTGGGGTTAGGTAGTTGGTGAAGAGGGGAGTGGAAGGAAGAGAGATATGCAAAGAAGGAGGGAGTGAAACAAGCATAGTGGGGACTTCCTGGAGAAGCAGTCATTAATCTGGAGAGTGGGGCCTCAAGGCAGATGGATAACTGTTCTGCAACTTCTAGTCTTAGTTGTCTGGAACACCAGTTATATGTCTTGCTCAGGGTTAAACAGACAGCATAATAATAAGCATAATTAGCTAGCATTTATATAATGCTTTAAGATTTGCAAAATGTTAATAAATATCTCATTTTATTCTCACAACAACCCTGGGAAATAGGTGCTATAATTATCCTCATTTTATAGATGAAGAAATTGAGACAGATCAAGGAGAGGATAAGTGACTTTGCCTAGGGTCACACAGCTAGTGTCTAAGGCCATATTTAAATTCAGATCTTCTTGATTCCAGGTTTAGCACTTTATAATAAATGAATGAATGACTGGATGGATGAATAATAGTGATACCTAATATTTATATAGTACTTACTATGTGCCAGGCATTGTGTTAAGAGCTTTATAATTATTATCTCCTTTGATCCTAACAACAACTCTGGGAGGTAGGTGCTATTATTATCCCCATTTTACAGATGAGGAAACTGAGGCAAACAGGTTAAATAATTTGCCCAGGGTCACACAGCTAGTATAAGTCTGAGACTGGATGTGAACTCAGGACTTTCTGACTCCAGGCTCAGCACTCTATCCACTGTACCACCTAGTTGCCTAGAAGCTAGATATCTTGGAAGTAGGGCTTGAACCCAGATTTTGACTATGAGTCTCCACTATGCCTTGTTTCCTCTTCCATATTACATACACAAGGACATGTTATTTTTGTTCTGCTTTCTTGATTATGTATCACTTCATATACATCTCCCCTCCGTTCTTATATCCTTCATAGCTGTTACTTCTTATGGTGTAATAATGTTCCATTATACTCATATACTATAATTTTGCACAGCTATTTCCCATTTTGCTGCACATGTGGGTTGTTTCCAGTTTTTTTTTGTTACAAATAATTTTGCTAGGAATACCTTACAGATAGTTCTCTTCTCCCCCCCCCCCCTTATCAATAACATTCTTTAATTATCCAGTTTGGAAAAGACATCAACCTTGGGACAAATTTTGAATGTTCACAGAGCTGAAGTATAATTTTATTCTTCTTGTCTAAGAATGTAATAGGGCCAAGAAAATGAAAAAGCTCTTTCTGCAGAAAGGACATTTAGTAGCTGATTCACAAGCACACATTTCAGAGAAGGATGATCATGATGTTTATACTTAAAGGCTTCTTTTAACTTCCAGTTAAAATCCCACCTTCTATGGGAAGCCTTCCTTAACCCCTCTTAATTTCAGTGCTTTCCCTTTATAAATTATTTCCTATTTATCTTGTGTAAGACTTGCTTTGTATATATTTTTGCATGTTGTTTACCCCATTTGACTGGAAGCTCCTTGAGGGCAGGGACTCTCTTTTGCTTCTTTTTGTGTCCCCAGCACTTAGTACTGTGTCTGGTATACAGTAGGCACTTAATAAATGTTTATTGAATGCAATTAATGACCTGACAAAGTCATAGAATCAGTATTTCTACCCAGTCATACAATTTCATATAAATAAAATAGAAACAGGTGAATTTAATTCAATTAACACTAAGTGCTTGCTATGTACTAGGTATTTCTGGGAAAAAAACCAAACAGCAAACCAGTAACTGCCTACAGGACCTTTACGTTCTCCTTAAGGGATATAACAGTACACTGTAATTTGAGAAGGGAGAAAGCACTAAGATTTCATGGAAGAGGGGGCACCTTTGCTGAGCTTTGGAGGATGATAAGGATTCTGAGAGCGGAAGATGAGAAGGAAGATCATTGAGGGCACAGGCATGAGGAGTGGGGGATGACCAGAGATTTAAAGCTGAGTGAACTTGTGGAGGGAGGAATATGGGGAATAACCAGTAGTTCATTTGGCTCAAATGCAGAGTGTGTAGAAGGGAATATGAAATAAACAAATTACATTGTACATCCTGGGGAATAAAAATGAGGTTAGCATATGGATGATTTCTCTTCCAGCATTCCTAAAGTCATATTTCTTACCAGAGAGAGTAGTTTTCCAGTTGCTATGGCAACAGCAGACTCCAGTCCCCCAGTGGTAGAAAAAGTCCAGCAACTGCCACATCCACCCTAGAGGACAAAGGAGAATAAAGTTTGTCAGTTTTTCTAAACCAACTTTTAGACAGAAATATAAATACACTCTCTCTCTCTCTTTCTGTGTCTCCTAAACTCCCTCCAGTCTGGCTCCTAAACCTAACATACTGTTGACAGTAATAATAAGTTGTTAAAAAAAAATCAAAACTCCAAAAAAAAAAACCCATTTCTTAAGAGCTGACAATTTGCCAGGCGCAGTGCTAAGTGTTGAGGATACAAAGAGAAACACAAACAGTTCCTGCTTTCAAGGAGCTTACAGCCTAATGGAGAAGACAATTAATGTAAATATCTAGATACATATAAGATATTCACAGAGTAGCTGAAAGGTAGTCTCAGAGGGGAAGGCACTAGTAGCTGAGGGAACCAGGAAAAGCCTCTTGTAAAATGTGGGAGTTGAACTGAGTCTTGAAGGAAGCCAAGGAACCTAGAAGGCAGTGAATTCCAGGCATGGAAAACAAGACAGGCATAAAGACGAGAGGTGAAGAGGTATGTGATAGGAAAAGCAAAGCAGGGCAGTGAAGGTGGATCATGCAGTGTGTAGAGGAGAGAGGTCAAGTAAAAGAAAAGCCTAGAAAATAGGAGGGGCCAGGTTTTGAAGGGCTTTAAATACCAAGTAGGATTTTATATTTAGTCATGGAGGTAATAAGGAGCCACTGGTTTCCTGACAAGGTCAGACCTGTGCTTTAGGAAAATCACTATGGTGGCTAGGTAGAGGACACAATGAAATGGGAAAGATGAGAAGTGATTGGAAAGAAACTGGCTTGCTCACAAAGGTATATTCAAAAGTCACTGGGGCCTTCTTACTCTCTTAATACAACTGTAAAAGGCTCTAGCTCCCTTTGCTAGGGCAGCAATTGTTACTAACTTTGTTAACTCTGTATGTATGATAAGAGTAATACTAACCGCAAATATTAAAACACTATGTAAATAAAAGTGAAAGTGCTTTATATAAATTATTTCATTGGTTTGTCATAGCATCCCTATGAGTTAGATGCCACAGGTATTGTTATCCTTATTTTGCAGCTGAGGAAATTGAAGTTCAAAGAAGTTACATTATTTGCCCATATGAACATAACTATAGTAAGTTTTAGAGGTGGGTCTGTTAGGCCAAAGCGACTCCTTTGTAACTAGCCCTCCATTTTGTGACTATAGTTTTCATTGACCTTTGAGTTTTGTGTTCTTTAAATGTTTTCTGTAAAACCTCCTACTCATGAGGGACCAGCTCATGCTCTGATCCAGTCGCAACTTGGCTGATGTAATCTTATTCCCCTCTAGCACTATGTAAAAATCATATAAAAGCCAAAGAGTCAAGAGCTTCGGGGTCCTGGCACTGGCTGAGAGCCTTGGACCCAATTTGTTTCAGCAACTACATGCCTTGTTAAATAAATCGTTGTCTGTACATAACTCAGTGTCTTTATCCTCTGGATCCCAACTTCAGCACTCTTTCCAATGTAAACACGCTGCTTCTTAAAGATAGTCGTGTATTCATTCCTTGAGTTTTCCTTTTCTACATAAGTCCTGTTTCCCATGGGAATGAGTGTTTCTTAGCTCCTTCAGCCCTGTCCTAGAGAGAAGATGGGATAGTCCCCAAATCTTAAGTTTCCCCCAGTCTTGGTCTCCCCTCCTTGATGTTTTTTGCATTTTATCCTGTGCCAGATACAAGACAGGAGGGTAATATATTGCCAGTCTTCCTCCATCCAGTCCTATGATATATAAAGACATCTTCTCTTAGGGGGACACTGTGGGCTGTTTTAGTGTTGGGTCAATGTTATGCACTTTTGATGAATGTGGCCCTTAGCACATTTTGGAGTGTAGGAAGCTGGGGCTAGGGACCACTTCAGAGATATTAGGAATGAATTTTGGGGCAGCTCATTTCCATCTGTTCCTCTGTATTCCTCGGTAAACATCTCTAGCCTTGAAACTCTCTCCTTCACCCTGTAATTTAAATCCAAGTACTGATAAGGCTAATATGCTACACTATGCTAGCTCTCCCCCTGCAACTCTGATTGCTCCTTTTGTTTTCTCTGGTTTTGCTTCCTCTTCCTATCGTTGAAATGTGGAAATTCTAAGTGTCAGACCACATACTATCTCTGCTTCTCTCTTCAGCCACTCTCACCATCTCAACTGTGATCTCTAGTGTTGGTGACTTCCAGATCTAGCATTTTCAGCACTTTATATGCTCCAGGCTTACAACTCTAGTGCCTGGCTAGAATTTTTCCCTTGGAAGTCCTGTCGTCATTAAAAAAAATGTCTAAAATGGAACTTCCTCATGTATTGATCCCCTCCTTTCACCACACTCTCCTCTCCTCAGTTTGACTTTTAAATTTCCATCAATGTGTATCATTATCCTAGTTACCCAATTTAATCATCAAATCTTCAAGTCCAGTTGATTCCCTTCCTTCTTCCTTTCCTGCTCCACCTTTTACTTGTTTTTGGTAGTAACGCTTTCATATGCATATGTCTTATCTCCCTAACCAGACTCCACCTCCAGTACTTAGCATCTAACACCTTCTTTGGCCCATAAAAGTTGCTCAATAAATAATTTTTGATTGACTCACCCATATATCCCTATATAAATGGCTTTATGTATTCATGTTCCAGTATTTTCTTGCTCTGTTTCCTAAGGGGGAGTCAGTATTCCCCTACACTGAGTAGGCAGACTGGAACAAATACCTCGAACAAGTACCTCCTTTGATTGGAATGCTCCCTTAATTTTAAGTTATGAGTAGGTGACCATGCTATGTGAGCAAGAAATGACTCAACATGATGACTAAAAATCTGTAAACAGAGTTTAGGCTCAAGGCTCAGGAGAAATCAGCTACACTGACAGCCCAGTTCTTATCCTAGGCATCTTTCAAAGAGGCAAAATTTGTGGGAATAAATTTATCTGAAAAGCCAACAGGTGACTCATTGAGCAATCCAGAAGAATAAAGAAGTAGTGGGGGAAGAGGAAGAAGGGGAATTATTATAGTTGAAATTTGGAGAATACTTTGGGGTTAGTTTTGAGAAGGACAGTGGGAGTAGGTGGACCTAAAAACCTTGAGATTCCTTTGGGTTAACCAGTTCCAGATGAAAATATCCTTAGGATTAAGAATGTATGGGGTGGATTTTAGTCATTTACACTTTAGTGTGAAAAATTTCACAACTTTGCTTCCCAACTTTCCAAAGATGTGAAAGGAGGAAAAGACAATCAGTCATAGGAGTTTTGATGTAGGTGGGGGCCAAGGAAGTGAGAAGCAATTTTGGACATGAAGAGAGAATCAGGTTAGGGTTGACCACTATAGTGGAGGCATTGGGAAGTCAGCATTTGGTCTTTGAATATCTGTGGGTAGAGAGAAAAGGGAGTGCTAAGAGGTGGAAGAGGCCATGAGGAGGAGGTGGAGGGAAGCTGTAGAAAGGATGGACAACTGTCTTAGATGGCCTGTTTTTCAATTGTCTGTGATTGACCTTGTAGCCAGAGTCCAAACCACCTTAAGCCTAAGAGAAGAAAACAAAAGCATAGAATAAGACTCAGGAAATCTGCCACTAATTATCTATGATTTCTTGGACAAATAACTTAAACCTTTCTGAGCCTCAGTTTCCCTTTTAAAGTAAGGATAACGAACATTCTTTCTTGTGTATAATAAGCACATAAATAAATGTTGAGTTTTTATCTCACAGAAGTTGACTATGAAATAGTGACTTCCCTCCTAATCAGCTTCTGTATCTTTTATGTGTGTGTATATTCACATATACATACATATACACACATAAGTGAACATATATATTTCTGACCCAGCTAGACTGTAAATTCCTTGAGGGCAGAGATTGTTTCATTTCTGTCTTTGAAAACACTTAATAAATGCTTCTTGGTTGATTGAAGAGATCAAATGAGATAATGTATAGGAGAGAACTTGGTAAAATGCAAAACTATACAGACCTAAGGAATTATTAGCTTTCCAGTTTACCATACTCTACCCTATAACCTATAAGGTCCTACCAAATCTTGGATTTTATTAGCATTATATTATTCTCATAGTTATTGTTCAAAAAATGTTTTTCGATATTATTTGGAAGGAGTTACTGCCAAGGAAATTTGGGTAGAGGGTGAGCACAAGGACTGGATGAGGAAATGGAGGGCAGACCTCCCTTCTACTTGATATTCTCCCTTGCCATATCTCTACCTAACCTAAGAAGCTGCCCTCCTCCCCATATTTTCCATTTCTAATCTATTACAAAAAATGAACTAGCCACCCAATTTCCAGGAGCTTGCAGAGGTTTTCCACAAATGGGCCCAGAATCAACTATGTGCATGAGAGATATTTTTGGTCCTCTGAAGCCACAGACACCCAAGGCCTACAGGGAACATTGGTGGCAGACATTCATCTCATAAGTAGAATTGCCATCTAGCACCTATGACCAGGTAACTGAGATACTATGGAACAGTAATGAAAAGGACATTAGGGACTATTTGGTCCATCCCTCTCATTTTAAAGATGAAGAAACTAAGGTCCAAGGAGAGGAAGTGATTTGTTGAAGGTCAAATAGCTAGTTAGAGGCAGGACTGGAAATTTGAACTCAGCTCTCCTAACTTTTAGATGAGTGAGCTTTCCACTCCTACTGATGTACACTAATGGGTCCAAAGGAGCATAGCTATGGTCTCATGGTAAGGAAGAGATATCTAGATGCAAGTGAGAAAGAAGAGATTGAGATTCAAGGATTAGAAGGTGAGATCTTTGGGTCAGATCTTTGATAAGGCAAGAAATATAGGTATCAAGAAATATAGACTTGCAGAGCATACCCCCTAGAGGGTCAGATATATAAAGTTGGAAGGGGTCTTAGAGACTACAGAGACCAACATTTTACAAGGGCAAACTGAGGCCCATAAAGTTTGAGGTACTAGCCCAAGGCTACATAGGTAGGTAGTTAAAGTTTGGTAGCAGAGTTAGGGTTCAAAAAATCCAGGTTTTTCAGACTCTGCTTCTTTCATTTCAGATAAATTGTTTGATCCATTAAGCTCCTATTTTTGATGTTTTAAGGAATATTTAACACAACTAATACAAGACAATTAGAGACTATCTTACATTTGGTATATACAGTTGAAATTAAGTTATGCCTAAGTTATTAGACAAATTTTGAATCACGAGGCCAATTCAGGTTAAGGCAGGTTTTCCCTCTTTGTCCAAAGCTTAAAATACCATTCTTATGTTAATAACTTGGCCAGAACCTTGAAGTAACTTCATCTCTCCCAATACATTATTTCATCAGATGTGGGAATCTTTTACAACAAGGTTAGGGAAGAGGGTATTTTTAATAAGTCATCCATGATATCCTTCAATGATCATAAATTTAGCAATGGTGAGACCTTAGAGGCTATGGAATCCACCTCTCTCATTTTACAGATGAGGCCCAGAAAGGTTAAGTGACTACACCATGCTGTTCCTTTTTGTCTTTATGGACAAAATGGAGAGATGTGATTACAAAACCTTTCAGTCAGGAGGATTCAGAACTTGCTGATAGGCTGAAACCAAAGAGCTCTACCATTTATGTTTTATTTTAACTTGGAGGGAAGTATCTCAAAGAGTACCCAGGAATCTAGGCTTGTTCTTATGATATTTAACATTTTTAACAATGACCTACATAAAGAAATAAATGGAATGCTTTGTCAAATTTACAGATGATATGAAGAGGGACAGTTAACAGCTGGAATGAGATACAGGATCCAGAAACACTTAAAAGACTTGATTTGTAGGCCAATTCTAATAAGATAGGTATAAATGTGAAAGTCTGAAAATTGGGTAAAAAAATAGGCTTCACAAGTATAGCTAGGTGAATTAATGAATCTCTTCCCCCGCCAAAAACCCCAAAAAACAAAAAACGTGGTCACATTATTAGAATTTACACAGCATGTTTCCATTGGCCTGGAACCAATGACCATATTTAACATAATTATAACTTCAAATAGTGCGACTACTTCAGGTGATTCATTATTTACTTTAAAATTGGGGCCTAGCTGTGAAAGATGTGAATCATAGCTACCTAGCTATTTGTATGAAATAGCTCTAGAAGTTCAATATAAATTGCCAGTGTGACTGGGCAGCCAAGATACTAATGCGCTCCTAGTCTCATTGTATTCTGCTCTGTTCAGACCCCACTGAGGTCTTGTGTTTAGTTCTGGGCCCCATATTTTAGTTGGGATATTGACAAATTGGAGAGTATTATTGATTGTCTATTAAAAATCCCTTTAGACCCGAACTTCAGTACTCTTTATGCTGTTGCAAGCTGGCTGTACCATTTGATACCTGTGTGACCTTGGGGCAACTCACTTCATTCGCCTCCATGAGCCTGAGTTTCCTTTCCTATAAAATGACAGAGATTGGACTAGCTAACCATTAAGGTCACTTCCAACTCTAACATTCTAAGATTCTGTGAATTTGGTTAGGGAGGAAAAGATAATAATTTGACTATTTAGGGAAGAGTGTGGAAGTGAGAGCTGGGGTGGAGAAAAAGAGGACTTTCTGAATTTTCTTCCTACAATAGTCTTTTTAACTTGTTTTTCTGTTATATAAGACTGATAGACTGTTCATGGATGACACATTTCATAGAAATTATTGGGAAATTCATATAATAATTGTTCATACCTGGTTTTTCACTGGTGAGACATAATTTCCTTTCTTTCTCCAGTCCATAAATTTTGGATATGGACCAACACGTCGAACATGACTGCCTTTAGTAGCTGAGCAATTCTGAAATAACAAAATACCTTTGTTAGAAAAAAATGCTTAAATTTTTTAAAAAAGAAAACACATGATTAAACTAGAATACATAGTACAGAGATTACATAAGTGGGAAATCTTTTCCTTCTGCCCCTGGAATGAAATTCAGCATAAAAACAGATGCTTCCAAGATGAAATTGGGGTCAATTTATAGGACAGTGTACTGGCAGCTGAATCTTTGTCTTCTAGGCTTTAAGGAGCCTCAGCTCTGTGCTTTCCCATCCCCACCCCTTTCCTGAGCAAACACATAGCTGTTTTTAAAGTATCTCAAGGGTTTTTACTGCTAGCAACCACAAGGAAGTATAGGAAATGAAAATGAACAAATATGGAGAAGTGAGAAACAATCTTAAAAATCTCAAGTGTTGTAATTACGGAATCATTCATTGGAATGTCAATAGTTATTTAGGCCTGAATATTCAGTAGAGTTATTAGTTCCCAATGTGGTATGCTAGAAAGACTGCTAGACTTGTAATTAGAGGATTTGGGCTTAAATCCCAGCCCTGGCACTTACTATCTGGTTTTCCTTAAGTAAGTCATATAACATTTCTGGGCTTCAGTAATTTCATTTGTAAAATGAAAAGTTAGACTGGATGATCTTGAAGGTCCCTCCCACAGATCTAAATCTATGATGATATTCCCTAACACAATTTTTCTCTCTCTGGAGTTAGCTACACATAAACCCTCTAAGTGTCTCCTTCCAGTCTGGTCCTATCTCTACGCCCATATATTGACACAGTGGATAGAGTGCTGGACCTGGAGTCAGGAAGACCTGAATTCAAATTTGGTCTCAGACATTTACTATCTATGTGATTCTGAGCAAGTCACTTAATCTCTGTCTGCCTCCGTTTCCTCATCTTTAGAAATGGGGATGATAATAATAGCACCTATCTCCCAACGTAGTTGTGAAGATCAAATAAGAGAAGGATGATAAAATGCTTTGCAATGCTACCTATACTATTGCTTGCACGAAAGACTCAGTGAAATTATTACATCTTAGAAGAGCCTCCAGATTAATCTCTATCTCAATTTCATCTTCATGAGGCAAAGTGATCTATCTCCTGACAAGTTAGAACTTAGGGCCTGAGTTTTTAAAACAAATATCTATGGGCAAAGCTTGAGGTTTAGTCAGCTAAGTTGTCTCAAATCTCAATCTGAGTGTCAGTCATTAAGCGTGTGTTGTGCACCTACTGTATAGGATCCTCAGAATAGTCAGTCCTTGCCTAATAAACACTTATAATCCACTTCTCCCATGTTACCCCTGCTAATTTGAAAATCAAACAGTGTTATAGCAGTATGGTCACATGACAATCATATTTATTTGGAGTTGATGATGTTGTAGGCATGACCAAAGAATTGGCAAGCACAGTTCCAACCTTGTGGGATCCTACAATCATAGACTTTGAGGGATATGTGATTTTGCCAATGTGGATATGCCCTTGAATGACACAGATTGCAGCCCATCCCACATGCTCCTATAAATCCTTGACATTGCATAACTAGCAATGAAGCACATGGACTGTCCATTCTTTGTCCCTGGCTTATTTGCTTTTCTGATCATACTGATCATACTCTGTTGACATACTTTATGAAACTTCTAGGAAATTCCTCATTTGTAATGTGTGTTAGCTCATGCCTACAATATGCCTCTCCATTGTTCTTTAGGTCATGCTCAGCTTCAGTTCTGTGGAGACTGTGGTATTCCATGATTCATTATCAGAAGAACACTCATGTTAACAACATTTGTTTCAGAGAAAAGCTTGGAATCATTAGGTTACTGCCCACTTTCTCACAGGTGATCCAGCCTATAATCCTCCTTCTGCTCAATTCTGGACTCAGCTTGTTGTCCTTTGCAGATTTTGTCCCAGATATATGAACTCAAAGAAGAGAACTCTATAGATGGTCTGTCCAGCTGCACATCATATTCTGGACAATAGAGATTCTTTAATCATTTGCTTTTTCTTGTTTGGATAGTGGATGGGTAGGCCAAATTCTTGTATGGGATTATGCTTCTAATTATGCTCTGCAATGTTCCAGGGCTTGCTGTGATTAGCACAATACCATTGAAAACAGGAATACTTCATTTATATCTCTCTTACTTGGACTCAATGATGGTCATCCTCCATGTGGGTGGCAACCCCCTCTTTTGAGGGCTTATGTTTCTCTGTTGTTTTCCTTGTTTGATATTAATATCAGAAAGCCATTGAACAATGTTATTCTCTGTTGTTCTTTTTCAAGAATCTTAGATGATTCTGACTTATGAATGAGATGCCTTGTTGAACTAAAGTTTTAAGGGAGCACTTCCCTCTGCTGAATCAGATGTTTTAAAATTTTTTTGTTTTTGAATTTAACAAATATTAGACTTAACAAATATCACAGAAAGAGAACATTTCCACATGTAAATTGGAATAGAAAAAGAGAGGATTATATGTGAAACTGACTATTTTGTACAACTTCTTTTTTTCCTTAATACTAAATTCAATGCTATTTCAAAGCTGTCATGCTTCTCTGCTTCCTTCTGAATTTCCTTCTGTTCCCTTTTGTACATTTAAAAGTATGTCAATGACCCTCTTTGCTTTCTTTTATTCCTTGTGTTTTTAAAATAATCAGCAAGTAAGCACAGTAGGACCTTGTAATCTCTACAATTTCTAGTTAGTTGTCTGACCATAAAAATGTCTGTTAGAGTATAATATTTGTGAAAGCTTGTCATTTCCTTCTCATATCATGGTCAAGGATACTTTTGATGCATATGTAAACTATCCTCATAAAATTGAGGAGAGGTAGGAAATTCAGGATATAAGTCAATAGTTAATTGATATTCTCATACAAAAGAGACACATTGAAGAAATACCTCCTCTTTAAATCATATTGGGCATTTTATAGAAGTCCCCTTTTTTCTACAAAAAAAAATATAAAATCAGACTTTGAAAATTTTGTAAGGGGTATCTGGGAAATTAGGGACAGAGCTGATGAAGAAATAACAGTTGTTAAGGAAAAGAATCAGAAAGAGTGATGGTTTAATTTATGCTTTTATTGTTGTTGTTCAGTTGTTCCAGACTCTTCATGACCCCATTTGAGGTTTTCTTGGCAAAGATATTGGAATGGGTTACCATTTTCTTCTCCAGCTCATTTTACAGATGGTGAAACTGAGGCAAACAGGGTTAAATGACTTGCTTAAGGTTAAATAGCTAGTTTAAGTGTCTGAAGCTGGATTTGAACTCAGCATGATGACTCTTCCCGGCTTGAGTCAACCACTTTATGCACTTTGTCATCCATATATCTGTTAGAGGAGTGATAAATAAGCAATGGGGATAATAATATCTGCCCTTTCTACCTCAGGGTTGTAGTAAGGATCAAATGTGATAATGAGGCAGCCTGAAAGAGTAGAATCAACACTGGTTTTGGAGTCAGAAGACTAGGTTCAAGCCTAGTTCTGCTGTGTAATCTCAGGTGTCACTTAACCTCTCTGGTCTCATTAATTGATTCATAGGGTATAGTAAATCATTGAAGTATGGAAGCACTGGCTTTAGAGGCCAAATCCTTTGGTTCAAATCCCAGCTCTGCCATTCACTAGTTGTGTGAACTTAGGCTAGTGACAGCACCTCTTAAGGTTTGTTTCCTTATCTTTAAAAGGGAGAGGTTGGACTAGATCTCTGAGGTCCCTTCCAGCTTGAACTCTACTGTTCATTTGACGAACACTTATTAAGCACCTACTGTGTGCAATGCAAAGTGCTAGGTGCTGAGGCTACACAGTCCCTGTTTTCAAGAAGTGAGGGAAGATAGAAATAACTATGATATAGAAGCAGATTGGTTTTTGAGAAATTTGAGGACAGGAAGATTACTGCAACTTAAGGAAAGGCCACCGATTGATGCCATGAAGGAATGGGAAAGGGTAGGAAAAAACGAGTGAATTCCAATTTGACTGCAATGAACAATCAAGGGGAGGGAGTGAGAGAAAGCTGGAAGAGTCAGCTGAAGATGGTGGTATCACCAATAGAAAGATAGAAGGTAGGGGAGGGGCAGGTTTGGGGAGGTTAATGAGTTTGATTTGTATGGGTTAAGAAACTCATCCCAGGTTGATACATGACAAGAGCCCAGAAACTGAGCAAGAATTGGAAATGCTTAGAAAACCACAAAACTCAATTAAAAAAAAAAGAGCTTGAAGGAAAATGAAGGGAGGATTATCAGAGAATTATCAGATTACCAGAGGATTATCAGTGGATACAGTGCTGGGTCTGGAGTCAGGAAGACCAAAGTTTAAATCTGGACTTAGAAATTTACTGTGTGATCCTGGGCAAGTCACTTCACCTCTGCCTCAGTTTCCTCAACTGTAAAATGGGGATAATTATAGCACCTACCTCCCAGGGTTGTTGTGAGGATCAAATAAGAAAGCACTTAGCAGAGTGCTTAGCACTATGGAGAATTTATTAAAGAATATTGTTGTTGAGTTGTTTTTCAGTCATGTCCAACTCTCCTTGTTCCTATTTGGAGTTTTTTGGCAAAGATACTGGAGTGGTTTGCCATTTCCTTTTCCAGCTCATTTTCCAGATGAGGAAACTGAGGCAAACAGGGTTAAATGACTTGCCATGTGTCTGAGGCCCCATTTGTACTCAGGAACATGAATTTTCCTGACTCCAGGCCTGGAGCTCTATTCACTGTGCTACCTAGCTGCCCTATTTAAATGTTAGTTATTATTATTATTATTATTATTTTTATTCATGGTTTTGATGACCTCTGACATTCCTTCCAAACTCTGAGCTTCTGTGCTTCTAGGAAACTTCTTTAAGCTATCTGTCTAGGAAATCAGAACCTGGAAAAGGCTCTTAGGGCAGTTATTTCTATCTAGGACCTGTCTTGTCAGATCCTGAAATAGATTTCCTTTGCCCAGTAGAACTTTATACCTCGCCCTGCTCCTTGGCAGGAAAGTTCAGGTCGTCCTCATGCTGCTGTGCTCTAGTACTCAAACAAAAATATTCTAGAACAATAGTAATAGCATTCAGAATTTTATAGTTTATAAAGCTCTTTCATATACATCCCTTTTATTTGATCTCCACACCATTGTGAAGCAGGAAGAATATGTTTACTCGAATTTTATAGGTGAGCAAACTGAAATTCATGGAGATTAAATGACTTGCCCAAAGTCACACAACTTATAAGTGTCAGGACTAGAATTCAGGACTTCTGACACCTATGCCAATATTTTTGCCAGAGCTACTTCATTTTGGGGGCCTTATAGGTAAGAATTCAATTTAAGTATATCACTGAGGCAATATGAGTGGAAACGGGTAGGAGTGGTCATATGGCTAGATTGCTTCATTAGTAATTACTAAATGTAAAAAGACTTAAAGGAAGGTTTCAAGTATGTTGGTTGGAAATCTCTTGTGGCACATTGATGGAAGAACATGGAGAAAAAATACAAGGAGTGAGAGGGCACACCTGGGTTGTAATCTGTACCAATGGAAGTATTCCCTACAGCAGTAAGATCACAGACCCTCTGAAACTGAGTAAATGCATTTTATATTGGGTGATTCATGAATGCACCTCTTTTCCAAACTAATAAGCATAGTGCTTATAAGGCTCTCTCACTATTCCTATAGCACATGCTCTGGAGATACTCTCCCAACCTTCACTTACACTGTCAAGTCAAGTTCCCAGAGGGTGGCTGCTCCATCTCTCCTCAGGGATCTAGAGGTAGTTTTGAGGGCTTGGAAGTCATTCTCTAATGCTATATATAGCTCATGAGTCTCCACCTATGTGGTTACTCATTGATAACAATTAGTCAGCCAGACCTAATTAGCTTTTGGAAAGAGATATTTACTGGCTGGTTGTTGGCCTTTGTTGTCAAAGATGACCAAAAGAACATCACCATGTTAGAGTCAAGTTATAGTGTGTCTGACTGACCAGATGAGCTTGTAAAGCTCTACCACAGATGGGGCACAAATAGGCCATGGGAACATTTGGGATGGATTCTCTAAATCTGCGTATCTCATGTTTCTTTCGAGCTACTTCAATTTTGTTGGAGCACCTGTATTTTCTTGGTGTTGTCAGGCCAAAATTAGCACAAGCAGCAGAGAATCGATCCATACATTGTTGCATGTCAGCTGCACAATCATCTGTGAACAAAAAAATTATGCACCAACTCTCCCTTCATTTTAGTCTTGGATTGCAGCCTTTTCAAGTTAAATAACTTACCATCAGCTGACCTTGGTGCTATGTTCATCCTCATTGAAAATGTCTGACAAAATTGTTGAAAACATCATGCTAAAAAGCATGGGAGTAAGCACACAGCCTTGTTTTACTTTATTGGTGACCGGGAAAGTGTGAGACAATTATCCATCATCCAGAATTCGGGCAAGCATGCCATCATGAAATTGATGTACAATACTGATGAACTTCTCCAGGCAACTGAATTTTGACATAATTTTCCATAAGTCCTCACAACTGACTGCATCACAGGCCTTGGTCAAATTGATGAACATTGTTTACAAACCTCTGTTCTGCTCCTGGCATTTCTTCTGGTGTTGTCAGGCAGCAAACACCTTATTGACTATTCCTTGGCCCTTTCTGAAGCCACACTGGCTCTCAGGTAGATGACCATCTCCTAGGTAAAGGATCAGCATTTTTTTTTTTTGCTTTTTGGTGAGGCAGTTGGGGTTAAGTGACTTGCCCAAGGTCACACAGCTGGTAAGTGCCAAGTGTCTGAGGCTGGATTTGAACTTAGGACCTCCTGACTCCAAGGCTAGTGCTCTATTCACTGGGCTGCCTACCTGCCCCAGGATCAGCCTATCAAAGAGGACTCTGGCAAGAATTTTTCCAGGAATGACTAAGATGGAGACCCCTTGTGATACCCCCTATATTGTTACAGGATAATCTATTTCCTTTACTTTTATAGAGATGGACAATGGAGGCATCCTTGAACTTCTGGGAGATAACCTCCTTTTGCCATATAACATGGAAAATTTCAGTCAGCTTTTGTATGAGCGATGGGCTCCCCACCTTGTAAATCTCAGTTGGAATAGAATCAGCACCAGGTGCTTTGCCACAGGAGAGGAGCCTATTAGCATTGAAAACTTCTTCTTCAGTTGGAAATTTGGCTAGAGAGGGATTTACTTCAACACTGACTGATGATGGTCTGTTGAGAACACTATGGAAGTGTTCAGTCCATCTCTCCAGGATCATGTCCTTATCACTAATCAATGTGGCTCCATCAGTGCTTGGTAGTTGAGATGCATCATAGGTCTTTGGCCCATAAATAGCCTTCAGGGCATCATAAAAGCACTTTGGATTGTTACTATCTGTGTAAAACTGAATTTCATCTGCCTTCTTACTGAGCCAAGAATCCTGCATCTCTCTAAGCTTTGCTTATATTTTACTTTTGATGGAGTTAAATGCTGCCTTCTTAGAGATGGATGAACCATCCTGCTGGTAATCCCTGTGGAGTTCTCATTTTTCATTTAGAAGCTTTTGAATTTCCCCAACATTTTCATCAAAACAGTTTTGATGTTTGTGAGTGTTCTGACCCAAGTAAGTAAATGCAGTGCTATACACCAAATCTCTGAAAGCTACCCACTCCTTTTCTACTCTACTGTTGCCAACCGTATCTTGGCTCAGCTTTCCCTCCAAGTTAGCTATGAACTATTCCAGCTCAGAGGAGCACTCTATTCTGTTGACATTAAGTCTTCTGGTAGTCATCTAGACTTGGGGCCACCACTTCTGTTGAATGTGAATACTTAGCTTGGAGAGGATGTCCATGATCCCTCCAGCACCCTGTGCCACACATTGCCTTTGTCACTCTCACATCTTATCTGTCTCTTCTCCTTACAATAACATAGTCTGGTAAGTACCAATGTTTACTGCGAGGATGCATCCATGAAGTTTTATTGTTTTTAGGTAAATGGAAGACAGTGTTGGTGATGAGAAAGTCATGAGATACGTGAATTTGCTTGTTGTTGTTTCTGATTCCATTCCTCCCAAGGACTCCCTGCCATGTCTGGTTGTCTGTGCCTACTCCAGCATTAAAGTCACCCAGGATTATAAGCTTGTCCTCTTTTTGGCATGATGATGATCTCCAAGTTTTCATAAAAATTTTTCTTTGACATCACCAGGGTTTGTCATGGTGGGAGCATAGGCACTAATGATGGTGACGTACTGCTTTCCTATAAGTGGCCATCGAATTGTCATGAGGCTGTTGTTCACTCCTTTTGGTAGTCAGACAAGCTTGTTGACTAGATTAGTTTTGATTGTAAAATCGGCACCAGCTTCATGGTGCTCCCTTTTACTGAAAAACGAGCATCCAGCTTTGACTTCGGTAAACTGGCCTTTATTTGCCAGTCTTTTTTCAATCGGGGCTATTTGGATGCAATACCTGCTGAGTGCTTTTTGCAACAAAAGCTGTTCATTTTTTCAGGTCTACTGGATTTTGTGTTGTCCATAATTGTGTGCACATTCCAGGTACAGATGATAAGTAGAATCATCTTTGCAGAACTTTTGTGCATTTTTTTGTTTTGACAGCAAGTTGGGTTCCCTGCCTGCCACAGTAAACAGGCCAGAGTTGGGTAAGCAGACACCTTTTCTAGCCCCTTCCTTACACCAAGAGGTGAGCAGTGTGGTCCTTAAAAGGTTACTCAGATACCCAGGGGGCTGCAGAATCCCACTGCCACCTCCAATGAGAAGATGATCCTATGGCCTTGGCTGCCTGTGTGCAGAGTGGTGACTACAGCTCCCAGTGCATCCATACCTGCTGCTTCATCACTTGTCTGTCACCACAGGACTTTGAGATAGGCAAAAATAGTAAAATGGTATAGGTGATGTCTTTTGATTCATTCATAAATTTGATTTAAGTGAGGTAGAGTTACATGAACTGGTTGACCTTTCTTTTCTAGAGTCTTCACAGTCCAGTGGTAAGACAGAGTCAAGACGACTGGTGATGGCTCAAGATGCAGTGGCATCTTCTATGTCTAATCAAGCTCTGAGCGCTCCACAGTGCCTGCTTCAGCTGCCTTCATGGCCATTGGAACAAATTATTTTCATCCACACATTCCACGAGGGGAAGTCTTCACATGCTTGGGGTAGACACCCCCCTTCCCTGTCAACTCACTGAAGTGTTTGAGACTCCTCAATTATCTTCAACCTGGTTTAGCTGAAACATCTGTGGAAACAGTTTCCTGGGGTGTGGCCATGCTACAGCTTCTTGAAGCCACAGGTGAGAACTAGATGGTTGAGGTGGACACCAAAGGTGGAAAGCAGCTCTCACAGCAGAGGTGTTAATTTTCTCTGAACATACTCTCCATCCCACTACACTGCACCAGTGAGGTATAATAAGAATAGCTGCTACAAAATATCCCCCCAAAAGTTTGTGACACACTCTACTACTAGAACACATGCAGGTCCAAAGGAAAGTGGGCTTCAGCTTAAAGAGTACATTTTGCAAAGGAGTAACATAGCTTTCCAACAGTCCTCACAATACTCTCCTCAGGTCCAGCACAGCTTCTCTGCTGTGCTCCTTGTAAAGGCTTTTCCTCAGTTCCTGATGCCAACACTGTGTCAGCTGTTCTGGGGATAATGCTAGGACTAGGGAGCTAACCGGAATGCCCTTACAAGATCCTCCTTTGATCGAAGGGAGGAGGGAGAATCCAAGGTGCTCTCCTGTTTTCAAAGGAATTCTTTCTCAGAAGCTTGGCTTTGGCTTCCACCACTGACCTGCCAGATGCTTGAAGGCTCAAGTTCCAAATTTGCCTGCTGTTTTATAGATGACCCACCGGATGGGAACAAGTTTCCTCAGCCAACGCCAATACACTTCCTGAGCAACATTACACTCTTTTATTCAACAACTTCCAATGACTTCTAAACTTATCATGAACTTGTTGAATTCAGGCTAAAGCTTATTATGGATTCCACAGAGATATCTTAGCCTCGATCCGACCTACTTTATTGATTATTCTTACCTGACAAAAGCATTAGGGCATAGTTTCTTCTCTTTTTAGGTGAGGTGGGAAGAATTGATCTAATCCACCCCCATTCTCACATGCCTATTTCCCAATTGTCAACTTTGGTGCCTCTTCTCTGTTCCTTCTTTGATTCTAATATTTCTCTTAAGCTATGACATAATGAAATGTTCTTGGTGCCATGTGAATTAAAATTTAAAATACAATATTCTGAATTTCCAGTCACTAGCTAAGTTCCTTTGAGATAGGAATGGGTTCCAACTTTTCTGGATCCCAGGAATGATTCTGAACAGAAGCCCATTTGAAGAGAGAGAAAATGGAAGGTAGATGAGAGGTGATTATGAGAGGTGACAGACCACATTGTAAAATAATTCAAATGGTTTACATTTTTAAAATTCCAATTTTGTTAGAATGAATAATACTTACTTGAGGTGTTCTCATAAGATAGTTCTTTTTGAATTCATCAAAGGACATATCTGAAAATTGGTTTAGTCCCACTGAAAGGAAGTTAAAAAAATCAATAAATAAATATCAGAGAAGGAACATTAAAATGCTTTATTCACGTGACCTTTGCTTATTTCTCTTACAATTTTTAGTCTTTCTCTAGACTTTTGAATCCTTTCAATTTTCTGTGTTACTCCTGTACTGAAGTCTTTCAATTTGCATAAGATTAAACTGGTTTTACATAAAAGTAACTTGATTGTAGGTCTTGCAAGCATCAAGTTGGCTTCTCTTCCTCCCCTCTTTCCAAGCCATAGTGACTCAGGTGTATGGCCACTGGTACTGCTTTGGGCTTGCAGTTACACTAGCCTGAGCCTCAAAAAAATCTTGGCCCTCACCCTAGGGAACTCATTCCAACAGTCTGGACAAGAACACTCGCACTGACTGTTACAAATGTTACAAATAGGGTAAAAGCTTTTGGGGACATGTGGGGACAGATTTGGAATCTGAGCAGAGTAGAAGGCCCTTTATTGTTCCGGTCCCAGATGTCTCAATACAATTCTACTAAAACTCCTCTAGACCTACCACACTGGGATTCTGTATCTGGCTATCAGATCACCCAAGTCCCCCCTTTTTGCACATCACTCTTCTAATACTTCAACAATGAATTTAACTAAAAAAAATCATTGCAAAATTCTCCCTCTCCCCCACCTAATACCAAATGTTTGAGGTCAGCTCTAGGCCAGTCCAGTGATTTAGGTTTGTGATTAGAATGCAATAGTATACTTGTGGACCATGAAATAATAGTAAAAAAAAGCTTTAATAGAGTAAATAAAATTAAAAAGGATACAATTCTTAATTAAATTCAAATTCCACATTCCACTTTCACTTCCACATTTTCACATTCACCACAGCAATTAGTAATATATAGTCAGGAAGGTATCCCTACAGGGCAATGGGAATTTTGCTATAAACCCCAAGGCACTAGTTCCCCATAGGCTGGGTCTTTTATGCTTCAGGGGCCAACAAAAGCAAACCAATAATTCATAAGCCACCTGGTCAACTAAATCTCAAGAATGACCACTTTGCCCTTATAGAGGGAAATCAGTCTCGTTTATACATAGCAATATATACATTGTTTCTCTGTGTAGTAGGAACTACCATAGTAGTAGAACTTTAGTAGTTCCTATTGCAAGGAGAAACAGTGTATATGAATATAAATAGATACCACATATAAGATACAAAGTCAATGCCAGAGGGTTGTTACAGTATTATTTTGTACAAACTCATGTTCTCTCAAACTCCTAGTTCATTAACTCCCGTGATCTATACTTTCATTCCTTCTAAGCCACATATGGTTATGATCATACATACACTCGATTTCACCATCACTCTTTTATGTGCTCATCTTCCATTATCCAAAATTCTGAATTTCCTGTCTTTTGACCACAAGCTTTTAACATATCTTTCCTTCTACTTCATTCCTCCTAAATCTATTTTTATTCCCCATCCCAATCTTTGTTCTTTCAAGTTCTACTTGTTTTGGCTTCACTTCCATCCTTTTGCGGTCTTGACCGTAGAGCTAGTCAGTCAATAAACATTTATTAAGTACATTACTATGTGCCAGGCACTGTGCTAAGAAATGGGGACACAGAGGGCTGGCTGGTCAACTATGCACTGCCCCTTTGTCTTGACTCCCTTGTTCTTTTCTCCTGTAATTTCTCATGCTTTGCTAAGTCTCTTCCCTGGGTTTTTGCCATCACTTGCTTTCTCTTTTCTTCACCATATGCTGCTAAGCACTATTGGAAGAAGTCATATAGCTCTGCTGACTGGATCCACTACAAGTGTGTGTTATCCAAACTTGACTGGTTCCTCACTGCTGCTGGGTAAATCTTATTCTTCTCTGATTGACCCAGTAGCAGTGAGGAACCAGTCAAGTTTAGATAACACACACTTGTAGTGGATCCAGTCAGCAGAGTTGTATGACTTCTTCTAGTAGTGCTCAGCAGTATATGATTAAAAGCCTGAAAGGCTGAAGATTGGGATGAGGAATAAAACTAGGTTTTGGAGGAATGAAGTAGAGGGAAAGATGCGTTGTTAGGAGCTTATGGTCAGAGAGAGGAAATTCAGAATTCTGGGTAATGAAAGATGAACGCATCAATGGATGGTGTTGAAATCAAGTGTATGTATGATCATAACCATGGATGGCTGAGGAGGAAAGTGTAGATCATGGGAGTTAAGGACCTGGGAGCTTGAGAGAATATCACCTTGTTCTTGTCCAGACTGTTAGAATGAGTTCTCAAAGGTGAGGGCCACGATTGTCTTGAGGTTCAGGCTGCTATAGCTGCAAGTCCACAGGGACACCAGAGGCCATATGCCTGAGTCACTATGGCTTGGAAAGGGGAGGAAGAGATGGCAGCTACATAAGGGGATGCTCGCAAGACCTGTAACCAAGTTACTATTATGCAATCTAGGTTGCTCTCATGCAAATTAAAGTAATTCAGTATATGAGTAACAGAAAATTGGAAGGGTTCAAAAGTTCAGAAAAAGGTTGAAAATTGTGAGAGAAATAAGCAAAGGTCATGTGAATAAGGCATTTTATTGTTCCTTCTCCGCTATTTGTTTGTTAATTTTTTTTTTTTTTGGAAATTTCCTTTCAGGGAAACTGGACCAATTTTCAAATACATCCTTTGATGAATTCAAAAAGAATTATCTTATGGGAATACATCAAGTAAGTGCTATTCATTCTAACAAAATTGGGATTTTAAAAATGTAAACCATTTGAATTATTTTACAATGTGGTCTGTCTCTTCTCATCTACCTTCCATTTTTTTCTCTCATAAAATGGGCTTCTGTTCACACAATTGCTGCCCCAAATTATTTCCCCTCTTCTTGAAATCCTAAATCCATTTCTTCTCTCTTCCCTCCACTCCTTGCTCTTATAGATGATTATTCTCCTTCACTGCTGAAATTAAGGTCATCTAAAAGAACTTAACTTCTTTTACTCTCTCCCTTTTTTTCCTAAGCCAATCTGGGTTAAGTGACTTGCCCAAGGTGACACAGCTAGTAAGTATTAAGAATTGAAGGTCAGATCTGAACTCAGGTCCTCTTGACTCCAGGGCCAGTGCTCTTATCCCCTGTGCCACCTAGCTGCCCTCACTTCTCTTAATCTCTTTATGCTGTCATTCATGCTTCTGTTCTTCCCTCCAGTCTGAATTGGTTCTCCTTGGCAAAGCAAATCCTGCAGCTGTATTTCCAATCCCAATACTTCTTCTGCCATCTCCCCCCTTAACCTTGCTTCACCAAGGAAAGAAGGAAAGAAGCATTTGTTAAGTACCAACCATGTGCCAGGCACTGTGCTTAGTTCTTATCCTCACAACAACCCTGGGAAGTAGGTACTATTATTATCCCCATCTTATAGTTGAGAACACTGAGGCAGAGGTGAAGTGACTTGTCCAGGGTCACACAGCTAGGAAGTTTCTAAGGCCAGATTTACACTTGGATCTTCCTGACTCCAGGCCCAGCACTGTATCCACTGCACCCCTGGCTGCCTCTGATAATCCTCTCTTCATTTATCTTCAAGCTCTTTTTTTTAAAGTTGAGCTTTGTGGTTTTCTAAGCTTTCCCAATTCTTGCTCAGTTTCTGTGCTCCTGTCATATATCAACCTGGGATGAATTTCTTAACCCATACAAATTAAACTCATTAACTTGCCCAAACCTGCCTCTCTGTCATCTTTTATTTTTCTGTTGGTGGTACTACGATCTTATCAATCACTCAGGCTTGTAACCTAGGAGCCTTAGAATTGGAAAAGCATGTATTAAGTGCTTACTTTGTGCTAGATACAGTAAATGCTAAGTGCTGGCAATAAAAATTGAAAAGCAAAACCAGTTCTTTCTCTCAAAGACCTCATATTGTAATTAGAGAAAACAACACATAGCAGAGTTCCACTATAGGGTGAATAGAAATGCCTAGCAGCCCTTACCATGCATTGCAGAGTGGATAGAAGTCAAAGCCCAACACTTCTTAGAATGCAAAAAAGACATTGCTTATTTATCACTCCTCTAACTGGGTAAAGTGGATAGAGTGGTAAACTTAAGCCAGGAAGACTCATCATCTTGAGTTCAAATACAGCCTCAGACACTTGCTAGCTGTGTGATATTGAGTAAGTCACTTAACCCTGTTTGCCTCAGTTTCTTCATCTGTAAAATGGGCTGGAGCAGGAAACAGAAAACCACTCCAGTATCTTTGCTAAGAAAACCCCAAAGGGAGTCACGAAGAGTCTGAAATGACTGGACAACAATAACAACAAAAGCATAAATTAAATCATTACCCTTTCTGATTCTTTTCCTTAAAAGCTGTTATCAGCTCTCCCTAATTTTCCTGATACCCTCTTAAAATTTTCAAAGTTTAGTTTTATATTTTTTTTTTGTAGAAAAAAGGGGACTTCCATAAAATGTCCAATATGATTTAAAGAGGAGGTATTTCTTCAAAGTTCTGTTTTGTATGAGAATATCAATTAACTATTGACTTATATCCTAAATTTCCTACTTCTCCCCAATTTTATAAGGATAGTTTATATATGCATCAAAAGTATCCTTGATCATGATACGGGAAGGAAATGACAAGGTGCCACAAATATCATACTCTAACACACATTTTTACAGTCAGACAACTAACTAGAAATTGTAGAGATTACAAGATCCCACTGTGCTTATTTGCTGATTATTTTAAAAGCAAAAAGAAAGCAAAGAGGGTCACTGGCATATTTAAAAATGTACCAAAGAGAACAGAAGTAAGTTCAGAAGGAAACAGAAAAGCAGGACAGCTTTGAAATAACATTGAATTTAGTATTAAAAAGTAAGTTGTACAAAATGGTCACAGTTTCACATATAATTCTCTCTTTTTCTATTCCAATTTATATGTGGAAATGTTCTCCTGTGATATTTGTTAAATCTGTGGTATTTGTTAAATTCAAAGGCAAAAAAATTTAAAAATATTTGATTCAGCAGAGGGAAATACTTCCTTAAAGCTTTTGTTCAACAAGGCATCTCATTCAAAAGTCAGAATTATCCGAGAATTTTGAAAAGAAAACAACAGAGATAACATTGTTCAATGGCAATCTGATATTAATATCAAACAGGGAAAACAACAGAGAAACATAAGCCCTCAAAATGGGGGTTTGCCACCAACGTGGAGGATGATCATCATTGAGTCCAAGTAAGAGAGATATAAATGAAGTATTCCTGTTTTCAAAGGTATTGTGCTGATCACAGCAAGCCCTGGAACACTTCAGAGCCTCACGAATTAGAAGCATAATCCCATATGAGAATTAGCATAATCCCATATGAGAATTTGGCCTACCCATCCGCTATCCATACAAAAAAAAGCAAATGGTTAAAGAATATCTATTGTCCAGAATATGATATGCAGTTGAACAGACAATCTATAGAACTCTCTTCTTTCAGTTCATATATCTGGGACAAAACCTACAAATGAATAATGAACTGAGTTCAGAATTGAGCAGAAGGAGGAGTATAGGCTGGATTGCCTTTGAGAAAGTGGGCAGTAATTTAATGATTCTAAACTACTCCCTGAAACAAACATTGTTAATATGGATCTTCTGATGATGCATCATGGAATACCAGAGTCTCTAAAGAACTGAAGCTGAGCATTACCTAAAGAGCAATGGAGAGACATGTTGTAGGCATGAGCTAACACACATTACAAATGAGGAATTTCCTAGAAGTTTCATAAAGTATGTCAATAGAGTATCATCAGCATGATCAGAAAAGCAGAATGGACAGTCCATGTGCTTCGTTGGTAGTCATGCAATGTCAAGGATTTATAGGAGTGTGTGGACAAGAGGTGCATGGGATGGGCTGCAATCCGTATTACTCAAGGGCCTATCCACATTGGTAAAATCACATATCCCTCAAAGTCTATGATTGTAGGAGCCCACAACATTGGAACTGTGCTTACCAATTCTTTGGTCATGCCCACAACATCATCAACTCCAAATAAACATGACTGTCATGTGACCAGAGTGCTATAACGCTGTTTGATTTTCACATGAGCAGGGGCAGCATGGGAGAAGTGGATTATTGGTGTTTATTAGGCTAGGACTGACTATTCTGAGGATCCTATACAGTAGGTACACAGCACATGCTTAGTGACTGCCAGTCAGAGTGAGATTTGAGACAACTTAGCTGACCAAACCTCAAGCTTTGTGCCCAGACATTTGTTTTAAAAACTCAGGCTCTAAGCTCTAACTTTGTCAAGAGACACAGACTAGAAAAATGATCAACATCTTTTACCAGACATAAAAATTTCACTGAAGGGTGGTGGATCCTAACTTACACTATTCTGTCCCTTCAAGGTTCCTCAGTGATGGAAATGCTTTATACTAGTGATTTCCCTAAAAGTTACTTGCAAAATAGCATCACTGTTAGCAGAAATAGATTTAAATGATGCTTCAAAGGATGTTATTTTAATAGGGGAAAATATTTAACCTATACAAAAATACCCTTAATTTCTTAATGGAAAAACTGAAAACAACAACCATCTGCAAATATTGGGGGAAAGCTAAATAACTTGCGGTATATTAATGTGATGGAATATTATTGTGCCATAAAAATAATACATATGAAGAGTACAAATATGGAAATACTTCAATGATGCACAAAGATGGCAGAATGAGAACAGTTTATATATTGACTACCACTATATAAAAAAGCAACAAAATTATTTCAAGATTATTGATATATTTTGCTTTTACACAACAGATACTTCTCAAAACTGACTAGGCAGGACAGCAATTGCCTGCAATCTCTGTTACTGGGGAGACTGTGGCTGGTGTATCTCTTGAGCTTTGGAATTCTGAATTGCAGTGGGCTAAGCCTAAGTAGGTAGGTGGGAGTGCCAGGCCTGGAGTCAGGAAGACTCATCTTCCTGGGTTCACATCTGACCTCAGACACTTACTGGCTGTGTGACTTTGGGCAGTCAGTTAACCCTGTTTGCCTCAGTTTCCTCATCTGTAAGATGAGCTGGAGAAGGAAATGGAAAATCACTCCAGTATCTTTGCCAGGAAGACCCTAAATGGGGTCATGGACCTCATGGAGTCTGACACAACTGAAAAATGACTGAACAACAGCTGAATTGGGTTGCTCCCCTTGCCTTATCTCTTACTAATCCAGTCCATTCTGCATTCAGCTATCAAAGTAATCCTTCTAAAGCACAGGTCTTAACTAGTCACCCTCCTATTCAATGAAATACTTTCAGGACAAAATACAGAATCCTTTATTTGGCTTCATTACCTAGACACTTCTTACCTTTACAATGTCTTCACACTTTACTCACCTCCATGAACTTTATGATCTAGTGACAGTGGCCTCCTTGCTGTTCTTCGCACAAGACTTCATCTCCAGACTGCCCTCTCTCCCTCTTCATTTCTGCCTCTTATTTTCCCTTGCTTCTTTCAGGTCTCAGCTAAAATTTTACCTGCTGCAAGATGCCTTTTCTGATCCCCTAATGCTAATTATTTCTTTCTGAGATTAACTCAGATTTGATATATGCATACCTATATATCTCACATATGCACACACATATATACATTATATATGTGTCATCTATCTATCTATCTATCTATCTATCTATCTATCTATCTATCTATCCATCTATCTGTCTTGTTTGTAGTGGTCACTTGCATGTTGTCTCCCTCTATTAGACTGTGAGACCTTGAAGACCTTCCTTCTTTGCCTTTCTTTGTATCTTCAGTGCTTAGCACAATGCCTGGCACACAGAAAGTGCTTAAAAAAACTTGTTGACTGTGATGTTGTAGTTACAAATATTGTGGTTACATTGTCATTGCCAGAGAAAATGTTTGTTATAGAAATCTTGACAGATTTTTTTTTTTTTTGCATTTTTCATCTGTTTGTTTTCCACCTTCTTGTTTTATCCTTAAATGCTCTCAGGATGTTCTTGCTCAGCTGAGTCTCTCACTAAGCTTTCTATAAACTCCTATTTTCTTCATACCTTCTTTCTGTTTATGGGAAGACTTTGCTCGTAATCTTTCACTATCCTCTTCTATAAGATTTTGCAAATGAATTTTAATTTTTAACTTGTATTGTCCTTGACTGCCAAATCACTCCACTTGGCAAGGGGATCAGGTCAGTCAGTCAACAAATATTTATTAAGCACTTATTCCATGCCAGACACTCTGCTAAGCACTAGGAATACAAATACAAGCAGAAAGAAAGAAAATTCTTACACCTCCAGGAGCATATATTCTAATGGATATGGCGGTATGGTAGAGAAAGTCTCAACTACAGCCTGGAGAGGAATGAGACATAGCTGACCTGGACACTTTCTTTAAATGGAGGTTCTGGAAGGAATCATTCATTCAGAGGGATAGGCCAAAAGGGGCAGGGTTGGAGTGAGCTTCTAGGATGAAAAGTTTTCTGGAGTGCAGTCTGGAGAGGATCAAGTATTTGCTGGCTGAAACAAAGTTTCTAGGCTCTTCTGGCCTTGTGATAACTGTTTTATATATATATATTTTACTTTCTTTGGAAATGGTAATAGTCTACATTGATATGTATTTCTTTATCCATTTCTCATTTTTCTGCATCAATAGTTTGTCTTAGGTCAAATTAGAGCTGTTTTTATTGCATGTTATAGCTTCTTATTTGATTTGTTTGATCTTTTCTCTAACAGGTCAAAGAGAAATTATCCTCACATCAATGACCAGTTATTTCCTGCCTGTTAAGATAAAATAACTTTTGTTTTTTATGATATTATTAAGTGTTCACCACAAGACCCTAAGGAGATAAGAAAAATGAGCATGCAAAATGAAGAATCTAACCATATGTACATTTTAAACTTATATTTCTTAAAAATGATATCATTTGTTAAAAATTATTATTGAAAAATTATGCAACTAATTAAATCTACTTTGCAAGTACTTATATTTAATTAATTCATTTCATTGTATAAAATGTCTTAGTGACTTTTAAATTATTCTCTCTATAATGACCCCAGGAGCCTTCTCACTCTGATAACCTGGAAATCTCAAAATCCTTGAATCATCCAGAGTAAGATCCATAGTAATGACCCAAAACTCCTTTTTTTATTACCTGGAGTTTGAATATCAGCTAGCTGCCAATTTCCAAGGAGTCTTCTGTTCCTTCAAAAGCATAAATCAGCAACAGTCCCTGCGGTTGGGAATCTTGTTCTCTTTCCCTAATGCCTAGTCTTGCTAGATTTGGATAAGAACCCTCACCCCTCAAAAGAAAGCCCCACCAGATTTTACTGATTTGAGGGACAAGGTGCCCATTTCCTCTATGGCTGCAGTGGGTTACCTGACACTATTTAGGATCCCAGCATACTTCACTTTGCCTGCTCTCTCTGCCAGTCCATCCATTTTGTGATTATCTCCTCTCAATAAAACTGGCTTGAGGTAGTGTCTTACTGTGAGCTCCATGTTTCATAGTATTGAGATTTTAGTCTTCTGAACTTTCCCAAGTCTGTGTTAAGACAGCATCCAAGACTGATCAAGAGCCTCAGTCCACTTATTCTAATTTCCTCATATATGGTTTAATTATTGTCTTTCAGTTTATAGTTGTATTTCCAGTGCTTAGCACAGTGCCTGGCTCGCAGTAAAAGCTTATTAAGAGCTTGTTGACTGACATATAGCTAGTAAGTGTCTGAGGCAAAATTTGAACTCCTCTTCTCGACACCACTATCTCCTGAATGGGCTGTGTGCGTCAATTTGCTCTTTTGTGACTTCACTCACTATCCCAGTATTTTGAGGACCAAAGTGCCCCTCCCTAGATACCATTGTCCTATGTGTTGTTTTTCCCATTAGAACGTAAGCTTGTGAAGGCAGATACTATACTTGCTTTTACATTTATACCTCCAGTGTGTAACATACAGTAAGCACTTGATAAATGCTTATTGTATTCATATACTCATATCATATGAAATGTTAATGAGAATACATTCATTTATAGGACTTGGTAAGTAATATGGAATTTTGATGCATGGTTGAGAAAAGTAACGTAGTTAAATAGCACCAGTTCTAGCGTTGGAGACAGGAAAGACCTGGTTGGGTTCACATCTTTCTTTCTCACAGCACACACACACACACACACACACACACACACACAAATACTTTATCCCTCACACAGGGAGTGGATTAACACTCTCTCTTCAGCTTGTATTTACCCTGGCAAGTCTAGATTATTAGAGATAGACCACCACTACACAGTTATATTCAAGCTCTCTCAGGTTGCTAGGGGTGACCCCAGTGATGGGAAATGTTATTTTTGTACTTATCACTCCAGTTCTTGAATTCCATGCACTGTGTTTTTTATCTACTAAACCTGCTATTCATGAGGTAATACATCTTCAGTGTGTGATATTTATATAACTAGTAACAACAGCAACAAAAATAATAATAACAAGCAAACCTTTATTAAGTGTTTACTATGCGGCACATGTTGTGATAAGTTTTGGAAGTATAAATGTAAGCAGAAAAAGAGACAATTATCACAACTATATAAAGGGAAAAGTGAATGAAGATGTACCTCATGAAAGAGTCCCTGCCCTCAGTGATCTTACATTCTAACAGGGGAAGACAGTGCTTAGTTGGTTGTTGTCCTTCTTTCTCAAAGAGGACCAAAATAACATCAGTATGTTGGGGTCGAGGCACAGCATGTCTGACTATGGCTGATCAGACCAATATGAAGTTGGAAGGCTCTACCACAGGTTGGGCACAAGTAGTCCATATGAACATTTGGAGTGGAGATATCTCTTAATTCACATATCTCATGTTTCTTTTGAGCTACTGCAATTCTGCTTTGCTCATAGAGTACAGTGCCTTCTTTGATATGGGTGTGCCATGCTGGGTGGTTCTTTGCCAGCATCTCCCATGTCATGTAATGGATTCCAAAGTTCTTTAGAGAGACCTTAAAAGGGTCCTTTTATCACTTCTTCTCACCACCTTATGTGAGTTCTCCATAAAATAGTCTTTTACGCAAATGTATGTTTGGCATTCGAACAACGTGACCAGCACAATGGAGTTGCGCTCTCTGCGGTAGAGTTTGAATGCTTGGCAGTTTAGTTTGAGAAAGGACCTCAGTGTCTGGTATTTTATCCTGCCAGGTGATCTTTAGAACCTTCCTAAGACAATTTAAATGGAAGCAATTCAGTTTCTTGGCATGGCACTGGTATACTGTCCAGGTTTCACAGAGCACAATGGCTCTGTAGTCCTTCAGTTTGGTAGTCAGTCTAATGTCCCTTCTCTCCCACATTTTCCTTTGGAGCCTCCCAAACACTGAGCTAGCCCTGGCAACCTTATTATCAATGTGTACATCCCTGGAAAGTACACTACCAAGGTAAGTGAATTTGTAATTGAATAAGCATTCAAAACTTCTCCATTTGTTGTCACTGATGGTGCCATGTATAGGATGGAGCATCTGTGTTTTCTTGGTGTTAATTGTGAGGCCAAAATTAGCACAAGCAGCAGAGAACCGATCCATACTTGTTGCATCTCAGTTCAGAGGCTGTATTGAGTGTACAATCATCTACAAACAAAAAATAATGCACCAACTCTCCTTCCACTTTAGTCTTAGCTTGTAACCTTTTCAAGTTAAATAATTTACCATCAGTGTGGTAGCTGACCTTGATGCCATGTTCGTCCTCATTGAAGATATCTGAAAACATTGCTAAAAACATCATGCTAAAAAGCATTGGAGCAAGCACACAACCTTGCTTCACTCCATTGGTGACTGGGAAAGTGCAAGAACATTGTTCTTATCCAGAACCTGGGCAAGCATGTCATCATGAAATTGATGTAAAATACTGATGAACTTCTCTGGGTAACCAGATTTTGACATCATTTTCCATAAGCCCTCATGACTAACAGTATCAAAGGCCTTGGTCAGATTGACGAATGTGGTGTACAGATGTCTGCTCTGTGTGGTCAGTCTTCTTACTAGTTTCTATCCTTACCCATTGCAGAGGGAAAGACCTCTAGTATACCCCTGGCTGACAAGACACATATAATTTATGCTCAATCACAAGATGGCAGGTAAGGGACCACCTTTCATTGAGAAGGCTCCCTTTTGCTACCATATCTGCTGATCTCTGGCCTTACAAAGGCTTACCCAGGGAGCAGGAACATAGTTACCAACACCAGAGTGGGTTATGGTGGGTATAATCTTGATGTCCTTTCACCCACTGCCCTCACCCCAGGGAATGGTCTAGACTGTTCTTAATTGGGGCAGCTAGGTGGCAAAATGGTTAGAGTGCCTGGCCTGAAAGCAGGAAGACATCTTGCTTTAGACCCTGGGCAAGTCCCTTAACCCTGTTTGCCTCAGTTTTCTCATCTGTAAAATGAGCTGGAGAAGGAAACAGCTTTGCCAAGAAAACTCGAAATTCCCAGTGCAGAGCTTAACAAAGCCTTCTGATTTCTCCCTAATTATCTCCCTCAAGTCCTAAAGAAGCCATTGGCATGATTAAAATTACCCTAGGCCACAAGTAAGTAATTACAAACCACAAGTAAGATAAAGGAGGTGGGTGGAGTCAGGAAAGTTGTGACTATATCTCAAGGCACTCCAATATTTGAAGTAGGCAGATTAACAACTAATATTCCCTTTACCTGCAGCAGTTTTCTATCCAAGCAAAACATTTCTTAACCTGAAAATTATACTTCTCCTGAAACAGTATTTTAGGAAATTCCCAGTCATTCTTCACTTTACTTTCTTCTCCCTGAACACAAAGACCACAGCTTTCTTGACAACTCTCAGGCTGCCTACACCAGAGACCAAACCCCACTGGAGAACTTCCTGTCTGGTCCTTGCCCCCTTCTGATTGGTGCTTGCCTTTCTTAGAACCTGATTTCAGGAAAGTCTCAACCATCCTTCATGTCTCTCCTTCCTCTCTCTATGTAGCTATTGTGCTTAAAAGTTTGCAAAGCACCTTACATACGTTATTTTTATTTGGTCCTCACAACAACTCTATGAGGTAAGTGCTATCATTATCCTCACTTTACAGATGAAATTGATTCAATTCAATAAACATTTATCAAGCTCCTATTATGTGCCAGGCACTGTGCTAAGTGCTAGGGCTACAAAAAGAGTCAAAAGACACTCTCTGCCCTCAAGGAGCTTACAATCTAATAGGGGAGACAACATGCAAATAAATATGTACAAACAAGCTATATACAGTATAAATAGGAAATAATTAAAAGAAGGAGAGCACTGGAACTAAGAGGATTAGGGAAGGCTTTCTGTAGAAGATGGGATTTTAGTTGGGACTTAAAGGAAACCAGAGAGGTCAGTAGTCAAAACTAAGGAAGGAGAGCAATCTAGGCATGGGGGATAGCCAGGGTGCCCAGAACTGTGAAATTAAGTTTCTTGTTCAAGGAATAGCCAGGAAACCAGTGTGGCTGGAGTAAGGAATATGAGTTGGGGAGTAGGGCGTAAGAAGACTGAAAAGGTAGGAGGGGGCTAGGTTATGAAATATTTTGAATGCCAATGGAGCTTTTTGTAATTGCTCCTGGAGGCAATAGGAAGCCATTGGAGTTTATTGAGAAGGGGAGGTGACTTGGTTGGACCTGTGGTCACTTCAGTGGCTAAATGGAGAGTGGATTGAAGTGGGGAGAGACTTGAGGCAGACCCACCAGCAGGTTGAGAGGGGTTAAGTGATTTGCCCAGGGTCACAAAGGGATGGTCTTAATCCCTCTCTAGGCTACATTGATGATTCATTTCCATAGGACTTTCTCTACAAGGCCTCTTTATCCTGGAAGCTCACTGCACCCCAGGACTACTTCTCATATTAGAAATATCCTGTATATGTATGTATATATCTTTGTATGTATATATGTATATTTGCATATATTATATACATATATGTATAGGCACATATATGTGTATATATGTATGTATATATGTGTATATGTACATATATGTGTCTATATCTATTTTTATATATCCAATGCTTAACTGTAGCTTTCTTGGAGGAGGTAGGGGAATGAAAGGGGGAAAAAGAACAAAGTAAAAAGTGCACAGCAGAGAAAAAAACAAAACTTACAAGAAAGCAAAGAAAAGATGGACAGCTCAAACACAATGCATAGTATTTATTATATAGGCTTTCTTGAAATGGGACTTTATTGTTGTATAGTTTGAATCCTCTCTTATACTCTGCTGTGCACATGATAATGCTTTTTTCTTTTTTATTCTGAACTTAAGTTTTAATATTTAAGTTTATAATTGGTTTCTTTTTCTTTACTTATTGTATATTTAAGTTTATTTTTTATAAAATTTTAGAATTAGAATTATAGAATTAAAAAGATTAAAAAAAAAGAAATATCCTCCAACCCTGTTGCCTCACCTTCAGATTGGCTGGTTGCTCCCAGAACATCCAATTTAAGGATGAAGCTCAGGTTAAAGTTGTCTTATCTCTGTCCAGGCTTCTCTGCTATCTAATCTCAACTGGGCTGGGAAAGTCTTCTCTACCATCCTCCCCTCTTCCCATTTCCCCTCCCTCTCTTTTCTAGCTCCCCTTTATGTATTGTCTTCTCTCATTATCTTTTGCCCTCCCATAAGGACAGGGACTCTTTCTGCTTCTGTTTATATTCTAAGTGTTTATATGGTCCCAACACATAGTAAGTGCTTAATAAACACTAGTTGACTGACACACAACTTGTGTCTGAGGAAGGATTTGAACTCAGGGCTTCTTGACATAATTTTCTTCTGAAAGGAGTGTGTCAATTTGCTTCTCCACGGCTCCACTCACTATCCCATTATTTTAGGATCAAAGTGCCCCTCCCTAGGTATGACTCACCTGTGTTATTTTTCTCATTAGAATATAAGCTCCTTGAGGGTAGTCATCCTTTCTTTTATATTTGTATTGTGAGAAATGATTTGTTTGGACCCCTACTGTATTTTAATTAGTATTAATCAGTTTGATATTTTACATTAATCATATAGGGATAATTAGATAAGATAGGTTCTTATGGCAGGTCCTTATAACCAGCCTCAAACTTTAATGTAATGTTTACTACTTGTTTAGCAGTTATGAAGCTAACTTGTACAACCACAAGAATGCTGACAAAGATATCTCCATCTTGTTTTACTCAAATTCCATGTCCAAACCTAGCACGGAGGGGAGTAACATGTAAGAAAGCAGGAAAGATAGGAAGGGGCCAGGTTGTGATGAGATTTAAATGCCTAAAAAAGGAGTTTATAATTGATCCTGGAGGCCATAAGGGAGTCAACGGGGTTTACTGATAGGGGGAATAGGAGAGGGACATGTTTCTTAGGAAATTCATTTTGGCATCTCTGTGGAGGACAGATTACAAAGGGCAGGGGAGAGGGAGATGAAGCAGGGAGATCAATTAGGAAGCTAATGCAATAGTCTAAATGAGAGATGATGAGGACTTGAACTAAGGTGGTGGATGTGTGAGAGGAAAGAAGGTGATGTGTTTAAGAGATCTTATGGAGAAAGAAATAACAATATTTGTTCACTGTTTCCATATGTGGAGTGAGGAGGAAGTGAGGAGTAAAGGATAAGACTCAGTTTATGAACATGGATGATTGGAAGGATGGTGTTACCCTCAAAAGTAATAGGGAAGTTTGAAAGAATGTAAGGATTTTGGGGAAAGATAATGAATTGTTTTAGACATGCTGGACTTGAGATGTCTTCAGTACGTTTGAAATGTTCAATAGTTAGTGGTATAAGACTGGAGCTCAGTAGAGAAATTAGGGTTGTATATACATGGATCTGGAATTCATCTACTTAGAGATGATAATTGAACCTCTGGATACTGAGTTCACCAAATGAGAAAGTATAGAAAAAAAAGATGAGAGGACCCAAGACAGAGCTTTGGGGGATATCCACAGTTAGTGGAAGAGATATGGATGAAAATCTAGTTGCAGCAGGGTTTGGATTGAAGCGCATTCCATGGAGTATCCATGTGGATGGCGTTTGGAAGCCACCCAATGGAGCACTTGCTGAACTGCACTGGCTGTTTCTGGTTGATAACATGTAGCATTCTTCAGGGCTTAACGACTTGGGCATTTTGAGATGACTCAGCAAACCCTGGATAGTCTTTCAGTTCTGTCTCCATAACCCCACCCCCAAGAAAATGCCATTGCATTAGTTGAAAAAAAAAAAAAGAGGAGCTTCCTGACCACCCAACCCCTCTTCTTTCTAAAACAAGCAGCCTGTAAGTCTTCCTTACTAGGAAGTTTCATGATGGATAGTGAAGGGGTGGTGGTTCTTCCCCTACCCTCACAGCATAGTGGCTTCAAGCACATGTATTGATTTAGAGGAACTTGAGATTATCTTCTATTATATTTTGTTAATTATTCATTTTGTCAAAAAATAATACTTTTTTTATTTCATTAGTATTAATTTTATCTCAATATTAATACACACACACAATTACAGTTCAGGTTCTATAAAATTAAGCAAGAATTTTACTTGCTCACTCTTTTTTTTTTGTCCAAGGTTGCTTTCTTTTCCTATTCTATTTTCTGTGCCATATTCTTTTTCTTTATCTGTGACACCCATAATAAACTTATTCTTCTCCTTCATTTCCCTCCTCCAAGCCCATTTGTGTCAGTAGTTAATCAAAACAACTTTTATTTTGTTATCCCTCTGTGGTGATTACACTGAGGATAGTGACTACTTAATCACAGTTGTAAATTTGCCATTGCTTTTTACAATTATCTTGATGATGAATCTCTTTGTTCTTGTTGATATATTAAAAAAAAAGCATATCAAAAGCTGCTTTAAGCTTGGCTTTTCCTCCCATGAATCCATGAAATTTGTGACTTTTTAAATGACCAACTTTTGTGTTCAAAAGGAATGCTTAGCTTTGCTGAGAAGTTGATTTGGAGAAGTCTTTAAATGCTTGATTTTAGTATATCATAATCCAGTTCCTTTTGCCATTTCTCATTCTTGAAGAAACATATTTTTAACCATTTTAATTCATGTCTTTTGATATGTCATGTTTTCTTTTTGACTTGGTTGTAAAATCATTTCCTTTGTCATTTTGGGCTTGAAGTTTGACAGGAAAGTGCCTAGCTGAATTGAATTCATGGCTCATCCTCGTTTCATTTTCATTTGAATTCTGTTGATTTGCAATGTGTCCTTTTTCAATATTTCTGGTAAATTTTCTTATGTGGTTTAGGAAATATTGTATCATGATTCTTTTCTTTTTGACAATTTCTGGGAAATCTTAACAGCTCTCTCCTCGTACTCTTCTAGATTTCTTGTCTTTGCTTGAATAAATTTCAAGTTCTTTTCTAGTTGTGTAATTTTACACACTTGTTTTTCTGTTTCCTGTGTTGTAACTTCAACCATTTTTTCCTCTTGTGCAAAACAAACTGTTTTTCATTGAATCTCTGGTGTGTTTTTGTATTTTTCTATAGATAACTCTAAACTGTTAGATTTCATATCGTTTCTTATCATAACACCAATAAGCAATAGAGTCAGAACTAGAGCCAGGTCTTGTGATTCCTTATTTTGGGCTTTTCCTGTACTTTTTCCTCAGGTGAAGAGTTTCCTCAGTAAATGCTTATTGGAATAGAAAAAATTGCATTGAAATGAATTAATTTCAATTAGTTTAAATGAGAGGCAGTGTGGTATAATGGATAGAGCACTGGCCTTGGGGTCAGGAAGACCTGGACTTAAGTATCACCTTTGTCATATGGCTTTATGATCCTGGGCAAGGCACTTAACCTCTCAGAGTTCCAAGCACCTCTGTAAAACTATAAGTTATGCAGCAGATACAAATTTGCATTGGTAGAGAAAGTTTCTCACCTGGAGCTAATTATATCAATGAAATCACAGATACAGTAAAACAAAAAGTAAATATGTCTTAAAAACAAGTGAAAATACCAAGTATGAAAATTTTGAATCTAATTATTATAAGGTATGGTTTAACGTAATTATGTTGTCAAGAAAAATGTTTACAATTGTAGAAGTGGAAAAATTGTGTATTGTTAGTTTTGGGGTAAAAACATCTATTCCCCAGAAGAGTTTTCTTTGAGACCAAGGAAACAGAACTACAGGGTCCTGTAAATAGAGACAGACCCTCAGGCTGAATTCTATTCTCTTCCATACTGACAACCAAGAGATAAATCTGATTGATTCTACTTTCTTAGAAATTTTCTTAACACCAGTATATTCTGATATGATTAACTACAGAAAAAAAAATGCCATTGGAACAAATCTGATCTTTGGCATCCTGAGACCCCAAGTGAACATATTGTCCCCCAAATCACCTAATATCTCATCCCTATTACTCAATCTCCCAAATAAGGTAAGTGGCTGAGCAGCCTCACCTAATAGACTCTTTTTGCCATGTAGACATGTAATGATGTCCTGAGGCTGTGTAAAACTCTGTATATGTGTGTTTCTTACTTTGCTGTACGGTAGCTCTGCCATCAGCTGATGCTAATTAAACCTTTTATCTTCTAGCCTGGCATCCTGACTTATTGACCTCTAGTTAAATGGACCAAGGTGGGAGGAATTACTCTCCAGGAGGATTTTAGGGCCTAGGATTTGAGGAATTCCCGGCCTAATACATATTTCACAACCATTTGATTGTCAGGTAGACAAGTGCTTGTGTATTTTGTGTCAGGTACTGTGCTAAATGCTGGGAATACAAAGAAATGGAAAAAAAAATCCTCACTTTCAAGAAGCTTACAGTCTAATGGAGGGTCAACATGCAAACAACTATATACAAACAAGATACATAAAAGACAAATTGTAGAAAATTAACAGCAGGAAGGCACTAGAATTAAGATTGGGAAAGACTTCTTGCAGAGAGTGGAATTTTAGCTGAGACTCGAGTAAATTTAGGGAAGTTAGGAGTCAGAGGTGAGGAGGGAGAGAGTTCCAGGCTTGGGGGACAACAAGTGAAAATATCTGGAGTTGGGATATGGAGTTTCTAGTTGGAGGAACAGCAAGGAGGCTACTGTCAGTGGATAATATCATACATAGTTGTAGGGGTGTATGTATGTATAGAGAATAAGAAAATTGGAAAGGTGGGAACGAAGCAGGTTATGGAGGGCTTTACAAGCCAAACAAAGGATTTCATATTTGACCTTGGAGGCAAGGCAGACATTAGAGTTGACTCATATGAGGAAGTGACATGGTCAAAATTCCTCTTTAGGAAGAACAATTTGACAGCTGAGTGGAGGATGGACTGGTGTGGGAAAGATTTAAGGCATTTTCTATTGCAATAGTTCAGATGTGAGCTAATAAGGGCCTGGATCAGATGGTAGCAATACCAGAGGGGAGAAGGGGGGTTATATGAGAGATGTTGTGAAGATAGAAACAATGGAACTTGGAAATTTATTGAGTATTGGGGATAAGAGAACTCATAGGCAAGAAGTGGGCTGGCAAGGTGGAGGGATGTTATAGAGTCAGAAGCTGCTGATGCATAGCAGCGAAGTCTGGAGTGTCAGAAGCACAGCTGGGAGGGGATTGGATGGCTCCTGAGGAGTTTGGTACCTAAGAATAAAGTTTTATTGATACCTTTTGTTTATCACACCACAGACCCCTTCCTGACATTCCCCAAACTTTGTAGAACCATTCTTTGTCACATAGAAAAACAATGAAGGAAAAGTTTGGGGACCAGATCTACCCATCTAGTGACCCCAGGGTTTGCTTTTCTATCCTCTCCTATTCTTTCATTTCACTTGTTTCCAATTCTCTGTCTTTTGCAGGTTCCTAACTATCAATCTGGGCAACAGTACTTAAGAAAATAATAAATACCTTTACTTATGCCTGTCTGTAATAAACCTCATCGTATTCATGGTATATGGTGAATGATGTTAGTTCTCGTCTCTTAACTAAAAGTTAACTTGTTTACTTAGACATCATGCTATGGAATATTATTGAAATATGAAAGCATGTAGGAATTTTAGTGATTAAAACAGTGTAATTTTTACAATATAAATTAGTTCAGTTGAGAAAGGTTAATATATCTAAAATAAATGTCTAGATGATCTACTTCTGGCTTTGCAGAGCACATCAACATACCCTTTAGACCCTCCCTGTATACTGCTCCTATCTTCTAGATATTTATATCATTCATGAATAAAATAAAATAAAAGGTCATGTTAACTATAGAAACTAATTTCCAATGGACATAGATAAGCTTTTGTTGTTGTTGTGTCATTGAAGTTGTGTTCTAATCTCCATAACCCCATTTGGGGTTCTCACTTTTTTTTTAAAAAAGGCAATAAGGTAATTCTATTTAAACCAATGCAGAGAATGTATTTTCAGTTATTATTAAACCAAAAGCTTTGTATTAGCTAATATCGAGTAGAATTTACTTAAGACTTTAAGTTTTACACAGAGCTTTATATATGTTATGTCATTTGGTTCTCATAACAAAAGGTTAAGTAGGTTCTATTTTTAACCCCCCTTTGACAAATGAGGAAACTGAGGTTTTAAGTGACTTGCCCAGAGTTACATAGCTAGTAAGCATCTGGGGCAGGGTTTAAACTCAGGTCTTCCTAACTCCCAAGACCTATATTATCTATCCACTGCACAACTTTGTTGCTCACAGGTCATATCTAGTTTAATTTAATTACTAATATATATTTTTTGGGGTAGGCAATGGAATTAAGTGACTTGACCAGAGTCACACAACTGGTAAGTGTTATGTGTCTGAGGCCAGATTTGAACTCAGGTCCTCCTGAATCCAGGGCCAGTGCTTTATCCACTGCGCCACCTAGCTGCCCCCTAATATTTCTTTCTTAAAGTGACCTGTCTTATAGGGGGTTGGAAGTTTTGTGAGAAGGGGATATAGTGATTGAGCTCCCCTCCTTAGGGCAACAAATGCAGCAGACATCATCCCTAGGAACAATGAGCAACAATAGTGGCAGTGGGATTTATGGAAGGAGATTAATGCTTTCTCTTTTATAAACATGAAGAAATCATTTAAAACATATCCTAGTCTGAAACCTTTGGACTAATCTGAAAGTGAAACCTTGATCAATTTTTCTCTCTTTTCTCTCTCATCCTAAGCAATGTCCTGTTCCTCCCTCTCTGACCAGTCCAGGGAAGACTTCTCTCTTAAAGTAATTTGAGTAGTGACTAGACAATGACAAAGGGCTCTTGATTGATCTACCTAAGAACACTAGCCTCTTTCCCCATTTCCTGAAGGGGTTATGGCATTGATCAGAAGAGAAAATCTCTTTATTTACTTCAGGTCAATAGTAACCAGTTGGCAGCTGGGGAAGAGCCCTTGAATGTAGTGGTCACAGAAGAATTAACTCGTTTTAGGAAAATGATTCTCCAAGATTCTCCAAAATGATTCTCCAAAAGATTCTCCAAGAGTCTAAGTGATTATTTTTTTGGGTTGATGAAGCAAAGTGTTAAATTTTACCTTACCCTGAGTTATGTAACTTATGTTTTATCATACTGTGAAATTTCCTTATTTGAGAATTCTATAAATGTTACTTTAAAATGTCTTATTTTAGAAAGATATCTGAAGGCATGAGGATCTCTGCCAATTTGGACTTTTCTCTCTAAACTAGAAAAAATGTTTGGATTAGAATGATGATAAATTAGTAAGAGTTGCTTCTGGCAGGCGTACGCCTAAAACAAAGAGTATTTTGTCTTCCACAGATGTATCGATATAAAGGTAAGTAAGAAGGCTTTGATGAGCAGTAGCAGTGAATATAGAGGTGGCAGAGACTTTTAAGGGAAAGAATCGTTGGGTATGGGGTGGGGTGGGAAAGAAATGAATCAATCACCTTTTGACATTGGTATTTCAAGTTTGGTGTGGGAGAGTTTTTGTTTTGGTTGCAGTAGGTATGTGTCAGCTGAAAGCTGCCAAGAAATGGGTAGGGAGCCTTCAAGACATCTAATGGGTATCTCCACATGGAGTGTGAAAGGGAAAAGGAATACAACATTGGGGTGGGGAAGGGAAAGGAAAGGTTGAGGAATTATTTTACATAATTTGAGAAAATAAGGAGAAGATTATACAAACAAGGATGAATGACATCAACATGCCATTCTTGCTCTCTTGGCAGAACAATTGGGTTTTAGGAATTGAGGCTGTTCCGAAATGATTAATTAGGACTCTGGAGAAGATGGATTCTTTTAAGGCAGGTAGTGATGAAGTGGATAGAGGCTTGGAGTAAGGAAGATCTGAGTTCAAATCTGGCCTCAGACACTTACTAGCTATGTGACCCTGGGCAAGTCTCTTAACCTCTGTTTGCCTCAGTTTTCTCATCTGTAAAATGGGGATAATAATAGCACCTACTTCCCAAGATTGTGGTAAAGATCAAGTGAGATAATTGTAAATGGCTTAGCACAGTGCCTGGAACATAGTACTATGTAAATGTTATTGTTGTTGTTATTGTTCTGAGCCTCAGTTTCTCATATGTAAAATGAACAAAATGAAAATAGAAAGACTCCACTTGTCACTTCCTGAAAGAAACCCCAAACCAAAACTCCTAGGAACATTATAGCAAAAATCTAGAGCTTTCAGGTCAAATAAAAAGTGTTGTAAGCAGCCAGAAGAAAAGAATTAAACTACTAAGGAGTCACAGTTAGGATCACACAAAATTTGCAGCAGCCACCATAAAGAGGCAGAGAGCTGGGCATATGCTATTTTAAAAGGTAAAATATATACGCTTACAACCAGGGATAACATACCCATCAAAACTTAATATAATCCTAGAGGGGAAAAATGGGCCTTTAATTACATAGAGGACTTCTAAGCCTTCCTGATAAAAAATCCAGAGTTGCATAGAAACTTTCATATATAAACATGGAAATTTTTTTGGAGTTTTGCAAAAGCTACAGATAACACATGAAAGCCAGCAGACAACACAGAAAAATAAGAGTAAGGCTATTATTATAGAGCAAGTTGATGATAATTTGGTATAAACTGCAGATACAAATACATTTAACCATCCTCATCTTTTCCTCTGTTCTCTGACTTCATTGCTATCCACTTGTGATTTGGGGCAATTGCCAGGGGAAGTTGGAGAAAGATGGTCATTAAGTATTGCTTCAACATAGAAATCAAGAGCATCATTTGCTGAAATGATGACATTTCTTTCCCTTTTCTTACTTGTTATTCTATTGTTACTTACTGTCATGCACATGTGAGCTCCCTGCTAATGTTCACTCTGTACTTTCCCCTACCCCATTTCAGAAAACATTCAGTTTTCTGTTTGTTCTGCTCTTTGTGATTCAGTTATGTTATATGTAATTAAGTCTGATTTTATAACTTCATCATTATTTTTGTTCTGCTAAAATATATCACTGATGGGAGGGAAAGGGGGAGACTAGGGCACAAGTCACTTCATTATCATCCCCCCAACCCTGCCAGGGTTCAGTACACAGTGTACAACCCTTCAGCTGCACATTTGCCTCACCACTCAGAGACTCTCTCCTATATATACTCACAGAAATTACTGTCATACTGGCCTTATTTATTCTCATTCCACTCTCCTTGAATTGCTGCTCCATCATTCTGTCCTATAAACACACTGCATCATTTTCGTGCTAAAATGACTTTCTACTCCCATTATGGTTTTCTCTCCATTTACTTACTCTGTCACTCCAAATACAAAACTTTCAAACCACTATCTTTTCGCATTTCTAGGGCAACCTTACTCCACTCCATGAACAAACAACAGCCCTGAGGCTACATCCTGATGCTCTAAAATAGGCCCAAGGAATAGGAAGACCTGTTCTCCCCCACATCCTTGTACATAGCTGCTTCTCTCCCAGCATTCTCCTATCATACTCCTCCATCCCTCAGCACCACAGCACCACAAACTTCTACCATTATCTTTTTTCTATTATAACAAATTTGCCTTCCCGGCCTCAGAGAGAGAATTGTCCAGTTGCTGCCGGGCTGAATAGGAAAAGGTACCACAGCATTTTTAAGAGCTTCTTGACATAGCACCTTCTCCAGCTTCTTCTGTTGTTGCACTAATTGACCCTCTCAGAGAGGGCTGTTTTCCATGGAGAACCACTCTCACTCTTACTCTTGGTCTTCCCTTTTTACCATGGTCTATATAGATCCGTTAGATTGTAAGTTCATTGAGGGCAGGGACTGTCTTTTGCCTTTTTTGTATCCCTAGTGCTTAGCACAGTGCCTGGCACATGGTAGGTGCTTACTAAATGTTTATTTATTTATTGATTGATAGGTCTACCTCTTCACTCCAAGACATGAAACTCCTCCTCAGGGCAGGTGAAAATTGATCTTTGTCTTGGCCGTTCACACATTTCATTCTGGGTACTAGGAGCCTCTTCTCCCTAGTGACTTTGGGTTCTGGCTCATATTGTGACAGAGGCATCATGGAGTACACATTGGCTCCATCCCTTTGAACCCTGACTGGGAGAGGGACACTGCTTAGATCTCTTTTCAGGTTAGGAATTGTACTACCTCTATCCATTGCTTTGGTTCCCTAGGTGCCCTTATGAAAAACATGACCCTAGGCGGGTCCAGAATGGCTGTCCTAAGAATATGAGGTCTCTATCTCTGTCATATGTCAAATGGCTGTTTATTCTGATGCATCTCCATGGGACCTGCTTTCCCATCCTGAGCCCAGGACCTGAAAAACTAGGAAGCTGGAAGACCTGGGGGTCTATAAGCCACGGCTTGCCCTATTGTTCTTTTTAATCAACATTGGGATGACTACCCATCCCTCTCCCCCTATGAGTCCTTTGGGTCATATATTCATTCTTTTTCTTGATCTTCCTATATAGCTGGAAGAGCATGTCTATCAAACCTATCAGGTTATCTTAGAGCTCATTACTGAGCTTATACTTAAAAATTTCCACTAAGAATAACCTCTATCACTATCCCCCCAATGACTATCAAATGACTAAATAAGTCATATACTGAAGTAGGGCCTCCACCTCCCCTCCTTGGATGCTTTGTACTGAAGTTGTCTTGTGAGTATATTCAAACATCAAACATGAGACTTTGAGTCACTGGGTCTGGATTCAAATCCTAATCCTGCTACTTGCGGCTTCTCTCTGGGCCTTATTTTCCTTATCTATCATATGAGAGAATTGGTCTAGATGATTTCCAAGGCCCTTTCAAATCCTAAATTTATGATCCTACTTTCTCATATAATTCTTGAAAACACTGGCAAATCCCCAGCAATGGTTTAATCCTTTCTTAAAAGTTATGTCTCTGGCCAATGAAGGCTTACTCAACTTGCCTATCACTTAGGCTATCTAGGACGTCTTGATGGGAAGCAGGCAGAGCTATACCTTATACACAAAGTGGCGTTTTGCCTCAGATGCTAAAGTCTCTTCCATATTCTTTTGTAAAACAGGGGAGAAAAAGATCTTGGGCTCCTGCACTGAACAACTTTGTTGCTCCGAGTTCAGTGGTAACAAGCGTGTGGAGCTCCTCAGAGTTTTTCCCTTAAGCTCTGTACCAGCTCTACCACTGCTTCCAGAGAGGCGAGGGAAGGGAGAAGTGATAGTAATCAATGCTGGTGTTGGTCATTTGTTGTCACTTGTGTCCCATGTCTATGCCCTCTGGCATCCTTCCCCAAACAGATCCGGGGGACCTCAGAAAACTCCCAAGTCAGATATATGACAAAATTGGATCTTAGCCTCATCAATGCTTTTCTACATAAGTATATGTTTGGGGGAATGGGATACTACTTGGGGAGGTGGAGTTGAATAGAACCTAGGTCACCTCCTAATCCCTGATTTCATTTCTTAGACAAGTGGTCAATACAAACCTTGGACTCACCAGTTCCACATTTGCACAGGCATACACCAACTCACTTATTCTCCCATTCTCCTATCTTCACTAGCTGAGTTCACAGTCACAGTCTACTTGAAATACTGGCCACTTTAGTCCTTCCATTTCCCAGATGAGGAAATGGAGGTCTCAAGTCCTACCACTTCAGTGTATAGTCTGCTTTTTTGCCTACTCAACACCTGTTTATTTTGTTCCAATACCCCAGGCCCCCCAGTACATATCTCAAAGGTGCATTTCCATGAATAGCAGTGCTTATTCACTTATGCATTCATTTAACAAACATTTATTGATGACTTCTCATAGATCATTTGCTAGATGCTGAGGAAAATACAAAATTTAGATGTGACACAGTCTTTGTCCTAATGGAATTTACGGTCTGAATATGACATAAAAATTCAGATACACAGAACATAATTAAGTCATATAATGCATGCATTTTGCATGCATATCATGTAAGTGCATGGGGAAGGTTTTTACTGAGTAGGGGGTGGGAGTTCAGGGGGTGAAGTTATGGAAGAAACAGTATTTGAGTTGGGCTTTAAAGGCTAAGTCAAATCAACACATTTATTAAGCACTTATTAGGTACCAGGCACTGTGCTAAGCACTAAGGGTACAAAGCAAGGCTTGCTTGCCCTCAGGGAGCTTACATTCTAAAGGTGGAAATGCCATGTAAAGAACTATTAACATATAAGATATATACGGGGTAGACTGGAGGTAATCTCAAAGGGTTGCTGCTGTTTATTCTTCATTCTCCAAAAGGACCATGAAATTGGGAAGTTGATGCCATAACTTGCAAGTGAACTGGAGTTAAGTGAAGGAGGGCTGGGCAAAGTTACAAACCTCACTTTTTCCTCAGGAGTCATCCGGGTCTAGTGGCAAGATATAGATCAAGATGCGTGGAGATGGCCCTGCAATCTCAAAGGGAAGGCACTGGAGATTGGAGTGGAGAGAGGAGTCTGGGAAGAAACCTTTTGTGGAATATAGGATTTGAACTGGACTTGAAGGAAATGAGGGAATCCAGGAGGCAGAGACAAGGGGGGAGAACACTCCAGGAATGGGAGACAGCAAATGGAAAGGCACCAAGTCAGAAGATGAAGTACTATGTGACAAGTATTGATGACAAGTGGTAAGCAAGAGAAATGACAAACTCATAACTGCTCTGGTGCTCTGAAGAATTTCTTCCTCTCAAACTATAGATAGTGATAGGGCCATTTTACCTTTTCCCAGTCATTTCTTCAATTAGCAGTGCATCGTTTTATCCAATCAACCATCCGCATAGCTGTGACTCTTCTCACAGTAAATGCAAAGCCTGTCTTTCCTTCTCTATTTCTCCCTCTCAAACTAAAGAGGGCAATAAAGATTAACAAAGGCAACTCCTTGAGAGATTTCCTCTCTTTCAGATTATAGATGATGTTAGACAATTGTGTTTCTCTTCAGTGTAATGATCTATTAATTGCCAAATCCAATGGCCTTTTCTCAATCCTCATCTTCCTTGACTTCTTTGCAACTTTTGACACTGTCAGTCACCCTCTGCTCCTTGATACTTTCTTCTCTCTAGGTTTTTGTGATACTATTCTTTCCTGATTTACCTGCTATTTATCTGCTACTGCTCCTTCTCAGTCTTTTTGGCTTTATTTTCATCTAGGTCACACCTGATAAACATGAATGTCTCATGGGGCTCTGTCAATTACATAGATCTATGATGATGATTCTAAAATCTACTTATCTAGCTCTGACATCCAGTCTTACATCTCCAACTGCCTATTGGGTTTCTCAAACTAGATGTCTTGTAGACATCTTATGTTCACCATGTCCAAAATTGAACTAATTATTTCCCCCTCCCCCTCCCACCATCCTTTTTAATTTCCCTTATACACTGTTGAGGGTACTATTATCCTTCTGTCATCTAAGCTAACAACCTAAGGGTCATCCTCCTTGTCCTCCTCATTCTCCTTGTCCTCCTCCTCCTCCTCCTCCTTCTTTCTCTCCCCCATATCCAATCTGTTGTCAAAGACTGTCAATTTTATCTTTCCAGATCCCTCTTAATTCTAGTGCCTTTCTTCTGTTGATTATTTCCAATTTATCCTGTATATAGTTTGAAGTTTGCATGGTACATAGTGGTTTACATGTTGTCTCCTCCATTAGATTGTGAGTTCCTTGAGAGCAGAGACTACCTTTTCCCTTTCTTTGTATCCTTAGCACTTAGCAGAGTGCCTGGCATACAGTAGGCACTTTATAAAAGTTTATTGCAAAATGTTTACAATAAAACAATGCCTCTCTTCTAGTAGGTATGGCTCCCAGCAAAAGGGCTGCAGAGACTCTCTTTCAGCTTTGATTAGCTTCTATCAGCTTCTGTCCTCTGTCTTTTGCAAGCAGCATCTCTCCTTGTTTCATGTGCTTGACACCTCCTTGTGCTAGCATCCTTTTACCTTCATCTGCTCATCTTCACCTCTTCCTTCAGGCTTCTAGTGCCTCAAATCAGGGCCTTTTCTTAAGCGGTGATCCATCTCTAACTTCACATTATAGATATGAAAATTCTACCTTTCTGTTAGCTAAAGTCTCTAAGTAATCTTCCCATAGTCTCCAAAGAGTTATTTGATTATAATTTACCTGCTGTTTCTTTCAAAACTCTGAAATAGCAATGTTTGAATCTGTCAACCAACATTTATTAAATGCCCACTATATGCTGGGGTGGGGGGGAGGGCTGGCAGCTAGGTTGAGCAGTGGATAGAGCACCAGGCCTGGAGTCAGAAAGAACCAAGTTCAAATCCAGCCTCAGACACTTACTAGCTATATAACCCTGGACAAATCACTTAACCCTGTTTTCCTCAGTTTCCTTATCTGTAAAATGAGCTGGAGAAGGAAATACCAAATCACACTGAAGAGGTTTACCTACAATTCCCAGAAAAACCTTAAAACTTTTAGACTCACTTATCTCTCTTTGACATCTTTCCTCCCTGGCCCCTAAAAAGAACCTGGCTTCAGTTTTGTTTACCAGTCCCAGGAAACCCTTAAAGTTTTAGAAACTGCCTTATTTCCCTTTAAAAGCCCTTTGAAAGCAAATTTCCCCTTCTAGCTCCCTTCATTATCTATTCTCATTGCCTGTTCAAATCACTCAGACATTCCAAATGGAAATTCTCACCTGGACCCTTTTTCCAAGGCTCACCTCCCCTCTTCAACTGGGTTTTCCCATTGTTCCACCTTCCTGTGGCCTTTGGCCATTTCTCACCCTTAATCCTAGCTAGGCCTACAAGGTTCCGGACCCAGGCATTACATTCCTCCCAGCTTGCTGGCCACTCCCATCCAGATCTCCTTAGACCCCTCCTCCGGTCACTCCAAACTGCTTGGCCACTTCTAAGATCCCTCCCCCCCAATCTCTCTGTACTTAAGATTTGTCTTTACCTCTGTTCTGATGCTGAGCTGTTCTCAAGCCTAGAAGCTGAGACCCCTCATGCCCACCCGTCCTCTCGGGTGTCACGTGGCCTATCCACCCCAGCCCCCACTCAGACACTGGGAATTTCTCATGCCCCTAGAGGATGAGACCCTATGCCCCCCCATAACGGGTGTCACCTGGCCTGACTACCTTAGCTCCAGCCCCGACTCAGACGCTGACCTTTCTAGACTGCCTCACACTGCTCGTCCTTACGAACGTCACCTGACCACCTTAACCCCCATTTAGATCACTGATGTTTGGGTTCCTTTGGAGTCTGGCCTATATGCTTATCTTTAATAAGCTTTTTCTCTGGCTGGAAGAAGATCTGAGTTGAATTCATTCAGGCAGATCAGCGCCGTGATTTGGGCTTTTTCCCCGTAATCTTGGGGTGCCTCTGTGCATCTAGAAGCACCCCAAAACCCCCCCTTCAATGCCAGTATCTATGCCAAGAAAACCCCAAATGAGGTCATGAAGAGTCAGACACACTGAAAGACTGAACAATCACAACATTACATACCAGGGTCTGTATTGGCCTACAGTGTACTTACAGCTACCTATAACTCAGCACTCTGCTTTAAAAAGATCTTTTCAGTACATTTATCTGAGGAATAGTTTTCTCTCAGTTCCTCAGAACAGTTTCTCCACAACATTCTAGGTGAGAGGCTATATATTTTTCCAAGCTGATTTCATCAGTATTTCTTACAGGAAGGTTCTTTTTTTCCTGCTCTTTTCAGCAACCAAAATGTCTACATGACAAAGGGGCAGTACCTAACATAAGGCAAAAAACTTGCCTATGTGGTAGGGACCATCTGGTTTTCTTAGGCCAAGCATGGTGGATTTTTAGCCATGCCAAAGGCTCCCATGAAATTATTTATATATTTTTCTCCTGTAAGGCAAAGGACTTGGATCTTTTCTTGGTAAGCAATTGGGGGGGGGTGGGTCCCTAAAGATTATTGAACAGAGAAGTGATGGGACAAAAATTTAAGCATAAGAAGAATTATTTTGGCAGAAACCAGATTGTAAGGGATTATAAGGGAGAAGGTGGGTTGTGAGCAAGTAGAGACAATAGGAGAGATAGAGACAACTTTTTTCTTTTTCTTTTTTTAAAATTTATTTATTTATTTTTAGTTTTCAACATTCACTTCCACAATATTTTGAGTTCCAAATTTTCTCCCCATCTCATCCCTCCCCCACCCCAAAATGGCATGCATTCTGAATACCCCTTCACCTAATCTGCCCTTCCTTCTAAGAGATAACTTTTTTTCAAATGGTTTCACAGTGAAGGGGAGGAAGGCGATGGGATGGTAGCTAAATGGGTAGCAAGGTCACAGGAAGTCAGTGTGATACAATGGGGGGAAAAACATTGTCTTTGGTGTTGGAAGACTTAGGTTCAAATCCTGAGTTTGCTATTGAATACCCGTGTGATCTGAGGCAAGCCATTTCACATTTCTGAGCCACAGCTGTAAGTTAGGCCATAGGTTCAGCTGACCTCTAAATCTGTGATCCTCTGTGATTGCATTTTTTCCCTTTTTTAGCAGATTGCAGATACCTGTGCATTTTTGGAAGCAGATGGGAATGAATCCATGGAAGGAGATTAAAGATGCATAAAATAGGATGAGGAGCAAGGTCCTGGAGGAGGTGGGAGGAAATGAATAAAGAGTACAGACAGGGGGAGAAAACTTAATGAGCTGTAAGCATACCTTTTCTGCAATGATCAGAGGAAAGGAGGAGAACATATGTAAGGATGGTAAGAGAATTTAAGGAACAGAGGAGGAGGAGGAGGAGAGCTCATGGTGTGTGTCTTCAGTATTCTTAGTAAAGTAATAGGCTAAGTCATGGATTGTAGAGATATTTCTCATCCTCTCTTTTCTCTCTACTGCTTGTCCCTACCTCACTCTCAGTTTGAAAACCTAAATTTACCCATAGACTGTTAACAACTATTTAAATTGGAAATCAATACAATATGTGCTTCTTAGAAACAATTGTCCACTTTTTAATGTCTAAGAAGTTAAGCTGAGCCCCAAAGAGGAAGGGAATAAGCAAATTTATTAAATGGCTGCTATAATGTGCTAAGCTCTTTGCATATATCATCTCATTTGATTGTCACAACATCCTGGGACATAGGGTCTATTATTATCCTCATTTTACAGATGAGAAAACTGAGGATGAGTGATTAAGTGACTTGCCCGATATCACACAGCTAGTAAGTGTCTGAGGCTGGATTTGAACTTGTCTTCCTGACTTTAGGCCTAGTGCTCTAGCCACTGCACCATGCAGATGCCTCTAAAAACATCAGGCTGTGAACCATGCAGCATACTTAAACTGAAAGAACCCTGAACTGGGTTCTGGGTCTCCTTATGTGGTTGACTAGCTATAACAAGTGCTTGAAGAAGTCATTTAATATCATCTTCAAAGTAGACTTAACTGCTTCTTCTCTGACTATCTTATAGGCTTCTTGTAAGAATAAGATGTGATGTAAAAGTCTTTTGAAATACACTATTCATATCCCTGACAATGGTTTAATTTTTATAGTGACCTTGGGCAAGTTTACTTCCTCTCTCTGGGCCTCAGTTTCCTCATCTGTAAAATGAGTAATATCACTCTACCTTGCTGTTTTCTAAAGGGGAAGGCAGCTAAAGAATTGGTGGTTAGAGGATTAATGATGTGAACATACTTCTGGATGCATTTCTTTTCTAGCCCGAGAAAGCCTTTGGAAACAAAGCAGAATGTATAATATGTACAATGGTCGCTTCTCACTGCAGTGTATTCCTGGAAACTGCGTCATAAAGTACATCCTGTTTACCCACAGGAACAACGTTCCTTGTACATTGTAAGCACTCAGTAAGTGTTGGATTGAAATAAATTATAATTGGTGGTTTGTTCCTAAGCAAGAGGACAGTATTAAATAAATTCATAGATTTGGGGACATACACAGGATCAACAATATGTCATGAAAGCAGAGGCACAGCTACAAACCACAATAATAATTTAAAATGGTAAAATTATATTCCATGTTCTATAAAATGTACCCATCGGTGTGTAATATGGTGGAACGAGGCCTGGCTTGAGAGTCACAAGACCTGGGGTCCTAGGTTTGCCCTGTATGTTATTAGACAGGTCATGTCAGCTCTTTGCAGCTAAGGCACTTCCTCTGTAAAATGAGGGGTTAGACTTCATGATGGCTAAGGTAATTTTGAGCTCTAATGATCTAGGTGAATTTTAGGAATCAAATAGATGTAATGGGTTGATCAGTGGAACCCCTTGATTTCTTAGTTCTGCCTCCTCTGGAGCTGGACATGTGCTCCGGTCTCTTTTTGTAGGATATGTACTTTGGCCCCCCTTTCAAAGACATGCATCTTGTTGAGTTGGTGCAGAAATGCTTGCTATATTGCTCCTCTTGACTCTGTGTATGTGTGTGTGTGTGTGTGTGTGTGTCTGTTGTGTTGTGTAAAAGTTGATTGGTGGTTGAATCAAGAGGAGTTACCCATTCTGTGTTACAAGAAGAGTTAAGGAGAAACAACTTGGGTCCTTTTGGGTGGCATCCATTCTTTCCCTTACATCCCTTTCCCTTTCCCTTAGATTTCCAGCAAGGTTACTTTCATAATATGCTTTATATACACTTTTCTCTTCTAACACTGCCAGCACCCTTATCACTTCACATGTGGGGTATTATAATCCTTTCAAATTGATATTTGTAACATGTACTTCTGACCATATAACCCTTACTCAATAAACTCCAGTGGCTCTCTATATGTCTAGCATCAAATATAATGTCCTATTAGATTCCTCTATAACCTGGTCCCTTTCTACCTTTCCAGTCTTCTTATACTTTCACAAACTCTGCCATCCAGTAACAATGACTACCTCACACTGCACACTCAATCTCCCAGCTCTGAGTCTTTTCATTGGCTGTCTCCCATAACTGGAATGCCTTGCTTCACTCCACTGGTGACTGGGAAAGTGTGAGAGTACTGCCCATTATCCAGAATCTGTGCAAAACCATCATGAAACTGGAGTACTATACTGATGAAAAATTCTGGTTCTCTTTGAGCACAAAGGACAGTGATTATTTCCCTGCAAGAAGAACCAACTATAGAGATCTGTGCCAGAATACCTATTTTCCCTCCTATTTCCATACCATGCTTCTAGTACTGTGGTTATCTTCTTAATCCCATTCCCACAAAATCTCAGTCTCTGGGACCCTGGGCTTTTGTAAGTGAGTACTTGCCTTATCTTGCCTGGAAACCTGCTACCCCTGCTACCATGCCATTTCCTATTTCTTTTTTTTTTGGCTAGGGAATGGGGTCAAGTGACTTCCCAGGGTCACACAGCTAGTAAATGTTATGTGTCTGAGGCTGGATTTGAACTCAGGTCCTCCTGAATCCAGGGCCAGTGCTTTAATCACTGTGCCACCTAGCTGCCTCAGTGCTTCTTTTTTTTTTTTTTTTTTGGTTGAGGCAATCAGGGTTAAGTGACTTGCCCAGGGTCACACAGCTAGTAAGTGTCAAGTGTCTGAGGCCAGATTTGAACTCAAGTCCTCCTGACTCTAAGGCCAGGGCTCTATCCACTGTGCCACCTAGGTTCCCCTCCATTTCCTATTTCTAAGCCGTGCTGAGGCATATTTACCACTCCTCTCCCCTTCCAACAGCCCTTTTAAATGGAACAACAATGACAAAGGGTTCTGCAAGAGGTCTCTACCTAGGGGGACGGACTTCCAGAGCAGGTTGTTGTGGATCAAACCTCTGTCACACATATTTACATGTGTGCCTCACTACTGTTATGGTCTAAGTTTAAGTTACTCCTCCCATGGATGCTGTGTGTTTTTGTGGGAAGGGGTGGAGGTTTTTAGGAGAACACTTTGTATTAACTGTCTCTACCATGTTATCTGAGAGTAGTAGTAGCTGCCCTCTGGGGATCCAACCTACCAATTCAAGCAGAAGTTGGGCAATGTTGCTATTTCTTCTTCCTCTTCTCCTCTTCCTCCTCCTTCTTTGTCTCCTCTTTCTCCTTGTTTTTTCTCCTCCTCCTCCTCATCTTCCTCCCTTCTCCTTTTTCTCCTTCTCTTCCCTGTCTTTCTTCCCCTTCTCCACCTCTTTTCTTCACTACATGTTGTCCCTCTGTTCACTTGGAGCACCATACCCTTACATTTGGGTGCTCCATCTATAGGATTATAACTTTTGGTTGCTTGTGTTTTCATAAGATATTTTTGGGTTTGGGGGTTAGATTTCAAATTAATTAGTTAATATTTTTAAAAAGCTGGGACAATTTATTTTTTGCCCTTGCATTTTCCACTTATGACTTCTTGAAATATATCTCTGAAAAAACAAGCTTTAAAAAAGCCCATTGTGTTCCAAGTGGAGCTACTTAACTATGCTTTTAAACTCAAATCACACTGGCTTTCACTGAATGGCCAATAATAGTCCCCAGCTAAAGCCTCTGTGGTTCCTTGTTTAGATTTTGATAACTGAAAATGAGTGTAAATAGCAATTGTTTTCTGTTCTGGCCAGAAACTCTGAGGGTCTTCCCCTCTTAGGTTGATATCTTTGGGATGGCAAATTGGACCATTTTTTGGTCTCAATTCTTACTTAGCCCTTAGTCATTGAAAGGGTCACCTCAGACAAACTGAGACCTGGGAAAGACCTTAATTTAGAAAGGCCAAGATCACTCATTGTGTCCTGGGCCATTACCAGTCATCTTGACTTTTTTTTCTTGCCATTGGACTTCGAAGATGCTGGAGGAGAGACTGAGGCTGATGACTTTGGTAGCCCTGCCTCACTTAAATGGAATTCACACACACAAGTCAAGACATCACCATCCTGAGGTCATTGGTCCTCTTCAAGAATGAACAAGTGCGGTCTTCTCTCATTAGAACATAAGCTACTTGAGGGAAGGGCCTATCTGGCTAGCTTGTACTTATATCCAATGCTTAGATCACCTCATTACATAGTAAGTACTTAATAAATACCTTTCAATCCAATTTCTTCCATTAGCAGTCATTTTGTAGTATTTTTCTCCTGCTGTACAGATAGTGGATAATTACTTAACTGTCCCTTTTTTATTAAAATTTTTTCCTTTTGATTGTGATATGAATGAATACAAACATTTGTTAAGTGATTACTCTTTGCTAAGCACTGTGCTAAGTGCTGGGGATACTAATACAAGCAAGCAAAACAATTCCTATCTCTTGGAACATAATTGTGAATGGAAGGGACAACACATATAAGGGACTGGTAGTTAGGGGAGGGAGTTATGGTCTGCAAAGTCACAAAGATAGTGAATGAAATAATAGAACAGTTAATTAATGTACTCTTTCGAGATCTGATTCTTGTTCTCAGGTGGAATACAGGGGCAGTGGAGAAGATTCAAAATGGCCTGTGTGAGGAAGAGGCTACATGGGTCCCAGTGACAGCATTTAGGCCCGAGTCGAGATCCTCACCCCATGCCCCAAAGGTAATCTGGCTCTACAGGCCCCAGCTCTTTATTTCCCTTTGAAAGCCTTAGCCTTACCTTTTGATCTTATTCAGATGCACCTTTGCCCCTAGCCCTAAAAAGAATTTGGCTCCCATTTGTCTATGGGTCCCAGAAAAACCTTAAACTTTCAGGTTCCTTATCTACTCTCCTTATCTCCCTTTGAAAGCAAACTTCTACCTTCCAGTTTCCTTCATTATCTATTCCCATTGTTTATTCAATCTCTTAGACCTTCCAAATGGAATTCTCACCTAGACCCTTTCCCCAACCACCCCCCCCCTTCCTCTGGCCACCCAAAGTTACTTTAGTGTATTTAAGATCCACCCTGGCCCCAATTCAGACGCTGAGAATCTCTCACGCCTGGAGGCTGAGTTTTCTCATGCCTGCTCCTCCTTAGATGTCACCTGGCCTACATGATTTATCTCTAATAAACTTTTCCTCTGGCTGGAAGAAGATTTGAGTTGAATTCTTTCAGGCAGGGCCTGGCGCCACAATCTTGGGGTCCATTCGAGCACCCCAAAACCTCTAGACCTCTTCACCAGGAGAACTGAGTCTAGTGGCTTAGCTTCTCCCAGGCATAGGGGGTTTAAGTGATTTGTTAGCAACAAGTACATTTTAAAAAAGGATAAAGAGCTGTCCATGGTGGGGGCAAAAATGAGCCTAAGAACACTCTCTGGAGCCTCGATACAATAAGGATTGGATCCTCTTGTTGCGTTTCTGGAAGACGCTTTTACGTAATTAAGATGAAAAAGAACATACAACAAAGTATAAAAGGTTAAGATGGTCAAGTTGAGCAACATCTTGGGTTGGTGGAAAGTGCAATGGATCTGAAGTCAGAAGACCTGGGTTTCAGTTCTAGATGTTCTCATATGCTTATCAGCTGTGTGACTTTGGGCAAGTTATTCACTTCCTCTTTTATTTTATTTCCTCATCTCTAAAATAAGGATAATAATACTTGAACTCTCTATCTCACAAGATGGTAAATGTGTTATAAACCCCCAAGTATTATATTTATGTGTTATTGTTGAATCGACACAAAGATGTTCTTTCTTTTATTCATTCTGAACCTATGATCATTTTCATGCTTACATTCCTTTACACTTCTCTTTGAGTTTTTGTTACTCTGTGACCAACTCTTCTCTACTGATGTAGATGTACTAAAATACCCTTTGAGGACTGGTAACAGTGGAAGCTAGAAGAGGATGTAATGTAGATGAGCAAAAATACAAAAAAACCAAAACTCAGCTCTGTAAGTACTAGTCCCGTTCCTGCCAGGAGCATCTTTTAACTATTTACAGGGACCAGAGTTATTTGCATATAACTTTATAGGGGTTAAGGGAAACTGGAAAAGGGATGGTGAATTTTCAAATGGGCATAGGTAGAACTAGATAATATATAAAGGACAGGAGGCTAGAATGATTCAGAGGCCTCTCTAGAACAAAAACGACAAGGAGACAGGGGAAATAGGGTGGGAACTGATGGTAAAAAGCCCAGGAAAGGACCTTAGAGGTCAGTTAATCCAAACCCCTCAACATACAGTTGAGGAAACTGAGATCCAAAAACATAAGTGACTTGCCCAAGGTCACATTGTTAAGCAGAAGCATTAGTATTCAATCCCAGAAAGGAAGAAAATAGAGAAGAGAAGGGTGAAGAGATATTCTCTCCATCTCTCCTTTCCTTCCACATGAGGAAGATTGCAACTCCTTGGCCATCCTGAACAACAGATACTTTTTACTTCTGCCGGTGATCTCAGTGATCTCCACAGTAAGGTCTGGACATTGGCCAGTATCTTTCAATTTGCATGCTGGGGGACCCCAAGTGTATATTTAAAAGACCCTGATGCTTAAAACAACACAGGCAACTTTAATTTAGAAAATACCCAGTTATGGACTCAAGAGATGAAAATTTCTGGTTTTATTTGTTTAGTGTCAATATTCATAGAAACTTCCTGTACTCCTCAGTTTCTTTTCTTCTCAATTTCTCAGCTTCTGCTCCATTACCTGCCTTGTCCCAGTGTTCCTGCTGTCTTATCTCTGACTGGCCTGGTTTAAAAAAAACCACTGATTAGACTCTGGTAATATTTTTACAACCTGTTGTACTTGACTGTTAGAATAAAAGACTCAGATATTCTCATTTGGAGATGCTGGGGAGGCAGTGTGTGAAGTGGAAAGAGTATTGGAATCAGCAGAACTGGGTTTGAATCCCAGTGCTACCGCTTAAACTGTTACCTTAAGCAAGTCACTTCTCTCTTTGGATATCAGTTTCCTCATTCGTACTTTGAGAGGTTTAGATTAGATGACCTCTAAGATCCTTTCTGGCTTTAAACTTATGATCCAGGGCCTTAAACCAAGAGATGGAGATTTTTAAAACTCAGCAAGCACTTAGCCATATAGATGATGAGATACTGACAGCATGAAATTATGGACTTAAATAATCTATGTACACATTCATTTTGTCATGCTTTCAGGAGGGGAAACAATATATAGCCATAAAACACTTATGCAATTCCTTTCACTAGGAATGTATTTTAAATGTAAATTATAACTATAAGGTATTGAATTCATAGGTTTACAGATATAGCATTACTTCACAGTGATGAGAAACCTGATTTATTTATGTTCCAAACCATGATTTGCCTTACCCTGGTGTTATGCTGGCCCACAGAACTAATATATTAAGTAATTGCCCAAGTCTTATATTATTATGCAACATATTTATCAGGGCTTGACCTCTGATAGACAGATTGAGTTCAATCTTGGGTGCCTCTCTTAAAATACTAACATTTATGACTCACTTTGCCACTATTCAGGGTTTTTCCTGAGAACAATGGAATCTGGCTCATGTCTCTAAAATAAACTTTCATCTCCCCTATGCATAGACTACCAAGGATTAGACTCTAAGATCCCAATCTGTTACGGCTATTTTGAGGGATACTTGGAGATGACCAATAATGCTAAAAGCAACAAGCTTCTTACTTAGTCATAAAATTCACACGAGGGAAGGCCTTGTGGTTTAACTTGAGACATTTAGGGACAGGAGAAGGGTGGAATCAAGGGAAGAGGGGGTAAATGATACAGCCAGGATCATAGTCACCTGGAGAGAACAAGATAAAATTGGGTCTCCCAAGAGAGTGGCTTACACAGCATCCTGGATTTAGGCATGATGATCTATGGTCTTGTAAGAGGAGGAAGGGGATTGATGATCCAGGTGAAAAAGTTGCCCGATTGACTTTGAAAAGGGTGGGGGTTTTGGGGTGCTACTAGATGCACAGAGGCAACCCAAGATTATGGGGAAAAAGCCCAAATCATGGCACGGATCTGCCTGAATGAATTCAACTCAGATCTTCTTCCAGCCAGAGAAAAAGTTTATTAAAAATATAGCACATAGGCCAGACTCCAAAGGAACCCAAACATCAGTGATCTAAATGGGGGTTACGGTGGTCAGGTGACACTCGTAAGGACGAACGACGTGAGGCAGTCTCAAAAGCTCAGCATCTGAGTAGGGGCTGGGGGCTAAGGTGGTCAGGTCAGGTGATGCCCATTACGGGTGGGCATGGGGTCTCATCCTCTAGGGGCATGAGAAATTCCCAGCATCAGGATGGGGGAAAGGTGAGTTTTAAGTACAGAAAGATTGGGGGGAGGGATGTTAGGAGTGGCCAAGCAGTTTGGGGTGAGGGGAGGAGGGGTCTAGGGAGATCTGGATGGGGGTGGCCAGCAAGCTGGGGTGAACTGAACACTTACCTAGGTCCCAGACTTTGTGGTGCTAGCTAGTATTAAGGGTGGGAATGGCCAGGAAGGCAAAACAATGGAAGGAGAGGTCAGTTGAAGGGTCCAGGTGAGAATTTCCATTTGAAATGTCTGAGGGATTTGAACAGACAATGAGAATAGATAATGAAGAGAGCTGAAAGGGGGTGAAGTTTGCTTTCAAAGGGAAATAAGGCAGCTTCCAAAACTTTAAGGTTTTCCTGAGACCGGTAGACTACTGAAGCCAGGTTCTTTTTGGACCCAGGGAAGAAAGATACATTTGAATAAGCTTTCAAATTGAGAGATAAAGTGAATCCACAAGGAATCTAAAAGTTTTCAGGTTTTTCTGGGAACTGTAGACAAGGAGCCAAATTCCTTTTGCAAAGGTAAATCTCTTCAGCTTGACCTCATGTCATGCCAAGTTCTTCAAAATCACATTCTCTATTCTTCAGTAGAGGGCACAGGTCAGAGCCACACTATAAGGTCCAGTAGTAATGTGTGAAGGATTAGTGTGTTTCATAGAGCAGGTTGGGCTTTCAGTCAGTGCATCTAATTGGTTTCCCACTTCTGATGTCATAGACAGCAGAGGTAAATTACAATGATTAGAATGAAGGCCCTTTGAGTTTGAGGGAATTAGCTGCTATCTAGATGCCTAGTTAAGCAAAACAAATGACACACTGCTCATGTCTGACAACATATACTTCATTCTGTACCTGTGGTCCACCACATCTGCTGAGAGGATGAAGATATGTTCCATCACAGATCCTCTGAAGTCCCACATGGTTAATACCACTGATCAGGGTCCTGTTGTCTTTTGACATTGTTTTCCTTTATATTTTTGTGATCATTGCCTCACAGTCTTTTCAAGTGAATAAGGTTTAGAGAAGCTCTCATGAGAGAAAAACAGGCTTTTTCTCCCGGCATAAAACAAAAGGAAAATATTTCTAGGTCAGAATACAAAATAAACTGCTCAAAATAGATTTAAAAAATATGAGATGCTAGTTCAGCAAAGCTGTACATTCTCTTCTAATGATAAATGGAACTTGGTGTACTTATTTTTTCTTGCTAGATGGTTGCCAATTTTTCATCTTCATCTTCCATCTGTATGTGTTTTTCTCCTTAGGTTTCTTGAGTCTCTCTCTGGGGTTTCTCTTCCTTCTATTATTCTTGGTAGCACCATACTGAATCTTCTCAGGAGGCTTTCATGAAATATCATGTCAGATTAGGTTCTAGAGTTTTTCTTTTATTTTTTTCACAGACAAGAATTATATCCTTAGTTCTCCACCCCCCCTCTAAAGTAAAAGAAAAAAAGCCACTATATTGTGCTAAATTGTGTCAGTTTATGTGTATAAATTGTGTCTGTTTCATCAATCACAGAACTGACTCTATTTCAACAGTTTTATACACTCCTACTGAGAATAAACTAGGTTAACCTTTGACCTAAAAATGTCCTGGTTGCCTTATCTGTCTGTCTTTCAAAGTTATCATTTCTATGCTTATCTGGATTTCTTCCCTGTTTTATTATTGTTCCTATTGACAGAGCACTTGTCCTTTATCTTTATGCAAGGTGAAAGAGAAAGGAACTTTTGCTGAAAAATGGCATTGCCAATACAAGTATGGCAGCCATTGGAGAGGAGCAGAATGCTCTCTACCACTGAGCCCAGTTCCACAGGCAGATTAATGGCTTGGATGAGCAAAAACCTTCACACTCTGATCTAAATCTCAAAGTCACTCAGGGCTCAAACTTATATAGAGTTTTAGACAATGAGCTGATGTGGCATTAGGAGACTATCCTGTCATATGTAGGGCAAGACAGTGGGGTTAGTCTAGATGACTTGAATAAAGATAATTGTTAGTTACCCAATAAGGAATAAAGGGCAGGTACCCAGAAAACTTGACTCTTTGTCATAGCAAGCAAGTAGCTGGGGAGAAGGGCAGTGATGGCTTCAACTCTTCCTACTTTCGTTTGGTCAACACAGATAGAGCCTTGGGCCTAGCCAGCCTGTGGTCACCTCTACACAAGTCTTTAATTCTAAAGCTGGCTGTTCTTTCCTTCACCCAGCATGTTCCCAGAAAATAAGAAGTGTTTCCTCTGAGATTACTACCCATTTACATTGTATCTATCTTGTATGTACATATTTGTTTGGGTGTTGTTTCCCCTGTTAGAATGTGTGAGTTCCTTGACAGCAGGGACATATTTTTGCCTCTTTTTTGTATCTTGGCCTTATATTTTTTTCGGTGTTTTGATTGTTTAATTGTTTCTTGATGCCTCATGGAGTCTTTAATTTCCACTTGACCAATTCTAATTTTTAAGGTGTTATCTTCTTCAGTGAGGTTTTGTACCTTTTTTTTTTTTTTTAACAGTTAACCAATTTTGACTTTTCAGGAGTTATTTTCTTCAGTATTTTTTGTGCCTCTTTTACCAAGTTGTTATTTTTCTTTCCATAATTTTCTTGCATGGCTCTTATTTCTCTTCCCAATTTTTCCTCTACCACTTTTTTTTTTTTGCCTAGGCAATGGGGTTAAGTGACTTGCCCAGGGTCACACAGCTCTACCACTTTCTCTCTCACTCTCTCTCTTTTTTTTTTTTTTTTGGCTAGGCAATGGGGTTAAGTGACTTGCCCAGGGTAACACAGCTAGTAAGTGTCAAGTGTTTGGTCTGAGGTCGGATTTGAACTCAGGCCCTCCTGACTTCAGGGCTGGTGCTCTATCTATTGCCCCACCTAGCTGCCCCACCCACCACTTTCTAAAACCATATTTTTGCTCTTAAAAAAAAAACCCAACAACTCTTTCTTTAGCTCTCCTGGGTTTTCTTGTTAGGCTTGTGTTCAATTTACATTTTCTCTGAGGCTATGCTTGTAGATGTTTTCAAGCCATTGTGTCTTCTTCTGAGTTTGTGTCTTGAGCTTTCTTGTCACCATGGAAGCTTTTTATAGTCAGGTTCTTTTGTTTGTTTGTTTTCCAGCCTATTTCTTGACTTTAACTTAATGTTAGAGTTAGGCTCTGCTCACATCTGTGGGTAGAGGGGATAGCTGGCTTGAGCTTCTATAGCTTGATCCAGGAACCTGCAGGTTTTCAGTGATTTCAAGGTGGTGTGATCCAGGGAAAGGTGTGGTCACTGCTCTCCTGATCTGTGCTCTGGTTCTAACTTAAGTAAGGCTCCTTGAAAACTGCAACCTCTCTTCTCTGCTCTGGAACTATCACCTAGAACTGGGCAATAGGATACAGAGCTACCAAATGGCACCCAATCCTACAACTAATACTAGAACAGGGGTTCAATCCCCTTACCATTCCTGTGCATTGGGTACTCCCAATGCTCCTGCTACTGGTGCAGCTGCTGTCCCTAAGGCCCATAGTTGGTGCATTCTGCTCTGGTTAGCTCGCACCTCAGTGTCCACAGATCTCTTTCTGTCTTCCTAAACTGTTGTAGGCTGGAAAAATGACTCACTGTGACTTTTTGTTGGTTTTTCCTCTCAGAATTTGTTTTGGTATTTTCTATGGTCATTTTGTAGGAGAAGTTTTGGGGTAAGTTTGGCAATTGTGACCCTTTGCTCCACTATCTTGACTCTGCCCCATCTTAGCCTTTAGCATAGTGCCTCACACATAGTCAGCACTTAATAAATTCTTACTAAATGACTCACAAAAAGGGAGATGTACAGAAAGATGAATTCTAGGCCTATACTCCTGCATCTAAGTCTTGTCACTTCTCTGTCTTCTCAAATGGTTTCTTGCTGGTTGAAAGTGTGAGCTTCCCCAAGAGTCCCAGTAAAGGGGGAAGAACAGAAAGAGAAGGACCATCATAAATGTTCTGCTAGCCCATTTCTCTTTGAGCCATAATAATTATTCCTCCAAGGCTTGGGGGGAAATAATAATCAGATAGGTAAGGGGGCAATGTGTGGGAACAGGTTACAGAAATAATGTATATCCATAGAGTTGTATGTTGAAAGAGATGTTTAGCAAAGTGCCTAGCACATAGTAGATGCTTAATAAATATTAAGCACTAATTGATTGATTGACATAGTATATTGGAGTCAGAAAGACCTGGGTTCAAGTGGGACCTCTGACACATGCTAGTGCAAACCTGGGCAAATCACTTAACCTCTCAATGGCCCAGTCAACTCTAAAATTCGAACTTGTAGAGAAGGTGCTGAGCTGCACCTTTGTGTTTTTTACTCTTTGTAAATTTTAAAGCACTATATAAATGTTAGATATGACTATTTAATCTTGATATTATTAATTTCTCTTAGTCTTCTTGGTCCCTTAGCACCTTTCTTTATAACTTCTGTTGTCCTGAGAAACAGAATGTATCTTGGTCATGAATCTCAGTGCTTTAAAAAAATAACCTGCCTGAAAGATGCCCAGGAGGGACCAATTCTGAACCTTTCTTGAACTTTTTACCTGATGGAAAAAAAAATGACTTGTGTATTTTCTGTCAAGAGTCAGAGCATTAGTGAATTCTTTTTGTCCCCCTAAGGCTACATAAATAACTAAGACTGCTTTAGAATGTCAGGAACAGGATAATTTCCTTTTCTTGGTAAACCCTGAGAAAATATGCAAAAAAAAAAAGTCATCATTCTTATATGCTTTCTTTTTTTCTGCCCTCTCCTTTTTCTTTTTAAAGTTTTTTGATAACTTTTGTTTTTCATAACAGTAATTTCTGGATATGCTCCTTCTTCTTTTTTTCCATTCTTACTTGTTTTTCATGAACTATGGCTTCACAGATCATGTAAATGCAAAAATAACCTTCTTATTACTTATTTTACATATATATCTATATAATAGGTGTTTCTGAGACCAATGTTTCCCTAAGGTTTTCTATTGGAACATTTTAAGTTATCAGTACTACAAAGCAAAATTTATGAGAAATTTCTGTGAAGAAAAATTATTATTCAATTGATTGATTAACCATGTAGGAAATAGCAGAAAGGAGAAGAAAAATACCACTAGAGCTATTTTTTTTCTGAATATTCAGACAGCTGCTTCAAAGACTTAGAATCACCTCAAGATTGTTAGGATAGTGAAGTAATTTTCAAAAGCTTATGTTTTTTATTTTTTGTTGATTTTCACATTCCTTTAGTTCCTGTCTGAGTGATATAGGTGTTCCTTCAGAGACTAATCCCCTTTAGGTCCCTAGCTCCCTACTCTCTCCTTACTAATTTTTTTTTTTAGATGCCTCAATGAGACAGTAAGGCGGGAGCAGCTTCCAGTATTTCTCTCTCTTTCCTCAGAGTAATGAGATCACTTGACTACCTACTATAATTTATCATATTTCTTAATACTATAATTTTTTCATACTTCATAAAACCATATTTCTTGTTGAAAATCAGAGAACAACACAATTTATTACAAATTAAAACCGCTATAGGATTATAGTAACAAAATGATTTGCTTTTGCAGCTGGATTACGCAGTGGGTAGAGATCTGGGTCTGGAGTCAGGAAGACCCAAGTTTAAATCCAGCCTTAGACATTTACTAGCCATGTGAACCTGGGCAAATCACTTAATCTCTATTTGTTTCAGTTTCCTCAACTGTAAAATGGGGATAATAATAGCACCTACATCCCAGGGTTGTTGGGAGAATCAAATGAGATAATATTTGTAAAGCATTCAGCACAGTGTTTGGCATGTAGTAGGCACCTAATGCATGCTTGTTTTCTTCTTTTCTTCCTGTTGCCTTTGTATAACTCAGACACTCATATGCCCCAAATGAATCTATGATTACATTGATTTGGTTGTTCTTTCCAAGGATGCAGACCACAACCTATCCATGCCTGCCCATCCTGTGTGACTCTTGTTTATATCCTTCCATGAGTTCACTGCAAAGGATCCAACCTATGTGCTGGTGGCCTTCTGAGATTCTTTGACATCATGAGGTTATAAGTGAAGCACTGGAATTACCCACCTATAACTTCTCCCTCCAGATATGACAAATATCTTCATTTCCTATTCCTGTCTTTGCCTGATGGCATCTTGTCAAATGAATGAAAAAGCTTTCATTAAGCACTTATATGCTGGGCACTGTGCTAGATGCTAGGGATACAAATATAAAAAGAGAGATAGTCTCTGTCCTCTTGGAACTTACATTCTTAAAAAAATAATACTTTTAAAAAAAAATTCTAAACTTGGCAAATACTTGAAATCACAAACATTTCCACATACAAAGAAGAGAAAAGGATATCATACATGAGACCAGAAATTTCCATTGCATTCCATTTTTTTAAAATAAACATGCATTAAAAAAATTGTTCTGTTCATCCCACTCTCTCTCCCATTGCACAGATCAAAAAAACCCCAAAACAAAGCCCTTACTACATAGCTGTATAGTCCAACAGAACGAATTCCTACACATTAGCCATGTCTGTCTGAAAATGTCTATGAATTTTAAGTTCATCACTTCTCTGTCGGGAGGTGAGTAACAGGTTTCATCTTCATTTTTTTGGACTTGAGATTTTTCACTATTTTGATCAGAGCTCTAAAGTCTTTCAAAGTTTTCCCCCCCTCTATAATGTTATTAGAGAGGGTTTCCCAAAAATCTTCATGCAATTTTCTATTATTAAGAGTTGAAAACTGCACTAAGACTTTTGGGACATCCTATATAACTTGTTCTCCAGTACTGTTCATTTTCTATATCAGTTCATAGAGGTGTTGCCAGTTTCCTCTGAAATGGACTTTTTCATCATTTCTTATGTTTAGCCATTTCCCAATAGGAGGCTATCTTCTTAGTTTCCAATTTTTAGCTACCATGAAAAGATCTGCTATAAATATTTTTGTACATATAGGTCCTTTCCCTCTTTCTTTGATTTCTTTGGGGTCATAGACTTCATGATGGTATATCTGGGTCAAAGGTTATTCATAATTTGATAACTTTCTGGTCATAGTTCCAAATTGCTTTTTGGAAAACCTAGACTAACTCATTGCTTGACCAACAGTGTACTAATATACCTGTTTTCTTGCTGCATACAGTTAAAACAATTATATAACGCATTTGGCATGTGATTTCCAGAGCTGTCCTGCTTTTCTGTTCCTCTCTGAGCCTCCTTTTGCTCTTTGTCCTTTTTTAGATGTTTCACTGGGCCTTATAATTTTTTTTTTGCATCAGTTCATTATCCCTTCCTTCTCCTTAATTCCTCCCCTTCAAAAGAAACAACAACAACAACAACAAAAAAACCCCAAAAAAACCAATAAACAAACCCCAAACCAAACTCAAACAAAATAATTTCTCTCTTGCAACCAAAAAACATAATCAAGCAAAAAATAAAATCTACATACTGGCCAGGTCTGAAAAACCTGTTTATGTTTAATTCTTCAGTTCTAGTCTATCCATCTGTCAAGATGTGGGATTTACTTAACATCATCAGGTTTGTTGGAGTTGGTCATTACCTTGATCAAAGTTCTTTAATCTTTCAGAGTTATCTTACTTCATGATATGGGTGTGATTATATAAACTGAAATGAAAGACTTAATAATTTTTCCCTGTTAAATGATATTTTGTCAATCTTGGTACATCATTTTACAGCCTATTCTAGCTTTGGGTAATCCAGCAAGTTAATAATAAGTATACCTTCTCTGGTCTTCATCAGTTATAGATAAAAGTGTTGAGGAGCAGAAAGCATGTTTTTATAGCACAACATTTAAAATCTCAAATCTGCTACTAATTCACAGCCAGACTCTGAGTAAGTTACTCAATTCCTTATGTCTCCATTTTTCATCTTTATATTGAGATTGAACAATGGTGCCATCCAAGTAAAAATGTTATTCTTCTAAGTTATATATATATATATATATATGTTATATATATACACACACATATATACATACACACACATATATATGTATATTTTCAGAAGTTTGGAAATCTGGTTTTGAAAACTCTTAGTATGTGGCCATTTCAATTCAATTCCACAAACGTTTATTAAGCAACTACTATGTGCAAAGTGCTGTGCTGTGTTGGTAATACAAAGAGAAAAATAAAATAACCTCTGCCCTTAAGAAACTTAAAATCTATTGGAGGTGAGGAGGGTACAACATGTACAAATGTAAGTAGATACAAAATATATGGAAAAAAATTTCAGGAATTAAAGAGTGCTAATAATGTGACTAATTGGGAAAGGTCCCATGTTGAAGGTAGTACTTCAGCCATGTTTTGAAGTGAGCTAGAGATTTTATGAAGGAAAAGAGAGAGCACATTGTAGGCATGAGAAACCAGTGGGGCAAAGACATAGGGATGGAATATAGAATATTATATGTGGAAAAATGGTTAGTAAACAATTTGAGTGAAATGAACTGTTCTGGAAAGATATTATTTTAGATAAGACTGCAAAAGAATGTGGGAAACAAATTTTGAAAAGTTTTAGCTTTAAAAGACAGGCTGAGGAGTTTGAAATTTAACTTAGCAGCAAAAGGAAATCACTGAAGATTTTTGAGTTTGGGGTGATATGGTCAAATCTGTGCTTTAGGAATGTAAATTTCTTACTTGTATGGAGGAGAGATTGAATATAAGAGGGACTGGAGACAGGGAAAATGGTTTGGTGGTTATTGTAATAATTCAGATAGGGGTGATGATGGACTGAACCAGGGTAGAGGTGGTGTTTATGGAGAGAATGTTATGTATGAATGGAAAGAATTTTGTGTGTGAATGAGAGATGTTATTGAAGATTAATAAAACTTGGTAATTAATTGGATATGGGGGTTGAGAGAAAGTAGAGTCAAGGATAACTCTTTGCAAACTTGTTTGATTAGAAGGATGGTGATATTGTCAATAGTGATTTCCCAGATGGTTGCACTCCTCTGCACTCTTCCATCATGCCCCAGGGAACTTGTCTGGGAAGATCACTTCAGCCTTAGAACTCATACCTCTTTACTTCCCCCTGCCCTAAGGCCTTGCTTAGCTCAGTGCCTGGTACATAGTAGGCCCTATATAATGCTTATTCCTTTTCCCTTTCCCTTCTTTCCCTCTGATTGGACATTTTAAAGCTGACAGTTCCTTCCAGAACCTTCCTTTAAGGAAGGAGTCCTGACCAGTCAGTTCTTCATTTCCTACCTGGCTGTGCTCTTCTGTACTTTTCCATCCTGTTCCCCTCAGTGGGATACAATCACTCCCACACCACCTGTTTTTCAGCTTTCTTTTATATTTTGTCTTTTCCCATTAGAATGGAAGCTACTTGAGGGCAGGGACTATCTTTTGCTTTTTTTTATTGTATTCCTTGGTACTTAGTACAGGTCTTGGCACATGTTGTTCTTCAGTTGTTTCAGTCATGTCTGAACCATTTGGGGTTTTCTTGACAAAGATACTGGAGTGATTTGCCATTTCCTCCAGCTCATTTTATGGATGGGGAAACTGAGGCAAACAGAGTTACATGACTTGCCCAGGATCACACAGCTAGTAAATGTGAAAAGCCATATTTAAACTCAGTAAGATGAGTCTTCCTGACTCCAGGCCTACTATTCTATCCACTGTGCCATCTAGCTGCCTTGTGCTTGGTGCATAGTAGGTACTTTGTAAACATTTATTGATTGATTGACTAAAATGAGGAAGTTTAGAGAAGGGATAGATTTTGAGGAAATATAATGAATTTTTATATTGAACATGTTGAGTTTGAGATGTTTGTGGGTTATTTATGTGGATATTTCAAGAAGGCTGTTGGTAATACTAGAGTGGAATTTAGTAGAGACATTAGGGTTAGATGTATAAATTTGGGCATTATCTGCATATAGATGATAATGAACCCTAGGAGTTGCTCTGAAGTCCTTGTCCAGGGAAAACTTTTCTTTTCTTTCTCTTCCTTGGAAAGCTAGTGGTCCTATTGCATTGCTGGACTTTGAAAGCTTTTAAGATGTTAATACCTAGCACTAATAAGACATAGTTCCATTTCTATTTAATTTTAAGCCAAATGGATTATTAATTTATGTTGAGATGGGCAAGTTAAAACTAAACAAAAACAGATAACATCTACCATTGTTTCACTACAAGGCTCTAACATATGTGCATGTGTATAAGACTTCAAAGAAGAGAAAGCAGCATGCAGTAGGAGGAAGATAGAAGAATAGATGAACAAAGGAAAAATGAATAAAGAGAACAGGTGAGAACTGATAGGAAAAAATAAAAAATTAGGAAATTAAAGAAGATAGAAGCAGTGAAGGAGGAGTGAGTGAGTGTCAGGCAAAGGTTACATTTTGCATATAATAAATTCATGTTTTAACTAAGCTTATTCAGAGACAAGCTTGGAAAAACAAGCTTAATTGTTTTTTGGTGCCTTTTCATTTCCTTTTCTTCAACATATAACCCGGGTGCCCTTCAATCATAGACACGTGAAAACTAAATACAACTTTAAGCCGTGCTTTCGTCCAGCATCTATTAAAAAAAAACCAAACCCCAATAACAAAACAACACCACAGTTTATGAGACTCCATCTGATGCATTAAAAGAAATAATAGAATAAACCAGAGAAAACATTAACTCAAGTTAAAGCCATTTAATTAAACAGAAACATAAGGCAAATGACAAGGAAAATCTCCCCATGTACATAGCACACTATTCCCATACCACTGGTGAGAGAATGAACACAGATGCCCAGACAACATACAAAATCCTAGGGCTGTATCCCTACTGGAACACTTCTAGATTTTCAAAGCTGCCTCCTCCTGCTTCTCCGTGGAATTTATAAAGTCATCTCCTGGACTGCTTTCTTTACTGTGCTGCACCATCTTCTGGTTCTTTGCTGAACTGCAGCTGCTGTTCTCTTTCTTCTTTCCAGAGGAGTGATAACTCTTTTGGGAAATACCTCAAAGTCTCAGGTACATTTTAGCTCCATTGTGAGCCAGCCCCACAACCTTATCCAGTCAGCCCAGAGATAATTCCCTCAGATCAAATTGTCTTTTGTACTTCTTTAGATCCTTTTATACTCTTTTGCCTCTCTTCCTCCCAGCTAGGGAAAAGGCAGAGCTGTGAATCTTTGATCTGCATTCCTATAGTAGCAAATCACTCCTTCCCCTATTCAAGCAAACAAAATTTTTATTAAATGTAACATGAGAAATCACAAGGTAACAAAACACTCCGTAAAATTTTCAAGAGGAATCAATACACTTCAATAAGTGTTATTAAGTAGCTAATGTATGCAAAGCCCTAGGTTGGAGGTGGGTAGTGAATGGAGATAGAAAGTTGAACTCCAGTCAGTTTAGAATATAAGGTCTTTGAGAGCAAAGACTGTCTTGCTTTTAAAATTTGTATCCCAGAACTTAGCACATTGTCTGGTCTCTAGTGTTTAATAAATGCCTTTTCTTTTTTTTTTTTTTCATTTATTCAGTCATGAATCGTCAACTAGCTATTGAAATTAATGTAATTTGTTAGCTCCCCCCCCAAGCCCCCCTCTCCTTCAAACTTACCTTTTTCTGTGGAGGATATCACCATACTTCCACTCATCTAAAGTTGATAATCTCAGAGACATCCATGAAGTTCATCTCTCTCAATTCCCATAGCCAATCAATTGCCAAATCTTGTCAATTCTACCTTCATAATATTTCATATACTAACTCTTCACCCACATATCCTATTTCAGGTCTACCTAACCTCTTTACTGGAATATTGTCATTGGCCTCTTAGTTGGTTTCCTCTTGCTTTCAGCTTCTTACTTCTTCAATTCATCATCCTCTTCCTCACAGTTTCAACTTCCTAAAGCAAAAGTCTTACCATATTACTCCTCTCTTCAAAAATCTTCAGTGACTTCCCATCACCTAAAGCATAGATGTTAAATATACAGCCCTCACAGGCTGCATGTGGCCCACGAAACTCTAGAGTGCCTGTGATGGGATTGGAATCTGGACCCCAAAAAAAGGAAAAACCCTGGACTTTTCCACATGGCCAAATCTCTGGTGTTCCCCTGAGGCTATAATCCCATCAGCTGGCCTTTCATTGTGGCTACACCCAATCTCCCCTCCATTGTTTTACCTCCCTATGGCCCCTGGCCATTTCCCACACTTAATCCTAGCTAGGCTCTATTTTCCAGGTCCCAGGAGTTCTGTTCACCCCAGTTTACTGGTCACTCCCATCCAGATCTCCTTAGACCCCTCCTCCCATCACTCCAAACTACTTGGCCACTCCTGGATCCCTCCCACAGTCTTTCTGTATATAAGGTCCATCTTGTCTCCATTAAGATGCTCAGATTCTTAAAATCTAGCCACTCCTTAGATTTTTATAATCTAACGACTGCTTACCCAGTTCAGACTCCTTAAGAGTCTGATGGATATTCTAATAAACCTTGTCTTTGGCTGAAAGAAGGCTTTGGTTGAATTCTTTTGGGCAGGACCCTCATGTTGTGATTTTGGGGTCCCAGCACCCCATAACCCCTAAACTGCATCACCTGAACCATACAAAATTGTAATTGAGAAATATTTAACAAAATAAATAAAAATACAACAAAACATATTAATATGTGGTTTTCTAAATCAATATGTGGAACCTGCAGAGATCTGTATGTACTGTTTAGTGGCCCCTGTATCTATTTGAGTTTGGCATCATTGACCTAGAGGTTAAAATACAAATTCCCTAGTTTGGCGTTGAAAGCCCTCACTTTTCTGACTTCCACATATCTTTCCAATCTTACTTAATTTTATTCTCTTTCATGAACTCTACTTTCAAACCAAATTCTATTACTAGTTGTTTATTGAAAAAAAATAGTCCATCTCTTGCTACAATACATTTATTTGCACAGGCTATCTCCCCCTCCCCCATTCCTAAAAGCACTGCCTTCTGTTTTCTGCCTGTTTTTTATTAAGGTTCATCTGAGAATCCTTCCTTGCTCCCTTTGCCTGTGATTGCTGTCTGCCTATTCAAATTTCCTGTTGCATTCCTTTCAGTGGAACAATAAGCTTCTTGAGGACAGAGGCTATTCTATTTTTGCCTTTGTATTTTCACTGATTAGCATAATGCCTTGGAAAGAGAAGGTGCTGCTTGATAAACATTTGTTGACCATGTAGCTACTAGAGTAAGCCCTAGTGACCCACCATGAGACAATTGTAGAAGGACCACTGATCAGAGACCACATGACTCGAAGAGATGATAGGCTACAAAGGACAAATGGGGAGCAAGCCCAGCAGCACAATATCATTGGAAGATACTGGTGACTGTATAGCATCAGGGACATGACTGGTCACTTGATGTGTATGCCCTGGGCCACGTATGTTCCCCTTGTGTGTCCTTGCCTGCATGTTTCCTAGGTACATCCACTCTTCTCAATGATAGTATGTATATTCTTGAGCCAGATTGTGAAGGAAATATTATACTGCTACTTTTTTTTACTATGATGTTTCTATAAATGTCTATCATAGCACTTTGGTCTAATTGTGTCCATTATCTGGCTAGTAAAAGGAAACATATCAATGAAGCCTTATTAGGTATGTTTTTGAGGGACTCACAGAAAACTTTAAGCCTGATAAAGATTTTCTTGGAGACCTACATCATTGCAAGGCTGTCAATGTCTTCTGGTTTGTCATTCTGCTTCTGCCAGGCCTGCTCCCTACTGGTATCACATGTTATGCATACTTTGATGGACATGCTGTAGTTCTAGGAATTGCTCCATTGGTTTTTACTATCACTGTAGGTTTTGCTGCATGGGGCACATGGTTATGGAGTTTCTTGTGGAGTTTTCTGCTTCCAGTTTTTGGCTTTAGTTGGAGTTCTCAGCTTGTTTGACACCTCTCCTCTGTAAGAGAAGTAGCCTCTCTTTTTTCTTTTTTGGCTTAGGACTCAGAATCTTAAACTTTATTCTTTTTCAAAAGGCAGGAATGTCACACTCCCTTTATCAGACTGGGGAAAGACCCTTACCTGCTTTGTCTTTGTAAGGGAAGAAATCTGGCAGTTCCAGGATATTGTACCTCAGTTTCCTCATCTGTAAAATGAAGGGATTGGACTTAATGGCCATAAGATCCCTTACAGCTCTAAATCTAAGATTCACTGTACATCCTGCCTTATATTCTGCTCCTAAACTAAGAGGAAAAATCATATTTCTGAAGTCTGTAATTTTTAACTTCTAATTGGCCTCTCTTTAACCAGTTTATATATTATCATTCCTGTTTCACAGATTAGGGAACTGAGTTTCAGAGAGGTAAATTGCTTCTGGTCACAAAGTTAATGAATGTTAGAAGAGGGAAATGAACCTAAAGTTTTCCTGACTTAATTCCAATGCTCTTTCCACTCTAATGCACTACAGAAAAAAAATGAGGGACTGTGATTCTAAGGCTATAGACTAAAGAGGACACCTAACCCTTTAAGCTTTGGGTTGTGGTAAAAGGATTGACCAGCAATGAAGGTAATGAACCCCAGTTTTGGCAGAGTTCCTCTTGTTTTTAATCACAACTCATTACCAGGAATTTTGATTTGGTGTGTCAGCAAAATGTTTGATTCAACTGTCTCATCTAAGTTCAAGTTCAACTTTACAAATACATATATCTATTTCAAACATCATAGTGTGTTAATGGCACTTTGCATCAAATAACCCTATGAATTAGAACCTATATGCTTTTCAAAATATGAGGCTGCTAATCCTAGTTCTGTTACATATGTTGGAGAATATCTGGGTGGTTCTGATTTTGTAGTGCTTTGCTAAGGTGGTTCAATGAGAGCAGGGATAAGACCAGTGTTTCTAGGTCTCTAACATTCATAGTGCTAATGGACTGCCCTTGGATTTTTGGTGTGACCATATCTTTATATTGTGTTCAAAACTACTATTCATGTGTTGATTCAGTTAATATCTAGCATGGAAATGTGATTTTTGAAAAGAAATGCCAACCTCAGCAATAAACTCCAACAAACATTTATTATTCCTCCACTATGTGCAGAATAGTGTGTTAAATTCTGGAGGATATACAAAGATTAGATAAGACATAGTGCCAGTTCTTATGGAGTTTACAGTCTAGTAAGGGAAAATGACATATATACAAATAGCTAAAGTATAAAAAATATGACATAAAGAATCCAGGTACATTTTGGGGGTTTTTCCCAGTCTCTTGATTCATAGCCTATATTCCCAGAGAACCTGGGAAAATGTATACATTTTGTCCCTTAGTGTATTGAGATCAACTCCTATCTTGCAAGCATGCAGTTCACAACTTTATAGAGAAACTTTTATTAAAAGGAAGAAAAGATAGAAATCCTAGAATGAGCAACCATTAGTCCCAGAGATGTATCCAAACTTCCTAACAATCTGATCTATCCAAAAGGCAAAGGATACCTTTTTGGGGTACCTGATGTGGGCATGGGCTCCCTCTTAGTGAATGGGTATTCAAGCAAAGGCTGGATGACCATTTTTTAGGTAAGCAGTAGAGAAGGGATTCAGATATGGATTGAATTGGATGGCTCCTAAGGCTCTTTCAAACTCTGATATCGTGTAATTCTCTAAATCTCCAGAATCACTTAGAGTTCTGAGTTTGAAGACCCTTTGGACAGTCCTGTACCAAATAGTACACTCCTGCCTTGGTTCAGTCCTCCCTGTCTTCCTACTGCTCAAATGTTGAGTGTGGGAAACAGTGGAAGGAGCCTTTGTTCCACTACATTTTTCAATCTCTGTCTCCGTCTCTCTAACTTTATTTCTGTCTTTTGGGCTCTGTCTGTCTTTTTCTCTTTCCTTTTCTCTGTCTCTTCCTCTCTATCTCCCTTTCTCTTCTAATTCTCTCCTTGTCTCTTCCCCTCTCTTTGATAGGCTGTATTTTCTCCAATTACTCAGAGCATAAACGGACTGGAAGGCGCAAATATCCTAGCACTTGTTGTAAACATGTGAGAAGAGCGTAAGAAAGATACCAATTAAGTAAGGGGATAAGGATAATTAGTGACTGAAAGGGAACAAGGAAGGTTTCCTAGAGGAAATGGTGAGTTAAAAGTATGATGGCAATGTGCTTGGCTTTAAGTTCTTTATTGTTGGAGTGCTGCAGAATATTTTTGTTTGCATATTGTTACTTTTTCTTTCTTTTTCAAAGGTCTTGGAAGTGTTCTTGAAATTTAAAAAAAATTGTATTCTTTAAAAAAAAATGTTTCCTGGGAGCACCTAGGTGGCGTAGTGGATATATCACTGGCCTTGAAGTCAGGAGGACTTGAGTTCAAATCTGGCCTCAGACCAAACACTTGACATTTACTAGCTGTGTGATTCTGGACAAGTCACTTAACCCCAATTGCCTAAAAATTAAAAAAAAAAAGTTTTCTGGAACTCTAATAATTCTGATATTTCCTCTCTTTGTTCTGACCCCCAAATCTGTTACATTCATCTTCATTGCTTACAAATCTTTTTTTCAAGTTGAGTTATTATCTGAGCATTATCTGCCATTCTCTCCAGCATTGCATTAATCCTATTTTTGCTTGTACCTATTGTGTTTTTCTATGCTGTTTCCCCCACTGTTTCCTCCCTGGATTTAATTTCTTTCTTTAATTCTTTCTGGAATTTTGCAGGGGCATTCAGTTCTTAGCTTAATTTCTTTTGTGATTAAAAAAAACCCTCTGCAGAAATTCATCTTTTAATCCTTTGAGTGTAATTATTATCCAATTGAAACTGTAACTCAGGACTTCTTGCATTGTTTCTGATGCAATCAGAATTGTAAGAAGGGCAAGACAATAAGGACTTTGCCCCAGGATGCTGAAATATAGAGGGTGACATAGTACTTGGAGTCCTTCAGGCAATATGTTTTAAGTATGGACTTAGCACATAGTAGAAACAGGTGCCATGTTCCCTTCCATTCCATCCCATTCCTGGGTGGTCCAACACTTTCCTGTTTCTTTTACTCTTGCTGTTACAGTCTTCCCAGGAGTACCTTCATGCTGTTGCAAGATATCCTGTCTCCACTTGAATTTATCTAATAAAACTGATTTGGGGGAATTTTTGGTACCATTTGCCTCAGATGGAAAAACTGTGAGTTGTGGCTCTAGGTGTTACTTCTGCTCATATTTGGTATGCATGTTTTCTGGCGCCCTGCCCATGTTTCTCTTAATCTATAACTTAAAAAAATTTGTATTAGAAGAATCAAAATTATGACTCATTAAAACAGCAATGAAAAGTTGCATCATGAATATATGTATGTTGCACCACATTGCCAACAAAGAATTGCAAGTAAGATTCAGTGGAAAAGATGTTTTCAAAGAAATGTATGATCAGAAAATGAGATGAATATATTGTATAGAAGAGTGAAAAGAAGGGATAATGAGGAGGATAGGCTATATGATGTACTGGTACTCATGTAATGCTGAGAAACCTGGAGAAAGGTCCTCAGTATGTTGGATGAACTCCTGGTGGAAGGTTTGTGGGAGAACATGAACAAGAGTCACATAGGATTAGAAAGGATGGATGGGTTGTGATCTACACAGGAGATGTAGAAACACACAGCCCACTGACTTGTCTCCCAAGTGAAGCCTAAACCACATTAAAATGTAATTGGGAAATATTTAATGAAATAAATAAAAATACAGTATAGATGGGATTGCATTTTAAAGTAAATCAATATGTGTGACATTCAGGTATCCTTATGTTTGGTTTAGTGGTCCCTGTTTGTATTTGAATGTGATACCACTGATCTCTACTATTGGAATAATGGTACACATTGATGAGACCATAGATATGTGGAAACATCAGAGGTATTCTATGATTTGCTTTTTTTGGTGACTTTAAATTTTCTAATAATTTTTTTTTAGCAATTTTTAAAGAGTCTCTTTTGTCATTTTGGATGTGGTTCATGAGAAGCCTGACTCCTTTCCAATCTCAACTCTACAATCTTCACAGATATCCTACATAAGAAAGATCAGTCTCCAGAAGAATTAGAAACTTAGGGGGTACTCATCAGTTAGGGAATGGTTGAACAAGTTATGGTATATGAATGTAATGGAATACTATTGGGCTAATAGAGTTTATGAAGCAGATAGTTTCAGAGAAACCTGGGAAGACTTGAATGAGCTGATGCAGAGTAATGTGAGAAGAACCAGGAGAACAAATTATATAATAACAATAATATTATAGAGACAAACAACTTTGAAAGAGTTGGGAACTCTGATCAATACAATGACCAATCACAATTCCAGAGAACTTGATGAAACAGGTCACCTATCTCCTGATTAAGATGTGATAGACTCAGTATAGACTGAGACATATTTTATTTTTTGGACATGGTCAATGTGGGAATTTGTTTTTCATGATTATACATATATGTAATAGGCCTTTATTTTTCTTGCTTTCTCACTGGGAGGGGTGTGTGTGTGTGTGTGTGTGTGTGCGTGTGTGTGTGTGGTGAGGTAGAGAATATGGATCTTCAAATAAAATAAATTTTTAAAAGATTAGTCTGAAGCAGTAGTGAATGATTGATTAATGGAGGAGAGAGTAAAAGTGAGTAGTCCAAATAGAGGCTTTTGCAATAGCCTGAAAGCTGGTGTAGTGAGCATCTAGAACAGGATCATGGAAGTGAGAATAGAAAAAAGTAGATAGGGATGAGATTTATTAAAGAGAAAGAAGTAACTGAAATGAATGTGAGGGGAGCTAGAGTGAAAAATCCAAGATAATAGCCAGCTTAAACCCGAATGACTGGGCTATACCACTTATTGAAATAGAGAAGTCAGAAAAGGAAGCAGTTTTGGGGAAAAGATAATTAGGTTTGGGTTTAGTGATATTGAGTTAGAAGCATCATCCAAGGGCAGACAGTCTTTGAGTATGTCTGTAATCCTTATCACATAGGATCCCTCCTGATTGAGGATTTCAGTATTTAATATTTATTTTGCCCCAATCCCTTTCAACCTGGAGGTATATTCATTGTCACCCCTTATAAGCCTAGAGGTTCACAAGGCTCAAAGCATGAACACTGTTATTCAGTAGTTAAAGCGAACAATAATGCCTTGGGATAATTCCAGCAGGATGTAGCCAGAGGTTTCTTATCTGCATTGGTGTTCTCTGGTTGTATAATGTTGCTTTCCCTGAACCTTATGCATCTGGTATTTCTCAGCAGATATTTCTGGTTGCTGTTCCTTATTATAGTTTCAGAGCTGTGGTCTTTTCCACCATCCTGCTTCATTAAGCTTGCAACTCATGCCTCTTGAAGTTTTCCTTAACTCCCAGAACTTATTCCTTTTCCTAGGGAGTTAACTTTCCAGCTCCAAAATCCTTGTCCATTTACATCACAGCTTAAAAACACAGCTTTGGATGTCTCTTTTTAAAAAGTCTTCTCTTGTACCATGGTTCTTTTAGCCCTAAACCTTATAATAAGAAGTTTTCAGGGGTCAGGAATATATCTCCTTGTACCTTAAAAGTAGATCTCTCTCTCTAATTTCATATTGACCCAGTAATTTTTCAGTCTGATATTCTCATTCTTTCACTTGGATGGTATATCTCCTATTTATATTAGTGATTCTCATAGGTTCAGAGGCTTGGAAACACATTTTGGCATCTCTGTCACTGACTCTCAATTCACTGTCTTTCTCCTTGGGGTAGCTATGCAGAATTAGTCAAATTACCAGGGATTACTTTCTGAAATATAGAGATAGAGGGTAAATCTTATACTACCCTGATATTACTGCATACCTGGAGAGAAAGATTTTTAGTCTCTCATTTCTGAATTGTGTTGACAAAAAGGATCCTCCCACATTCTAAAAATAAGTATATAGGACACTTTCCCCTCCAAAGCCCTGACACAACACTGGTAGCCTGGGCCTAGTGTTTTTAGCCCCTAAAACTAGCCCCTAGACTCTTGGACAGGTGAACATTCTAATGGTAAAATATTTTAATGATTAGCATTTAACATTTAAATGTTTAGCATTTAAAGTATGTTTAGATATGATTTATTTAATAAAACAAAGTATTCCATTGACCTTTTAGGTAGGGACCCGAGAGATTTTCTAGTCTAATTACTCAGTACAGAAATCCCTGGCATAGCACCCCTGACAGATGGTCAACCAACCTCTGCTTCCTTTCAGTAACTAGAGAGCTCACCACTTCATGAGGTAGCTTGGTCTATGTTTCTGGACATCTCTAATTAGTAGAACATTCTTCTTTTTTTAAAAGTTTTATTGGTATCTTTTGTTTTTGTTTTTATTTTTTACACCACAATCATTTTCCAGTACAACCCTCCCTTCACATATACACACAATGAAATGTTCCCTTGTAACAAAGAAAATGTTAAGAAAAAACACTAACATAGTGACCACTCTGTCAGGGTTTGCAACATCTGACATTCATAGTCTCCCCACAATCTACCAAGAGGAGGAAGGCATGTTACATCATCTCTTCTCTGGAACCAATAATGATAACTGAATTTAATCTGAGTCCAGCCACCTATTAGTGTTGTTTTCCTTTATATTATTGTAGTCATTGGGTAAATTATTCTCCTAGTTCCAATTTCTTTGCTCTGCATCACTTCATACAAGTCTTATGTTTTTCTGAATTCCTCTTTCTTGTGGCACAATAATATTTCACTACACCCCCACATTCCCACACATGTTATATTAGCACAGTTTCTCCAACTATTCCCAAAGTTATGGTTATCCACATTGTTTATAGTTTTTCTTTTTTGCTAGTACAAAACGTAAATATTTTGATGGGACCATTTTGTCAGTGACCTCCTTGAGCATACACGTCTAAAAGTGGTATTGTTGGGTCAAAAAGATACGAACAGTTTAGTAACTTTCCTTGTATATTCCAAATTGTTTTCCAGACCTGTTGGACCAATTCATAATTCCACCAACAGATAGGTAGTGTCCCTATCTTCCCACTGTCCCTCCAACATTGACTATTTTTCTTTCTTTTTAATCAACTGCCAATTTGATGGGTGACAGGTGAAACATCAGAATTGTTTTAATTTTCATTTTCCTTATTAGGTTTTTGGAGCAATTTTATATGATTATTGATGGTTTGCAATTCTTTTGAAAGTTCTTGATTCATATCATTTGATCACTTATATTAGGGATTGACTTTTAGTCAAAGGATATTTATAGTGAACTGAAATCTGCCTTTATGTAACTTTCTGCCACTGGTCCTATTTCTTTGGAGCAACAAAGAACAAAATGTGCTTCATCTTCCATGTCCACATTGCTTTAAATATTTGAAGATAGTATCATGTCTGCCCTTAGATTTATCTTCTCCAGGCTAAACCATTTTCTTCAATTGTTCCTTATATTTTATGGTTTCTAGACCCCGCATCATTTTTGGTTACTGTTTTCTGGATACCTACTAGTCAGTCAATATTTCTTTTAAAGTGTAGTGGCCAGAATTGGACACAAATACTTTAGATGTGGCCTGACCAGGGAGGAATACTGCTAGATTATCTCATACTATTGTCTGAATGCATTATTTTTGTTAATGCTATTTGATACTAATTTCTTTTACTTCCCTTTGAATCTTTTTCTTTCTGGTTTCCTTCCTGGATGATTCCTTCTAACCTATTTCAAGACCATTGATACTCTCTAATAAGCTATAGCAAAGAGAATTGAAAAAAGAAATCCTTTTATCTTCTTTAGCAGGGAGATCAGCTTGTATTAGATATAATTGCTGATCACCTTAGTCAGAAAAGCTTGGTATACTTTTGTCTACCGTGTGTATATCTTCTATGTACTAGTTATTTACATGTTGTTCCTCCCAATAGAATGTATGCTTCTTGGAGGCAGGGATTGGTTTTTTTTTGTCTTTCTTTGAATCACCAGTGCTTAGCACAGTATCTGTCACATAGTAAGCACCTAATAAATGTTTGTTTACTGACTGACTGTCATATAGCTGAATCTTATCAAAGGCTTTCTTTAATTAAATTTGTTTGTATAAATGTCTTATCTCCTCTGCTGTTCTGAGGGTTCAGTGAGGGTATGGAATGTGTGTTCTTCTTTGTACATCTCTTGACCCCCTAGGCACCTGGGACAGCACCTTGCTTGTAGTATGCTTTCAACAAATATTTGTTGAATGAATGAATGAAAAAAAATACCTTACAGGTCGTTGCAACAGTTGTCTCAGTGTCCATATTTCCTGGGCTCTTGGTACACTAATAGAGCTTTGGGCTCCTAATTTGGTTGCCAGATTGTCTGTTTTCTGTGTTCATTTGCCTAAGTTTCAAGGATGATTACTTATAAGCTAGCCTGACTCCTCTTCTCTGCTTAGCTGCAAGTATCTTTTAGGAAGGTAGCTAACACTTAGTAAAATAAAGTGTTAACCATTCTGACTCACAGCAGACACACATCTCTACTGTCCTTTTATTTATTTATTTATTATTTGTGTATGCCTCATTTCTCCAGCAAGACTGAGAACTCTTTCAGGGAAGGGACAGTGTCCTATGCTTGGTATACCTCACAGTACCTTGAACATCGCCAGGCTCATAGAAGGTATTAAAGAAAGATTGAGTTGAACTGAATGGGAAAGAAAAAGTCCAGGATAAACACATCTAAACTCATTGCTCACCCTGAGATAGAATAGATTTATTAGCAAGAGGTAATCAGGAAACATATATTTTTACAAAAATGGAAATTTTGCTTTTTTTCAAACAAGCTGTAAGTTGAAATATTTTAGGACTTGAAATAGAATTCTCATACCACTAGGTATTGCTTACAGCAAAAGTCTTATGTTTGTTTTAGTGGAACATGCCTGCCACTTTGAAGTTAAACTGTGTTTTATATACTGTACAATGTAAAAAATACATGGTAGTATTCACAGAATAAGCACTACATTACTATATTCCTGCTAGAAGATATTTAGACAGGATTACAGTATATGCAATAAAAACACTTGGTAATTATTTCTCTAATTCTACATTATGATACTGATTATCACAAGGTATACAGATTTATAGCATCTCAACATAAGCCTGTAATGATTGTTATGTAGCTGAAATATTAAAAGTTACATTTGTGTGTGTGTGTGTGTATGTGTGTGTGTGTGTGTGTGTGTTCCCTACTATAAATGAACTCTGGGCAGCAATCTACAAAAATCATGGATTGTATAAGTTACACCAATGGTAGTTTTCCTCACAAAGGTATAGAAAACTCACTCAGTTTATTTAAACTGTGATTCATGCTATCTTATATTAATAGAACAATGAGTGATATGGCATCAGACGAGATAGCGGTCTTCTTAAAGTGTGATGAATTCTAGCTGATACTACTCTGTTCCGTCAAGATTATTTAGTGATGGAATTTTTTATAACAGTATTTTTTTTTTTTTTGCAGAAGTTTGCTTTTGAAATTACATCACTGCCAGCAGGAATATATTTATTAAAATGATGACTTCAAAATGCATGTATATATGCATATGTGTGTTTTCCCCATTTATAACAACTATGTAAAATATGCTGGTAAGCGCCTGAATTGCTAACCCATCAGAACCACAGGGATCTGGGCTGGGGAAAAAGGAAGCAATTATTGGTGCGTAGGGCTTCTTATACATTGGTTCATTTTTCCTCTTTTGAGGAGGAAGCATAAGAATAAAAGAACAGAATAATACAGGTGTTCAAAAGAAATAGGCACCGCAGGAAACAACAATGCAGAAATTTGTATTCCAATCCTACTGTAATAATCTAAGAACAGTAATGATTTTATTTCTTTTGAGAAGCACATACTGAGAAGAAAATCTAGGGTGTCCAAGAGAAACAAAACAATATGTACATTATCATATAGAATGTATACACTTTAGCTGCAGCTCCCTGGTCTGCTCTTCAGGTTGGTAATTTGGGTTCTATTCGTAGAGAGGATTCATAGAGGCTTTCTTCATCCATTACAAAAGATTGGTCCAGTAAATATTGTGTTACCTGAAAAAATGAAATGGCAATCCTCTAACTGGGTGGTTAGGTTTGCAGGCCAGCCCACAAAAGCCTATTAAAATCCACAATATGGCAGAAATACTACATACTTTCTGTGAAAAAACAACTTAGGAGGAGGCAATATAGTTACAATACCAGTAATCAAAATAGGAAAACAGTAAATTGGATAAGATACAGGCTTTGAAAAAACTATCTTCAGATCCTACGATTTAGAGTTTAAATGCTGTAGCTTAAAGAAAAGTAAGTTTAATTACAGGAGGATGAGAATGTAAAGGGACATTTTGGTGGTACTTCTAAAGTCCGGATATTTCAAATGGATTTGGAAGTTTAAGACTTTAGTTCCTCCATGACATTTTTCTTTAAAGAAAAGTTTTTAGGTAATCTGAAAGGTTGCTTTTTCTTGAGATAAATTTCTTTGTGACATAATGGGATTAGCTCTGGAGACTGAGGAATGGGGCTCTTGATCCACAAATCATTCCAAGAACTCTTCAATCATCTTATCTTATAGGCCTCAGATTTCCTTATTTCCTTCCTTCCTTCCTTCCTTCCTTCCTTCCTTCCTTCCTTCCTTC
>NW_020948983.1:28480275-28490709 GCF_900497805.2 Vombatus ursinus | reverse complement strand
CCTTCCTTCCTTCCTTCCTTCCTTCCTTCCTTCCTTCCTTCCTTCCTAGCTGGTAATCTGGTATGTTGCAAAAAGTCCTGGATTCTGGTTCTGGTTCTGCCATTAACTGGCTGTGGGATTACACACAACTTTTCTTTTTAACCTAAAAAAAAATTATCTTGCCCTCACCTGAAAATGAAGGCTTTTTTGATTCAATGATCCTTAAGGTCTCTTATAGCTGTTAAATGTTATGATCCTATGAAAGGTTTAGTCAGTTCTGTTAGATGTGAGCTGTTGCTCCCAGAACCTAGGGACAAGGGAAATTTTGAAGTGCCAGTCCCTGTGATGGGTGGAAAATGGGCAAAGGAAAGATAGGAAGGAATAAAAAATGAGACCCACCAAATCTTGTGGTAATCTTTTGGAAACAAAAAAAATTTCTTTTAATTCAAGTAAAATGATAAATAGGTCTACAAATAGGTCTTATTCATTGTCTTTTAAAAATATTGGTTTTATGTTTGCCTCTTTTCAGTCTTCAGGGACTTTTACTATCCGTGAGTTTTTAGAAACATTAGCTAATGACTGCAAACATTTTTACCAGTTTCTAATGTAAGTGTGGCAGTCACCCAGACTTCTTGACTGAATCAATTAGTCACCGAATACCTCCAAAAGTAATTAGCTTTACCAGATGATAATCCCTCTCTTGAATCAATCAATCAATCAATTAATTAAAGGCATTAGATTAACTTAAAGAAGTCCATTGTATGAAATGAAATAATGCTGAGGAAATTTGGTCATACCCTGTGGATTTTTTTATAAAATAGCAAGCCAATTCAGATGCATTTAAGCATCTGTCAGGCTAGAGCAAAGGGCAATCTGGTCAATACTCTGAGAGGGAATCACTTGACTAGAAGATGACTTCATTAATTTCATAGGGTTGGAAGATTTGGACCTCTCATCATCATCCTGGGAATGTTCCAGAAACGTCAGTGACTGGTGGCAGTGGGCCAAGGACAAACTCTCAGGAGCCAAGGACAAACCAGACACACTGAAGAAAGGCAGCTTTAAAACTCTGCAAGGGGCCCAGAAGACAGCTACAGCATGACTAAGGGAAACTTCATGAGGATCCCACTAATTGAAGAAATGGACTTCCAGTTGTAGGTAAGCCCTTTGCCACATGTGTCATGCCCACTTCACCCTGGAACTCTATGTCCTGGTTGCTGAGTGTGGCACATTTTGGGAGATGTTTGTTATTACTGTTATTACTATAGCACCTTAGTAAATATCTCTTTCTAAAGGGCTAATTAAGTCTACTGACTAATTTATATTGACTAATAATCCTTTAGAGGAAACACTTTGGCAGGCTAACCCTTCCAATGCACCCCTGGAAGTAGGGATTTGGAATAATCACCCCACGGCATGTGCTACATTTTAGGTGTCCTGAGATGCTATCAAGCCATGACAACTTAAATTCATCCAATTATTTAAAAAAAAATAAAAAGTCTATACAATTAAAGTATTTATATAAAAGTTCTTAAGAGAAGCAAAATCTAGCAGGAATGCAGGTATTTTTATGGGTAGTGAGAGGATAACCCTTTCCATTATTGGGTAAGCCAGATCAGAATTATGGTGATTCTCCACTGAATAACCACTGAAATCTTAAACACTCCAGGAATTAGAGAGCCATATAACCAGATTAGAGGCAGTTAGTGGTTTCAATGCTCAGATCTAACTGTTGACTTTATTAGCTTTTCTTCTTTTTTTGTTAAATCCATTATTGGCTATGAGTAGAGGACAATGTGTTTGAAGCTCCACAGATATGTTGAAATTCCCTAAGCAAGGGCTTAGGTTCAGCTCATTGTTGTATATGAATATCTACTAATGTAATATAGGTTCTTAGTGTTCAGCACACTGCATTATATGTAACCCAATTATGATTTGTTGATTTTTAATTTGATTTGATTACTTAAGCTAATAAATGTTCATGATTTATTTTAAAATGCAAATATGAACTTAATGAATGAATTTGTTAATAATTCTTCCCTAATGGAGACATTAGTAATAAAATAGACAATACTCTAATTGCACAGGCACCAACCCAGAGCAAAAAATGTAATCAGAGTTCACCCACAAACACAAATTTATATGAAAAACCAGACAAATAGGGAAGACAAAGGAAAAGTAGATATGGTATAACTTGAATAACTGTGAGCTTTGGAATGATCTGTTGATTGAACTTTTGAACTGAGGTTGAATTGGAAAACCCTTTTTGTTTCAACCCTTATTGTTCAAAACCTTTCGAAGATGAAGTAATGCACTTTCTACTTATGTAAGGAGAGTATATGGAAGATAATTTAATTTAAGGTAATTTAACAACTTGCAGGGCTTCTGGGTCAAGACTGTGCTCAAATGCCACCCCTCAGAAAAGGCCTTTCCTCATTGCCCTGATTATGAATCTCCCCCTACTCCTTCCCTGGCCCAATATTATTTTGTAGTTAATTTGTGTATTTTGTATGCTTACTTGTCTCTATAAATTGCACTCCCACACTACAATGTAAACTTGAGGCTAGGACCCATTTTCTTTCCATGTTTGCATTTCCAGTGTATAGCATGATACCTGGCTTAATACATGCTTTTGGAAGTGAATTAAGTTGACTTGGGATATCATTCTGTTGGAAAGGGTGAATTAGCACTGACCACAGAAATTGCACTTTTAAGTAAAACCTATTAAACTTTTTCCTTGTCATCTGTTCATTTCTCAGAAAAGTAGAACACAGAAAAAATCAAATTAAAAAAAAACATTTTAGAATGTTCCTATGGGTTGGTTTCCTGCCAGGTAAGGTTTTCATTTTCTTGAAGGCCTAATGTTATTTGAGTTTGGGCTAGGATTTATTTTCACAGCTACTGTTGTGTATGGCAACTGATTCCTGAAGTTATTGACTAAGGTGTAACTTTAAAGATAAATATATATTAAAAAATATATATATGAAATATATATATGTATATACATACATACATACACACACCTATGTATACCTAACCTGTGATTTCATCAGTATAAGAACACCAATTCAGGTGAGACACTCACTTGTAACTTACAGTCTTAGTTGTCTGAGACACTGAGAGGTTAATTACTTGCTCATGATCACATAGTTGGTACTTATTAGGGGGAAAGAGTTGAATTCAAATCCTTTTGAATCCAAGGCTGTCCTTGTAGTCACCATGTCATGTTAGCAACTTTCCCCTTCCCTTACCCACAACTGGAACTCATTAAAACATACCTTTGCTTGATGTTCTATTTTGTAAGCTGTTTGTTGAAATTGACGAATCTCTCTGATAATATGGGATATCTGTATAACAATAAAAAGAATTTTTGAAAAAAGACCTTTTGCTATATTATTGCAAAAAAAAATTAAGATAGAGTTCAACAGCTAAGTTGGATGTCAGCCTATGTAACACAAAAGTATTTGAAATTCATTTCATTTCTTTGAAGATTATATCAGGTAATGGTGTTCTTTGGACTCGTAGCTTGCTTCTGAGGGAAATGCACCACTTGTTAAATCCATATAAGTATGTTAATGTTCTATATAGAGGCAAAAACTTCATTTTAATGAGCTTGATAGGACATTATATTGGTTTTATTTAGTATTACTGAAATGGAATTCTATGGCTACAGTGTATTTTGGGGATACTAGGTGTCAGCTATTCATTTAAAAATTGATTTGTATAAAGTATATGTTCATAACACATTGATAGTGTATTATATTCCCAAACAACACTTGGGAATGTGATAGGGAATGTGATAAAAGGGATTTCCTGATCTCCCCTGTGGTTAGAGATATTTCTCCCTCAGTCCAAATTGCTTTGTATTTACTTTATGTTTTGCACATACTTAGCTACTCATATACTGTTTTCTCCAAATATAATGTAAGCTCCTTGTGGGTAGAGACTTTCATTTTATCTTTGACTTATGCTAAGCCCCATAGTGCCTTGCACATAGTAGGCTATTGAATAAATGTTTGTTGAATTGAATAGAATATTTTCATAGGTTTTAAAGATGGTGGTTACAGAATAATAAACACTACTTTGTTCTTCTGACTTATTAAATTAACAAAATTAAAACTGATTATTCCCAAAGGTGATGAAATAGCTTTTGTCATATTGAAAAAATTGTATGGAGATCAGTTTTAAATAGCTCATGAGTCTTAGTTTGCTTGTGAAGTTTTCTTTCTGCAACTGGGAGATACTTGTAGAGGACCCATGGTTTTTTGCTGAGCTATAATGATTAACCATAGATTCAGAAGGCTTTGCCCGTCTTTTCCTGATTCTGTGACCAACCATCTACAGCTGAACTCTTCTTCTCCCTCCACTGGTGATCAGTTGGGAGTTGTTCATGTCAGTAAGCTGCATGTCATTCTGCAAAAGGCCAGGACGTATGTCCCACTTTTAGAATCAACACCTCCCTCCCTCCCCTGGCTCTCACCTCTTTACTTTCCTTAGAAATAAGCATTAGAAACTCACCATCCTCATTTTGGAGAAGTTTACCAGGCCATCCTCCGTATAATTGGGTGTTCCTTCTTCTATGAATGCCAAATCAGTGAGGTACATTCCAAGATATGGAACACAAGGTGGGTCACAACTTCAAAGCAAATGGTATAAGAAAGGTTTTTCATTAACACACACACACACACACACACACACACACACACACACAAACACAACCCCCCCGGGGCTATGTCTGCCTTGCATGCACTTTTGTGTTCTCTCTTTTAAAATAATGTCATTAGGTTTACTCATCTGTGTGTGTGGTTTTTTTTTTTTTGAATCAGAGAGAATTTGTATAAACTCTGGTATATACAGTCAGGCTTCAAATTTAGGGTTTGGCACTTATTTGCCTGTTAAGTAATCTGAGGCAAATCTCTTTCCTCATAGAGGCCTCAGTTTTCCCATCAGTAAAATAGGGATAAACTTCCTTGTATAATCGGCTTTTGTGGCAATGAGTTAGTTAGATGATGTTAGTAAGGCCCTTGGGATTTGGCAATTTCAATTTTCTCCGGCTTTTCAATCAAAGTAATAACACCACCATGACCTATAAGACATTCTAGAAATTGCTTTTCTTTAATCTCAAATACTTTGGCACTGTACCCAGGCCTGCTTTTATTGGCCTAGTAAGCAAACACTTCTCTGTTCCCTCTTTGCCTCTTGCTTCTTACTCATTAACCATCTCACTTTTTCTACCCAAATTTCCCTTCCCTCCATCAAAATTCCACCAAAGACTCACTTTTTTGAAAACCAAATCCTTCCAGACCAGCCTCACCTGATTAACCATGTTCCAGTCCCAAAATGCCTTTGGAATCTTCCATTCCTATTTATTTACATATGATTAAGTGGACTCTGTCATGGGCATGATTTTGTTACTTGTATTGATAGAAATACGTATTTTTATTTTTGTGTCTTACTCCATTACTGGTGTTAGGGGTGGTGTCTTTTGTTGCTTTTTAAACATTTCCCCACACCCTCAGAGCTCAGTGCTCTTCACCTAGGGTTGTATATAGTGTATTTTTTCTTTTTGCTGTCTTTGAACTCTTCATAGAATTCAAACTAGGAACTGCTTGCTTCTTGGGATCTCCTTGTTATCAGTTGGTCAAAAAGCTAATAGATTAGGACTTAGGTGGGTACTAAAATGCTGAAGCATGTCACATGATGTTTCTGTCTTTTAAATTGACCCCTTCTTTTGTAAAATAGGGATTATTATTGTTTCCATATTAAAAGGAAGTGTCAGGAGGACTACCAAATACTTTTGAGTTTTTTTTGATGGCCTGGTACATTGTAAGCTATTCACAAATGCTCTATGTACCAATGTATCTTCTATTTATCATCTCTATCTATCAATCATCTATGTTTCATCTATTTATTTATCATCTATATCTATCAACCAATCATCCATATATCATCTACTTATCTATCATCGATATCTATCTGTCTATCCTGGGTGAATATAAAGTTATTATGATGATGATGTAAACTTTGTTTATTTTTAGACTTTCAGCATATCATTAAATGTTTATTCAATAGAACTCCTGCAAGCACCCTGCATCCTTCTTGCCAACTTAGCATACAAACCAAGGCTTAGCATAATGGCAGCCAAAGCACAACATGACACAGACAATTGGAGAGAAAATAATAATTAGGATGTACAATAAGATCCCCAGGGGATAGTAAAGAGGCAAACACACAGGCTAATGGAAAGAAGGAGGCACTTTTCCAGTTTTAAAAAGTGATTTGAATCCTATTCATTCAGCACAGTGTGGAGCACTTGTGGAAAGAAACTGAAAAGAAGCAAAGTACAATGGAAACGTCACACATACAATTACATAATACAGTCTAGACTCGTTACCAGCTTACCCCTGCTAACTTTACCCTTTCATTAAAAGCATTTTCCTGTCAATTGCATAGCTTGCCAACAGCCACTTGAAACTAGATTTCCTGGCTCATCATGAGAGAGGCAGGCAGTAGTGGAGGTAGTAATTGAGTGGAAAGCTCACTGGACGAGCAGCCAAGAGACTTGGCTTCCTGTCCTAATTCTATCTGTATGACCTTGGGCAAGTTCTTTCACTTCTCTATGACTCAGTTCCTTCATCTGGGAAGGAGAATTATAGCATTTCCAACTGGAAAAGACTTTGGAAGTAATCTAGGCTGACTCCCCCCATCTTACAGATAAGGAAACTGAGGCCCAGAGAAATTAAGTGATTTGCCCAAAGTCACACAAGTTTGTAAGAAGTAAGGTTTTAACCCAGATCCTCTTATTCCAAATCAGTGCTCTTTCCACCATACCGTGCATTCAAATGCAAGGGCAGACGAAATGATTTCAAAGGTCTCTCTTCACTTTAAAATTCTATAATCATTGTATAGAAATCACAACAAAAGCCATCAAGTGCTATGTAAATGTGAGGTGCTCTCATTTACTTCATTAGCACTCTATGTCTGCTTGTGGCTCCAAAACAGAAATAAACAAAACACACGAATGCTTGGAGAAGAATTTTGCCCTAATAATACCTAGAGGGAGGTTTTGAAGGGTCGCAGCAATGATACATTTACATGCCTGCAAATGGTATCTTGAAGATCTTATATTGCCACCCCCTACTTCCCATTTCTCAGTCATAATAAATCCTGAAATTTCAGTAGAGTCTTTCTTTTCTTTTGCTGCCCAGAACTCTCAGACAGAAAAAGATCAGAGGGTAAAACGAGTCCAGACTGAATATGAATGATTAGAAATTGGAGAATCTCTCTGAAGGTCATATGGGGTTCCCTATCCACTTAAGTGTTTGAAAACCATACAGCAGGATCAAGGGCTTGATGTGGTTCATGTATATCAGAAGCAAGATAACAGCTGGATTTATGTTTGGGAGAGCTGGTTTGTTCTATTATGGGGACAGTGTCCAGATATGGTAATAGGATGGATATAGGAATCTGCCAGGTGTCTTACATCATCAAACTATTTTGAGCTCCAGTTGAATGCCAGACCCTCTGCTGGAGACTTTGAGGTATTACAAAACAAGTCTTCAGGAGGCTACATTATAACTAGTGAAACAGGAGAAGAACATATACAAGGACACACGTGATTATAAATAACATGGAAAATAGATACATAATCAATTAAAAATGCTGAAACACATGTATAACTGCTGAGGGGTTGCTGGAGTGCTTGGGAGTAACTGGAGTAGACGAATCACCAATAAACTGGTACTTTGAAGGTGTGCCATGAAGGATCTGAATCAATATTGAAGTAAATAAAACATTATGATATATTCTGGAAAGGATTTGTTCACTGGGGAGAATGATCGTGAAAGGCCTCTTCTGTCAGGCAAAGGGTGAATCTATCACAAATTATAAATTAAAAAAAATCTATATGGGCCCTAAAACTGACTCTTAGAACATCTACTATGAAAGAACATGAGAATTCAAAAGAAGTAAATCTGTCTGGGGTATTAGACATTTTGGGATAGGTACAAATGAGGAGAAATTTTGGAAAAAAATTCTCACTGAATTTTAGTTTGTAATCTGGGTCTGAGAATTTATTCATCTCATAAAACTTTCATGCTTAACTATTCCATTAATGGCAGGATTTTTTTTTATTATTTCACTCATAAAGTAGTGTTTATTCACTGCAGGTAGAAAGAGTCATAACAGAAGTTTAGGCAGCACAGTTTAGATAGAACACTCCATGAAGAGTCAGGAGGCCTGGATTCTTCAGGAGTCTTCAACCATGGAATATTAAGCAAGTCACTTAATCTCTCTGTGCTCCATATCCTCTTCCCTCCCACCCCCCCTTAAGACAGGGATATCTGCCCAGGCCTACCTTGTATTGATGCATGCAAAGGATAAAATGTGTATTAAAATACAAAGTCTTGAGGGGAAAAGTGCTGTTACTACAATGTTCTATTGTTACTGTTTTCTTTTAATTTAGTTAGATCCATACCACAAGGCTAAGACTATGATTTTATAATGAACTTGACTCCTGGAATTTTATTTCTAAGAAAATTAAAAGCCTAGAACCAAACATTCCCTTTCTGAAGAGGAAAAAAAAAGTCACAATCTATGCCTTGGTCATCTGGAGAGAACAGGAAAGAGATACTTGCTAATTTAACCAGAAAGGGAAAACCAGCAATGATAGGCATTGTGGTACAAAATGAGAAACTGAGGATGCAAATAAGGAAGGATACTATAAACAGGAAAGGAGATAAATGTTGATGAAGCTGAGGTGAAGAGGCTTTTCTGCAAGACAGACAAGTTTGTGAATGAATAATGTGAGAGCCCAAGGCAAAGCACTGGCCCATGGAATAGGAAAAAAATATTGTGATGTCTCCCAGGGACAATGACTGAAGAGAAGATTTAACAGCACAGATGGATAGAACATCTGCCAAAGGACATAAAAGTGGGGATGATCAAGCCAATGATACATTGAGCTGGTGAAAGACGGACTGAAGGACAGCAGGACGACACAAGAAGAACAGGAGGAGGCTCTTGGAGTCAGGAAAGGAAATTCATCAGTACTTCTTTCAGTTGACCTCTGTACCCTGGTTATTAAAGGGCCAAAGGCATCGACTGGTCTCCATGTTTGGTCTTGAGGGTGAATAAAATGTCTCTGGGGACACCATAGCAAGTGTTTTGGCCATTGAGTTTTCAGATGAAGGGCAGGGTGGGCAGCACAAATGTGCTCCGATGGGACACTGAGCATGGGCTTGACTCAAAGGTGTCTAAGGAAATGCATCCACAGTTCTAATGCTGTTCAGTCAACAGGTGATTATGTAACACACAGTGTGACTGTATGGGAAATGGAAATCAATACAGAGACCGAATGGAATTACCCGAAGAGAGCACTTGATTAATGAGTGGAGAAGGCAACACTCACTGAAAATAACAAAGTCAGCATGTCACATTGACTTGGAACAGAGTTTAATACAGCCACATTGAGAAAACACAATCAATGACCAGACTGTCTCTTTAGGAGTTCTAACATAATTTGATGGAGACTCTGTTTCTCCTCTTCACAGTGACCATTGGGTGTGCTTTCTTGGTTTTATTGTAACATGCCAAACATGGCAGATATACAAAAAGTGCTACCTGCAAATTGTCTTCTGTCTGTCATTTGGCATAATGATAATTAAGATGAAGTCAAAATCATTCGTGCCAACGTGGATACCAGGAAACCCAACTTTAGAAACATAACAGGCTTTACTTATTCCCTTTCAATCAATTGAGTCACCACGTTAAGACAAGTGCTTAGTGAATTTAACATGTCAGTGTTTCTAAGCTCTAATCCTAGCTCTTACATTTGCTTGCTGTGTGACCTTAGGTAGATCTCTTTCCCTTTTTGTTCCTCTGTCTCCTCTTCTGGAAAGAGGTGATGATAACTGCAAACTGACCATCGTGTCCTTAATGAACAATAAAAATATTATTTAGCAAATCCTAGGCCACAATTATGGTTTAATGTCGTGTTCTTGATGAAGTGTTATTCATTTGCTTCCAATATACTTATAACATAAATAATGGCAAGCAGACTTCTTTTCATTTTTTTTAAAAATTTTTTTTGGAAAAGTTTTGTCTGCAATGGCCTTTAAATTTTTTCTTTTTTTAGAAAAGTAAGAATCACAAAATGACACACTTACTTTTTCAGAGCTTCTCTCAGATTCTTAAATCTGCCCTCTGATGACACAAGTTTTTGGAGTTTATCAATCAAAGCTTTTGTCTAAAAGGAATTAGAAGCATTTACTAGCAAACAACACATTTAAAATGTCAGAAACAAGTTGCTTTGCACTTCCTTCAACTTCATGTCCTTGCTAAAGTAGAGGAAAAAAGAACATTTTGTTGTGTGTGTTTGCATGGTAGAATATGACCTAGTCTTAGAACTTTTTTAGATGTTTGGAACCTGTCAAACTGTCTTCTTTTACATGCACA